>NW_011888890.1:2766853-3055025 GCF_000151845.1 Pteropus vampyrus | reverse complement strand
TTATTTATTTTATTTTATTTTATTTTTTATACTCATTTAAGGAAAGAAACACATCACTGGTTCTTTTCCTCTAGAAGATTTTCTCATAAAACACTGACTTTAGGTTTTGGTAGGAAGAAGCCATTGTCACTGGTTGTCCCTGAGAGAAGATGAATAAAATCACTTTTTTTAAAACCAAAACAGGGTAGATAAAATGTTTGATCTTTTGGAGGCTCGAGATTCATGCTGACATCAGATGCTTTTGCATCTGCAAATAGCTTGATTCTAAGGATTCATCATTTCCTTAGCATTGTATAAACTACCTCATCTACCACACCCTACCCAAATCTTTTTATTTATTTATTTTTAATTTTCATAGTGTATCAAGGGATTATGGCATTTAGATAAATCCTTGATATGTTTCTCTGAAACTGAGCCCCTGTTTAGGATGTCAGCAGATGCCGTATCACATTGATTGTTCTAGTTGGTTCACAGACAGGTGTCAACCAGAGTGGTTTCTTTCTTTTGTTATAGAAAGATGAAGGATGAAGCTTTTAAGTAGTATTTGCTTAGGGATGGGGGGGATGTTTGTGTTGCTGTTTAAAGTGATTTAAACGTGTTTCCTATTCAAACCTTATTTTAGGAGACCTGTTTTCCTCTCTTAGTCTGAGGTCACATAATGATGTTTTAAGTGTACAAGCTTTCTCCCTCAGTGTAGGTGATCAATTTTTCTTGGTACAGCAGTTATTTTTATTATTTTTTGTCATGTGTTCTAATGTGGTATTCCTGTGAGTAAACACCAGAACATTTAGTACCCACAATGCTTTGGCAAAAAACAAACTAACCCAAAACCGAAGGTATGCTTGCATGCCTTGTTTTACAACTTGGACCATGATCTTGTCCCCTGAAATCTTCAGGCTATTCTAGCTGAGATTTCTGTATGTTGAAATGCCCCCAGCCCAGGCTGCCAGAGTCATCTGGATAAGCTATAGCTGTAGACATGCAGTATTATGTACAATTTTAATAGAGACTTACTCTCATAGAGAGGGGCTAGTGGTAGGGACTGGCAATCAGAGAGGACAACACACTTTTTCCTTCCCTCATCTGAATCTGTCAAGATCTTTAATTGCATTTTGAATTAGTTAATCTATGAGCTCTTAACCCACATTTATGTCCTATGTTTTAGAGAATAAGTGATGGAATAGGTGTCTCCAGAGAGGAAGATTCATCGAATAATACAGGTTCATAGTTCACCTCACTCACACACAAGCAAGCACCAGGTTAGATTCAGTAGTAGGCATACATGTATCAACCTGGATTAAAGGCAGCTGCCTTCAGGTTTGCCTAGATCATCTAATAAATTTAAACATGAATGAGAATTGTTAACTAAGAAAAGTTTTCCAGTTTTCTTAAAATTTAAATACAGGGATCTAACTAGTATAATCTCAAAATTTTCTTTATGATCATTAGGCTTTACCGCTTTGGAACCCTTGGCTCTTGAAAGAGGGGTGCTTTATCCCTTACAAGGGTGGGAAGGGAATAAAATTAGGAGCCAGTGGAGAGTGCAAGGATTTAGGTGTAAATGATAGCTGAATCCTAATTGTGAACACGAACACCTTAGAGTGTAGGGATGTGTTAATATCAGAACTCTATCTTAAGAGCTTAAGAGCTTTTTAATGTGTCCCCTTCCTTTCCCCCAAAACATGCAGGCACAGTAGAATAATAGTTCATGTTTTTGAAGGTTTTTTGAGGGGTGGACTTTTCACTGTCCTCCCATAAAATTACATATGTGACTCAAGGGAAAACAGGCAGCTTAGATTATGATATAATTATTTACAAAGGAAAACAAAATCTCAGTTAAAATTATTTTACTTTTTCTTTATTCTCTTCTTTATAGTGAGTCATAAACATTTCACCCTTAACTTCACATAGAAAACAAAACTTTATACAATAAAATAGGGATGGCAAGTTTCACACGGGAAAAAGGTTGCTGTCAACTTTTTTCCTCTGGAATATGGAAATTTGGGCAGATTATCTGTTCATTGGATGTTTTCTTTATTAATTCGTTTTCCCTTTTTCACTTAAGATGTCTGTTAACATTTCACACAGCCCAACAGATGTTGCAAAGCAGTTCCCTTCTTTTTTTTTAAAAAAAAAATGACATTTCCTCAACTGGTTTCCCCCACCTCTGTGACTGGGCCTAGCCTGCTGCTTCTGCATAATTCGCATATATTAAGTTTTATACCTTAAGATACCATATGAATTTGTAGCTTCAGCATTATTTTTACACGGTAAATTCTAAATTGATTATAAACTAGCTTACGTGTTGCTTTAGTGTTAAAATATTTTTTAAAATCTCTGAGAACGGAAACCTAATTCTACATACAGGATCAGGGAGCAAATTATTATTATTTTTTCTATAAAATAAGTGAATTACAAAAGCTTGATTTGTTTTGGCATTAGGAAGTGCTGATTGTCATGCGATATGGAGCGTCATTTTTATTATTTTGGCAAGAACAGGGACAGTTTTGTCTTGACAAGCCATTAGATGAATACCAGCGTGTGTCACATGAAAAACCACTGATCTTTAACCCAGCTCTGTACTTAACCAAGCCTTGAAAATGAATAGTGAATAAAAGAAGAGCAAAGGCCAGTTTACTGTCATTGCAGATTACAGAATCTGTTAACAGCTGCTGAACTGAACCCAGGGAATTACAGGTATTGTTCTGTGAACCAGAAGTCCTAGAGATGCTTGTTAAACTGTGTGTATAAATTATACATTTATTTTATATTTGCTTACGATTTACATTGATGGAAACAGCTAGAAAAAAATGAAAATCCTTGGGTACTTTCTCAATGTACTAAATGCATGCCTTTATCACTAAACCTTAGATTTACATGATTATCTCAGTGAGTTTTCCCTACCCTCAGTTATGAATTTATTTTTAAAAAATGTGTTTTTAAAGAAATTATTAATAAGTATTAAGAAAAAGTATGCAGTATCTCCTCTCCACCTAAAACAAAAATAAAACCCACAAACATACATGCAAAACAAAATCCTTTGGTCATTTGTTTCTTCAGGTATTCATTGTGGCTGATATTTGAACCAATATGTGACTTTTTTTTAATGGAGGTAGAAACCCAAACCTATCTCAGTACCCTAATATGAAAATATCAGTAACATTTCAAATAGTAAGTTGTGGGAATTACTGCTTACAGAGCTAACAAGAAAGAACACACTTTCTTACTCTGTTGGTGGAATTGCATTGTGCCTCCCTATAGTCTTGTTATCCCACACTAACTGAAATGCAAATTCTTTGCAACTAATTGGATCTCATTGAGGTTACATGCATAGTATATAGTTATATGCAAAAGGTTTTAAAAAATAGAATTTCTCTGTAATTACAACTTTTAATTGTTATCCAGAACATTGGCATCTATAGTATAGATTTAGGACACACACACACACACACACACACACACTACTTAAAGACATGAGCTATGAAATGATTAGTAAGGTACCAGATCAAAAGTTAGGGGGGAAATATTTATTTACAACAATCTATAAATTGAATTTTATTAAAGTCCGTGAAAATACAGTTTAAATGTTCAACATCATAAGTATTAGAAATCACTTCCAAAAGCTGTAGTTTTTTCTTCAGTTTTTCAGTCTATTTTAACATTGTAAACTATATAAGTTTCTTAACTTTGTGTAAGTATATTTCTGCTATGTGTTGTGAGGTGGAGGTGTTCACATTCCCATTTTGTCGTTAATAACTTGGGTGCCACTTAGACTTGGTGTACTTCTTAATTTCCGTGGTACATCTCTTACTATCAGTAAATGTGGGAAAGCAACGCATAGCCATAGTATTTATGATTCTTAAACCTGAAATACATGGAATCAGGGCAGCAAAAAATGCAATTACTGTAGAATTTGATGGCTGCCTCGCCCCCCCCACCCCCAGTTTAAATTTAACGCAAATGATTCCAGACAGTCGTTCCATAATCTGCAGACTATGTAGCAAAATAACAAACTCAAAAGTCATTTTTGTGCCTTGTAGATATATTTTTTAAATCTTTGGGTTACTTGTCTCATTGTAATAAAGCTTGCTTACTTTGTAAACTAGACTCACATAGTTAAATTGATCAAATCCATTAAGTAGGTGCAGTATTATATGATATTGATCTGTAGTGAAAAAATATTTTGAACCTCAGAAAGATATCCCAGTGCTTCTGAGGCTTGTGCCTTGGCAGCAGTGTGCAGGTACTAGTTACATTGCAGACCCGTTTCATCTATAGCAACCTCAGACCATGATATCTGAAATAGCTCAGTTTGCCTACGCTGGGTAGCATTTTGTCAGAAGACTGCTGGCCCAGCAGACCAGATTTGGATGTATTAGCTAGTCAGCCTAATAACCCTGTACAGACTGTATTGATTTTCTAGGAGAGAGTTTATGAACTAAATAAACTTGGGGTTGGTGTCTTAATAAACTGCTTCTCTCAGTCTGTCACATTTAGTTACGGAGCTGTGCAGTTTAGGGGGAAAAAAGGCTAATTCTGTTACAGATTGTTCACAGCAGGGTCTCCAAATTAGCCCTTTGTTTTGTAATGCCACCTTGCTTGGGCTCGCTTTGAGCACATTTCTCAGTTTTGCCCTAATGAGTTGCAACACTGATAATGTGGCTGATGATCTTTCATTGATTTCACTATCACTTGCTTGTCTGGTAATTGATCCGTTGCTGAGCCTCTAGTTAATTATATCGGCTTTGACATGGCCCGGTCCATGGGGAATTTCAAGTCTTGCAGAATAACAGTTTTAATAAAAGAGTCTATTACTGCAGGTGCTTGCTGCTGCATGCCAGTTGATTTTTGTGGTGTGGTGTGTGTGTGCGTGTGCGCGCGCGTGCGTGTGTGTGTGTGTGTGTGTGTGCGAGAGAGAGAGAGAGAGAGAGAGAGAGAGAGAGATAGGAGGAGGATACCAGAAGAGGGCTACAGGACTGAAAGAAGGGGTGGAGGCTGGAAGAAGAGGAAGAGGGAGTGAAGGAGAGAGGAAGGAAGGAGGGGGAAGCGAGAGAGCAAAAGGCAGGCGAGAGAGAACACACAGGCAAAGCGATACAACAGAGCCTGAGAGGAGAGAGGAGGAAGCTTGCTATTGACAGTGTCCTTAAGCCTCCCACAAATAACAGCCATTAGTGGGAAGGTCAGGAGCTGAGCAGGCAGCTTGACTGAGGCACTGAGTGCCACTTCAGAAATCAAGAGGCTAGCAAATTTTAGAGGGAGTTTAAGTGGGTAATAGCTAGCTGTAAAGGTACAGTCACTGTTGACAATTGACTCATAGGGGCTTTTCCTGCCCTCCCCTTTCAAGAATATTTTTATTGACCACAGGTGGACTTAATATATTTTAAGGCAACAATTCTTTGGATTCTTGTTTGCTTCTTCTCAGATATTGAATTTGCTGCTTTTGAGACTTTTTTGTGCTTAATGGTGGTGAACCGGAGGGAAGTTTAACAGAAAAGCTTTCAGGAGATGTCGGTTCTAGAGGGGAAGGCACATTTGTGTCAACATAGTGTACGTTTTCTCATCTTTTCTCATTGTCCACTAATGACACAGAGCTGCCATTGAAGCTCTTTTCTGTTTCTTTTGTTGTTTCAGAGAGTAAGGTTTATTGTTATTCTTCAGTTAAGAAGGAGCAAGGAGAGTGGTACATTTGTCCTCGATATTTGTAGGTGGTTGAAGATTAATGTTCCTTACATTTTAAGTTTAGGAGGGATGGCTTTTTCCTGCTGACTACTTTTATGAGACGACATGAATTTAGCTTTCCATTTTGAAGTTACTGTTTATGAACAGTGCATTTGTTTAGTTCTGCTTTTCCATAAATAAGGTAAATACTATCTAATAAATAGATGTTTTCTTTTAAAAACGTTTAATTAAAAATACGACATGCTATCGAGTTTATATTTCATCAGGCAGGAAAACGTTATAGAATTTTCCATAGAGATCTAGAATGAAAAATGGAGTTTTTATATTCATTACTTTTTTGCCTGGAATGGGACAGGCTTTTTTCCTTCATCTTTTTCTTTTTTATGATTTGAAAGGATATTGTAGATGCTTCATCCAGGAACTTTAAAAAAGGACTTTTTTCTATTTTTGAGCTTTAAGAAAAGGTACACTTTTTTCCTTTGCCATTCAACTTCTTATTACTTAACATCCAATTTAGTAATTAATGACCCAGGGAACTGGATGTTAAATAGTGTATATTTTGCAAATATTTACTGTGTATCTTCTATATCAAAAATGCTAGGTTTTACTTATTTACTTCTTAGAGTGTAAAGTCACGTCCATATGCATATTATTTTCTTTAGGACTTTATATGTGGCTATGAATAGCCCAGTACATACTATATGACTTTTAGGAGTTAACATTTAGACAACAACTAAACCAACTTTACATTCTCTTACAGATGAATATTTTTCTTTCTTTCAGTGTAACTAGAAAAAAAATGTTTAAGCATAGCCATTTACAAATGTTAAAGCAACGACTGATGTCAGATATTGCATGTTATACCTGAAAGCATTGTTGGGAAAAATTCCCTGGGAAGGGCCCCAGCTCTCCACGCCCCATGTACCGTCCGTGCTTATGGTGCTGCTTGGAGTGTGCAGAAGTGTGTATCTATCTGTGTGTCTAGAGAGGGGTTAGTGCAGGGTGTCATTTGGTGCCTGACAGTGGAACAGTGCAGTTGACTCTTAGCTCTGCTATCCAATGACATGCAGTGGCTGAGAGTTTGAAGCTGATGGTTGGGTCTCCAGTGCTGCCTGCACACCTGACAGGCAGCTGTTAAACTGAGCAAAGGCAAGCTCAGGGAGTCACAATCTATGCATAAATGATAGGGGTATCTGTGTAGAAGGTGTGAAAGAAGCTCTGACCCCCTCCCTCCCCCAAATCTCCCCCTTCCCAAATGAAATGCACAGTTCAGCCAGCTTCTTAACTACACTACACTCCTGCTACTGGCTGCCAAGAGGCTCAAAAAATCCACCTTCACTTTTCAGTCAGAAGAGGCAGAAGTGGATGTGAGAGAAAGAGAGACACAGAGAGACAGAGAGCCAAAGAGGGCAAGAGACTTGACTTTAAGAGACTCCTGTACTGACAACTCCATGCAGTTCGGAACCAGAACGACTGCGGCTGAACCTGGGTTCATGGGGACATGGCAAAACGCTGATACTAACCTTTTATTCAGAATGTCCCAACAGGTAAGTTACTTTCATTTTTTTCCCCCCCCAGAAATCTTGAATTGTTATACGCACTTTTGTTTCTGCTATGTTTCTTCCTAAACATTTAAAATTTTTGATCTCTTCATAGTTGGTCTCTGTTTTGTCATAACTGTGTTGCTGGAATGTGCAGGGTTACTTCATGGTTTCCCAAAGGGCTCCTTAAAAAATAAAGGGGAAAGGGTACTGAAGTAAAAGAAAGCAAAGGCATTTGTTGTAAAGTTTCGCAGTACAGCCTGAGTCATGAGAAGACTTAATTTATTTCTTTGTTTTCTGTTAAAAATTAAAAGAGCCACCACCCAACAAATGTATCTTTCTATATTAATCACTTCATCAAAGTGTCTGGCTATCTCAGAGGAGGTTCTCCAGCCAGTCATAAAATGTAGGGGCCCCTCCGCACAGCCGGACTGACTTCCTGGGACTGGAAGCAGCTCGGAGTCCGACCTGAGGAGAGGAGGCTGTGCAGGATCGCTGCCTGCACGGAGGGTCGCCAGAGGAGGCGGCGTGCGTGGCGGGCTGTGCCGGCCGGTCCCAGCCCCTCCGCCCGCGGCCCGCCCGCCTCCGTGCTCTCCCCTGCGCTTCCCGCCTGCGAGAGCTCCGGCTCCGCCCGCCCGCCCGTCCGCCTCCGGCCGGCGGCCGCCCGGTCGCCCGCGCACTCACACTCGGGCGGCAGCCTCTGCGTCCTCCCCAGAGCCGCTCCTCGGTCCGGGCCGCGCCGGCGGCGGCTGGGTGTGCTGGCTCTGCCGGGAAAGCCGAGGTGTTAGTGCGAGGCCAGCGGCCACTGATAATTAATCACCGGAGCCGGCGGCTCGTACCATGCGCTCCGTGATACGCGCCCTGAGCACCCGGCTCCTCTTGCACAATTGCTGGCTCTGCGGCTCCGAGGGGGAGCGAGGGTGAGAGGAAGCGAAGGGAAACAACCCAGAAACTTTCATCTTGGACTGTGCTCAAGCGAGGGAGGGAAGTTCCCTGGTGCCTCCCTCCTAAACACGTCTTGCTTTTCAAAAGCCTACCCCAAACCCACACAAAGCAAGAGTTTGTATGATATCGTTCACACAGCACAAAGTATTACTGACAAATACTTGGATTTTAAGCAGATGGCGGTTAAGAAATTAATGTTGTTCCACTCACTTAAAAAAATATTGCAACTACTTTCTTTTAAAAAAACAAACTTGTTTGCAATAGTTCATGAAAATTAGTTTATTGACTTAATTTAGGTTTTTAAAGTATTTGATAAAGAAGGAAAACAATTTGCAAGCCAATAAAGCTACCACAAGTTTAGAAATGCATCTGCAGAAAATTGTGCACAGAGCCAGGGTTTTGAAGCATTTAGCTAGCGAACAGTTTTATCACACAATTCTAGATAAGATAAATTCATTTGAATAAGGTGTATTTTGACATATCCTGTAGAGGGACCCTGATTACTGCTGATACAGTAAGCTAGGGTTTAAATGCAATCAACATAAACCCAAATAAGCAACTCTTTATGTGCAATTTCTCATTCTTGCAAGTTACGGTCATTTCCTCCCAGAGATACTCCTTGTCATTGCGGAGTGCTTTGAGAGGTGTGTTTCCGCGGCATGTCACTGCCCGGGTGGCTCTCTTCGTGGTTGGGACACGAGTGTGTTTTCACTGACCTTAAGACTAAATAACTTGTGCCACACTTTACAAATTAGATGTCACTATCAGGGTTTCCTGTGAGTTAGTGGAAGTCAGGGCTGTGTGTGTGTGTTTGGAAGAGAAGATTGGTTTAGGTCTCCCTCTAGCTAGAAAAGAGTTAATAAAACCAGATAGAGATAATGATCAATTGATAAATGGCTATTGAACCACATAGATGGTGTTAGATTGCTTCTTTGGCACTAGCCCATTTCCAAGTAGATTTGAATCTAAGGAGACATTAAGTTGTGGAAAACATTGTAGCTAAAAAACAAAAGTAAATTATATAAATGATGGATCAGAATTAGAAAGATCATATGAATCGCTCAGAGAGAAAAACTTGTATAACCTAAGCTATTATGATATCTTTGATCCAGATGTGTGACTCTGTGGGTATATAAAGATCTATTTTGTGTGTACCTGTGTGCATGTGTCATCGTGAGCGTCAGTGACTCTATGAACGGAGTAGAAATACAGGGAAGTAATTTATGCATGATGGATGCAGTATGAAACTATTAATTATACTGCTTACTAAATAGTAGTACAATAATGGGAGAAAAATCACAATTTAAAAAAGTTGTGATTCAACTATATTTTATATGTTTTATTTTTTTTAGTTTGATGTAGTTAATAACTTCCTTCTTTCTCTTTTTTCTGTCATGTTTACTAAATGTTTACCTCCTGTGCATTTTTAGAAAGCGTGTAAAAGAGGGTATGAATTTACATGTTTTTTTCTCCTTCAGGGTGACATGTTAGTTTGTATAAATATTGTGTAAACAAATTCAAACTGTGTAAACCTAAAAATAAATGTGCTGTATATATTTAATATGTTTATTTTCTTTACCTATAGTTCATCAGCAGTGCTGATTCAGTGGGGAGGGGGAGGGCGGTGTGCATGCGTGCAAGGAGAACACTTTTCTTGAAATATCTCTTGAAGCCAACAGTTTCAAGGAATACTAGTTTCAATATATACATTAAGACAGCTTTTGTCTTACTACAGGTAAAAGTTTGTCCAGTTTAATCAACTATGCAGAATTCTGTATATCTTATCGCTAAGGGCATTAAAAAGATTTTTCAATTATGATTATTTTAATTACTAAGAAAACTGATTTAGCTCATGAAATAAATAAAATTTATTGGGTTTATTTTTTATTTCAGAGTTTTCTCTAACAATGTAAAAATATAAGATTTACTTGATTTTGTTAAGTATTAGAGAAGACTGACTAGTAGGTTTCAAAACTGAGTTATAGAGAATGCACCACCAGTATATTTAACTACAGCAAAACTTGTAGGAAATATCTCATGGATATGAAATTTACTCTAGGTTTTTTTTGTTTTCTAAATTAGCAAGAAGGAATATAAAAATCTTCATCTTTTATTTTGAGTGCATTTGGATCTGCTTATACATTAATCTTTGTCTAACAATAACAAAAAGATAACTACAATATGTAGCCAATTTAGAGTTGGTAGAATTAAGTATGTTCTAAAGTCTGAGATATGACAATTTGACTGCATTTTTCTGCCTCTCTACATTTTTCTTCCATATTCAATTATGATTTTTTCAAAGATAATTTTTTTCCATACAGGCAAATATTTGATAACCTTAAAGGGCATGACTCTTGACTTCTGTAAAGGGAGTTCTTCTTTGGGTTACTTTGATCAGTGACAGGTCGAGAATGACCAGAAACCCTTTACACATCTTCTCTGTTAATCTTCTAGAGCCCAAAACATTATTTTGCTCATTTTAACTTCATAAAGTATTGTTAAGAGCAAAAAATAAGGCCTGCTTATGGAAGTTTTTTATTTTTAAATCAGTTTTTTTAAGGTGATTTTTCTGTTTTGTAAATGTTTTGTGTATTTGAGAGATTATTAAATAAAATTTGTCATAGGTATTTCAAGGGATGCAATAGTCTAATATATTTTGAAATCTTTTCAGAAATGCAACCGTAACAGGTAAATGGCTATAGCCCACGTTTTACACGCTTATATTACTAGAGGCATTTTCCTTTTATTATTGGTGAGGTATATTTAACCTTTTCAAATAAAATGTAGATCCCTTAATAAGGTCTCTTCTCAGACATGAGTGAAATACTGAGTTAGAATTATAAATGACTCTGTGCATCATTATGTAGTAATTTAGGATTCACCCAATGATGTAACACAATTAACAACATAATTTCATTGTGAAACTGTGTCTTATTAAAGAACAACTGTCTGACATTCTCTTACAGTTGCTTTATTTAACTTCATGCAAATATTATTAGTAGTGACATTTTTCTATTGTGCATTAGATTCTCTCATTAGCATGATGTGTTAGTTATCACCAGAGAAATAATTTCCTGGATAGGTGAGGGGCAAACCAGGAAAGCTAAAAATTAAATCAACGATTTACATTAATACCAGAGCATCTGCTCACCAGAGATATGACAGGGTAAAGCAAACTTTCTTACTAATATAAAATCTAACACATTTCAGAGGAATGATAAATAAAATATATTATAAGAAATATATAATGTTGCTGGAATCCACTTAAATGCATGTTCGATATGAATTTTTCTCCCAGTAGTCTCTTAGTTCTTTCTAGACTTATAGGCAAACACAGTTTCATTTTGTTGCATATATACTTTAAAGTGGAAATGGTGGTTTTGTCTCACTTTCTACCCCTCTCCCCCAAATAATTTGAATGTTTATTCACTAATAGTTTAAAAGGCACAGATACCGTTTTTCTTATAAACTAGATTCCTCATTATATATCTTGGTTTGATTCTTTTTTATAGTGTGTACAATACATTTTTATTCTAAACTTGATCCCACTCATATAGACATCCCTTTTAACATTGGATGTATATTCTTATTTAATCAGAGCCCTGAGTAAAGCAGTTGATAGTTAATGGTCTTTGAAAATTAGTTTCATTGCCAGGCATCATCCATCCCTAGGTTTCTGAACTTTTCCCTCCCCCTTTTTAACTTCCCTTCTTACAGTTGGTGTGTTGTAGTAATCAAGTCTTACTTAAAAAAAAGGATTAAATTGACCAAACTTATGGTTGTGATGCTAAAATAAATATTTATATTATACTAGGAGGCATATAATTTCAGCCTGTTGAATTGCTAGGCTGCTGCTACCTCCTGTTTAGATCCCTTCTCTAATTTGAGTGATAATAGGTTTTATTTAGAACTTTTAACTGTGGACATATATTCAAATATAATTCTTATCATTCATCCTAATAATCTAAAATGAAAATAGGAATATTCGGGTAATTGTTAAAATACAAATTGTAGCATAGAGACAGGTATTTGTGGAAGTCTATATATAGCATACGGACTTCACCTAACAGATACTGTCTAATTTGTAAGGCATTGGGAAAGTAGCAGTGGAAAAGTGGTAGGTCATATACATGGTATTTATGTACATGTTAATGCAAGTGAAGCGTTGACATAGAATGAAATGTGTATGAGATATATGTTAAAAACCTGTGCACAATTTTCAATAAGATACGTTAGGTGAATTTGAACATAGTAGGTGATCATTTTGAAATTATTTTTCTTATATTTCTGTCATCTGCAAACTGGTACTGTGTTTATATGATTTGTAAAGCCTTTTGCTAAGGTGAGCCAAGTAACCAGTGTTGAAAAATAAATCCCTAAAGGTGTAGATATCTTATCTATAATTGTAGGTATTTTTTTATAATTATATTTATGAGTATATCTTAACATTCACTGATAAATCTTATTATTAATGCATGCCTTTATGGAAATCTGATTAATGTAGTGACAGGACAGACTTGGGCTACCACAGCAGCACATCCTCCCACTCCTGTGTCGGGGTTAAGAGCAGCGGCAAATCCTCCCTAACTAATTAGATGCTGAGTAAGGCATCTCTGAGAAGTTGGGGCAAAAGTGAATGGGTCACAGCCACAGCAGGATTGCAAGGACTCTAGTGATAGTGAAAGCATTCAAGTTTGCTAGGTCATTGTGACACAGGGAGCTGCTTCCAAAGGAACAGACCGTTACAGATAGTGAGCTGGTGTTATCCACATCAATGAAAAACAAAAATTTTAGTGTTTCTCCCTTCCCACCTTATATGCATTACACACTCTAACGTAGATAAAGTTATATTGGGCCTCCACCCTTATCAATCTGCAAAGCTTTGAGAGGATTTTCCTTGTAAATATAAATAGCTAATTACTCTGTACAGCTGAAGAGGTATTTTCTCAACTTGGGACTCTTGATTAGAATATATATATCAAAAGGAATGAGAGAAGAAACTGGAATTTGCTTTTAGCTTGTGTCCATAATTTGAATCATAAGTGTTTGAATTGATCTAAGAATTAATTCCTTTTTTTTCCCACGGAGTGTTGTCAGGGAATTTATGGTAGTAGGGAGAAAAGAGTGAATCATGGGATGACTTTTTCAGTGAGAGAAATTTTTTCTGAGACTCTCTGCTTGTTATTGTCTAAAGAACATGGGATATAATAGTTCCAAGATTTCCTTTCTCATGAGGTTTAAAGCCTGGTTTGTTATGTGCGGACTGAATTCTTCACCATGTGAAAATCCTCTCGTACCTTTCATGATTATGTTTTTTGCCACTACATAACCACCCTTCTCTAGGCCTTGGTAAGAAAATTGTGTTAGGATTGTAGAAAATGATTGATCTCACTTCTTGTCTGCCAAAGCTGATGCCATTTTTATTTCCCAAAAAGCAGCTGGCTTCCACATTTCTCTTGGTGATCATCTACTGAAGGACCAGGGAAAGGAGAAGGGAGTTCAAAGACCCTTTTAAGGAACTTTGACATCTATTTTTAAGCTTTAGAGAAATAAAGGAAAAGAGTCATAATTCAGGAATAACAACAGCCTTTATCTCCTGACATATAAACAAAACGTTGTGTAAAAGAGGGAATTTTTCCCTGTAAGATAAACTAGTAAACAGGTGAGAAAAATAAGATGAAAACATTTTGAGCAACTCAAGCTCTTAGAAGTTTTAATGTGTGCATATGATATCCCAAAAATGATGCCTGGGGCTGTGACATACAAAATACTCTCATCTTACTGAGCATGACCTGTACTACCTTTTACGAGACAGTTTAGAGAATAGGAAAAATAAAAGTATTGATTTTTTTTTTTTTTTTAATTTTTACATTCCTTGTAGGAAGCCGAGCACATTTCATAGTATACATTCAAACCCTAAGGTGAAAAATTTATGACTGGAGTTCATTTGGGTGAGGACAGTGTGCAGTGTCATTCTGTTCATATTTTTGTAGCATTTGTTCAAATGTTTGTAGCATTTCATGCCACAAAGTCAGCGATCAGAAGAAAGGGAGTGGTGTATCATTTCTTCATTCACAGAGCTTTCCTTAATGGAATTGCTTGTGGAAAAACAATGTATTACTCAAACTGGCTAGCTTAGAAATAAAATTCTCAGCTTATTAATCATCATTCCAATTAACAACAAAAAAAAAAGAATTGATCCTTTAACAACAAAATAATATCCTTTTGTTTTTCTTTAATTAAGCCCATCAGTTTTTCATTTCTCTGTTAAGAAAATGAAAATAATCTTGAACAATGGGAAGTTACTCATTGAAACCCTAATTCTCTTGAGCATATCTGACATCTTATTCACTCAGTATTTTTGGACTGCAGTGTTATGATGCTACTGTCTTAGCGTTTGTGTGTTGTTGAGAGGGGTATGATTTAAGTCTCATTTCTGTTCGGTTGACAGCAATTTACTCAATGACCTAAAAATGTGGTTAGTCTGTTCTTTCTTCCTATTCCTTTTCCCATAGACCTAAATTCTTTCTCACTTTATTCTTCATTCACCTCATCCCTCTTTTTCTGAATTCTTCCTTACTTTCACTGGCTTATTTTGCCCTAATATGAAGGAATTGAAATGTACCTGAAACGTAACAATAATTGAACGTGGTAACTTTTTGCCAATACATCATTCCGGCAGAGGTATGGGAAAGAGGTGCCACCATCAGATGTGGTCCTCCATGTATAAGTGCTGACAGGAGGACTGTCCTGAATTTTGCTATGTTAGGGTTCTTTAAGTAAGGGCGTGATAAAAACGTGTAACCAGGGGCCCAGGCTTATCATTCAGAGGCGCTGAAAGGCAGCTCAATTCGATCCTTCGCCAGTGTAAGAAGGTACTTAGCAGAAAAGAGATTTTGCTTTTCTATTACTCTTTTTTTTTTTATGTAGTTCTTGGATTTATCATTTTGTACAGTTAAATGTCCATCCACACAAGAGAGAGCATTACCTTAGGAGGAAAACGTGGAAAGTTTTCCTTCAATATGTTGAAGATATGACTCTGAAACAAACTGCAGTTAGTAAGAATTAACTGAAACATTTATAAAAGGATTTGAAATGATGGCAGAGCTAATATTAATGGATGACGTTATGAAATTGAAATTTAAAACATGCAGTACACATAACACAATGAGGATTCACTACTGTTTTATATTTAATAAATTTTAACTCTTATTGCCTTGCATTGCAGAGAGATTATTAACGTTGACAAGATTAAAAAATATCATTCTATATGAGAAAGACATAGCTTTCAGTGTTGTACCTGCTGTGCTTTTGTGTGACTGTCGTGAATTTTTCAACTTTATTAAGGTATCTTTTAGTGGCTATTTGTTCTTTAGACAGTTCTTTAGGACTCATATTTGATCAGAGTTTCTGAACTGGGGCGGGGGTGTTCAAAATAAAAATTTCAGGATAATGAATATTTTACATGCCCAAATAATTACTTTCAGCTGGCTTAATGTAATAACAAAACTAATATTAAAATGAGAACCTCCATTAGCAGGGTTTTAGTAATTTTTTTTTTTCCCATTGCGATCTAAGCAAGAAAGATTTAATTGACTTAAATCATTAGGATGGCTATTTGGGGCACCTAATCAGGCATAGGTAAAGAAAGCTGCCCACTACTGTGCCCTCTGCCAGTGCTGGAGGGCAGTGGACACGACTAGGAGGCCACTTGTAAGATGTGGGAAAATAATTATACACTGAGCACATTCATGAAAGTATCCCTTGGGTGAGAATGCCTGCAAACATTCTCTTTGTTGATCTCATCTCAGAACCTAACTCAGGAGGTAGCTAGGTTATCTACTGCTTTATCTAATACCACTTTTTCTTTTATTCTTTCTTTTTTAGGTATAAGTATTATTAGTGTTCCAGAAAGAATCCAAACCAAAGTCTGGCTCTAGACTTTACGGAAAGACTTACACTCTGGAAAATAGTAAAAGTTTTATATTGACAAGTGCTTGTAATGCAGACATGCAGAAAGTGTATACCTGTCTGTTGGTTCGATGTGGGAAATAAGTGATTTATTTCTAGGTTTGTTGAGGATTTGTAATGGCTGCCTCAAATGTAGTGAGTATGTGGATTGGCTCACTCTAAAAAGGAATTCCCATTTTTAGGAATCTCATTGTAGTGATTCCTTATACTTTGTAGTCTTTTTGCTTCTTGAGCATAGCTTTTTGGTGCTCAGTATCATTCATTGGGAAGTAGTTGCGATTGACTCTTACTTTGTGAATTGCCATTTTCAATTGGTGAGAACCTACAGTGCTCTTCAAATAAGTTAGAACTAAGCAGGGAGAGAGATACCAAGATGAGACTCTTCGACCCAAACTTCAAAAGTCTCATCATTTCCCTTCCCAGCCATTTTTGTTTGTTTGTTTTCTTGGACAATTTAGGAAAAGTAATCATGGGACTGAATAAATTTTAATATATGCTACCAGTCCTATAATCTACTAAACAGAGTTCACTGTGGAAAAGAATTTTTTTCGTTTTTACTTTACTTTTGACATTTATTATAAATTAAGTAGTAAGGATAGGAAGAGAAATCTAACATCTGGGAGAGCTTGTTTCAGTAGCCAGACTGGAAGCTCAAACCTTGGCTTTATACAGGTGAGATGTATTATGAGAATAAAGGCCTTATGCATTTAATGAACCCTCCCTGCCTGTCAGGTTGGTTTTTCATGCACCATTGTTGTTCAAATAAGAAAAAGAGTGTTCACAACCTGTGGTGAGATTAGAGTAATGAAAATGAAGTGTTAATCTGTTGATAGCAGGCCCATCTGATATCCTGCATCCTGGGCTACATTCATGTGTATGTAATATATTCCAGGTTTTCTCATGACCAGAGAAGCTTGTATGTTCATTATATTGAAAACACCCTTTTGGTAACAGTGATAAGTTGGTTATTTTAACTTGTACCAATAGTTATTTTTAATGACTTCTTAATAAACCAACTGGTGCCTGCCTTCTGAGTATTCTGATAGCCCACTGTTTCATATGCGCCAGGATTCCTGTACTTTTGATCTCTCTCTCTCTTTTTTTTTTTAAACAAATGTACAGTGCTGAAATGAGCTTCAGCATAAGCCTAGTTTAAAATACCCTTTTCTAGAAATTGGCAATTAATAGAAAGAAGGAAGGAGTTAAGTGAGCACAATTCTTTAATCCTCAAAGAACACAGGTTAAATAATATTAAACATTCATTATCTCACGCTTTATATTTCATCAACGTGTCAATAAAAATAACAAAAGCAGGAGTCTTCTAGAACTGCTTTATGTATTTGCAGTCAGCTGCCATGCTGTGAACCTGAACAGACCAGCTTAAAGCTTTGGTCATCATGGGTGGGAATTAATTGTGTGCTTCCCCCCCCCCCATAAAATTCCCTTTCTAAAATATTATAATAAACAAATCAACAAGGATGTAATGAATTATACTTTTCCTAGAATTCTTGTTTTAATTTTTGTTTATTACCATTTTACTTAACTTGAGAAGTCTTAATTTTTTCCAAAGCTATACAATTAAAGAAGAAAGAGAATAAGTTTAGTCTTAGATTATACCAAATTGTTTTAAAGAAAATAATGTGAACATTTATGTGCATGTTATCCTAAAGAATCATCTCTTCAAGAAGTACTGTAAGAGATGGTTTCAAAAGAAGTATAAAATGGGTGGGAAGAGGTAGATTAATAATTGAGTTCCAGGTGTCTGCTTCTAATTGCTCAAATTTCAAACATGATGGATATTAAGGAAAATGTTCCCCATAAGGAATATATCATACTGTCATTCAGATATTGGGCCAAGGACTGTATTTATGGAGCTCATACTCTTAGCATTTTTTCCTTTCCTGTTCAACTGGGAGTTAAGGAATGAAGTATGATCATTATGATTTTTTGAACTGTTTACTTAAAGTTGTTCAAGTTGTTAAGAATCAAGAGAATTTGGGGATTAAAGTCTGATTGTGAAGTAAACTTGGCATATATTCAAGGGTTACTTTCTTAAGGTGAAAATGGGAGAAAAATGCTTCTCTCTTAGGAAGGAAACACCTAATTAAAAAATAATCTTTAAAGAATGTGGGCCAATGATGAAACATAATTTCAGACCACTATACTAAACTCGTTTTAAAATTTACTCTTTTTAATAAGTTGGAGTATGACTGATGATAGCTTATTTAGTGTATTTCTGTATAGTACATCAGCGATTGCCTGTTAATATAGTTGGATGAAGCAAAAAGGGGTTTTTTTTTTCTTCTGTTAAATATGGTACTCGTAATTTGTTTGTAAAACCTAATAGTTAGAAACACTGTATTGTTGTGGTTGATTGGAAAAAGTGAAATTTAAAAGATTTTTTTCCTTTGCATTTGCTTTCAGTTAAGAAAAAAAGCAAATAGAAATATATGGTGACTTTGTCATAGACATCTGCTTTTAGGTAATAATCATTTTTAAGGAAATATGCCATGACTTTTGGGGTCATTTGAACTTGCATAAATGTCTATTTAATATAAGTGTAAATGTCAGATTGTGGCATACATGTGGAGCCAGTAAAGATGAGTATTTGCTGTTATAATATTCATGCATCCTAAATGTTGACTTTTAAAATTTACCTTGAAGATGTATTCTATTTTGATATTAGGGTCAGTTTTCACTTAAATACATAATCTTTCTAGAAAGGAAGTACAGAACTGTTAACATCTGAACAAAATGGGCGGAGATCTGAGTAATGGTTTGACATGAGCATCTTTTCTGGGCTGCAGAGAAGAATGTGGTTAATTCAAAACCAGTGTAAATGTTGAACCACTGTAAGATGAGGTCATCAGTCCTGGATTTGCTTTTTAAAAACTTTTAATTATGAAAATGAGTTTGCTTTGCATTTGTTTTATTGAACAACTATAGTTTGAAATAAAATCTGCTACCTACTGTCTTGCATTGTGTAAGCCCATGAAATACATATATTTAAATTTCTGTTCTTAGATAGCCTCCTCTTTTTTCTTCCATAAACTCTGCAAACTCTCTCTGGAGTAGTATGCCATTTTAAAGATCAGGAGTTGCCTAAAAGGGCAATGTGGAGGGTAAGGTAAGTTAAATGAGTGGAGTCAGTCTGGTGGGGACTGTGGTGGACCAGAAAACTCTTGTGTCAACCACAGTGAAGTAGCAGCAGCTTCTTAGCTCCAGCCAATTGTTGCCAGGTGAGAATGCAGGTCCAGTGGTTCAAGATTCTCTTCTTTTTCTTCTTCTCTTTTTTTTAATAAGAAGCCAGAAATCCAGATTTTTATGTGAAATCTCCTGATTTTTAAATCTTGGCAACCTTTTCAAATATTTTTTAAAGTGTGTGGTCCAAACAAAACTCATCTGCAGGCTTTATTCAGCCTACTGGCTGCCAGAGAGAAACCTCTGTTTTAGATAATATTTTAATGGATGAAGATAATAGTTTCATTGCATGTGATCATTCATCTTGGGAATTCCCCACTGGGATGAACCAAATTCTTTATTTTTTTTTCACAATTGAAAAAAGTTTAGTAAATGTATTTCTGGTGCTGATGGTTTTGATGTATGGATTTTCTCCTTATGACCCACATATAAAGAAAAATAAAATGTGAGCAAAATAAAAATTGGTCAAAGGATTTTAATAAAGGTTAGAAAAGTAAGAATTTTAGAATTATAGAGTAAAGAAAGGGAGATTTCTAAATTCTGAAAAGAATCCCATGATTTGTGTTAGTCATTGATATCGATGAAAAGCTGAATTCAACTATAAAAAGCTTTTCTTCTCACCTTTAAGCAGTGGACTCTTGTCTCTGAATCTTTGTGAGATTGCTATAATTTGCCAGGCAATTGATTATAATGTCATGAGGAGGAGATGGACCACAAGGGGAAAACTTCCCCATACTAATTTGTGCAAGGCCAATATTTAATACAGACTTCAAAAAAAACAATTTATATTGTTTAAGATTAGATTTTCAATGTCTATCTAAATTTTTTAAAGGGACTCTTTAAAAGAAATAATCTATTTATAATTGAAATTCTCCAGGCAAATCAGATATCAACATTTTCAACAGAACAGGTAATTAATTGGTTTGAATTTCAAATTGAAGGTCATCCTGTTATTGATTTTCGTGGGAACAGGAAACAAGAACATCTTGTTAAAATGATCTGCAAACAGGGCTTTAGGTGTGCTTAGGTTCTGTCTTGGGTCTTGTTGAGTAGCATCACTGGCTAGTATCAGACACCAATCAGAAGGGAGTCATCACTGATGTAAACATAACAAGCTGTTGGTTTGCTTCCAAAATTGCTGAGAAGAGTTGAACTGGAGAAAAGACCAGAGATTAACAGTTTGTTTTGTAGTAAGTCAGGTATTTCAAATCAAGTGACTGGTGCAGCTTGTTACGAAGCATCTGTAAGTTTGTCATAATGACGTCGGTATGCCATGTTCAAGAAGTTCAGTGTCAACACAGCTGTGACTTACTACTTTCAGAAACCTTTCAAGTGGGAATGAGATAAAATGTCTTTAAGACAAGGAGAGGGAAGTACTGAGGTAAGGAGGGTGGTGAAGAGTGGAGACTAAAAAATACACCCTTTCAGATGCTATTAATTTTTATAAAATAACATTTGTGCCTTCTATTTGGTGTAGTTTTATTGTTCCATGTGCCAGGCTACTTTAAAGTAATCATTTCTCTCTCTTCTGTGTTTATACTTTTTGAGACTGGTCTGATGTGAAGGTAACATGAACTAAGTGGGTGGCAAACATTATACCTTTCTAAACCGGAATAAGTATTTTAATTTTAGCTGTTTTAAACAAGTTAGAAACTTAATGCAGCGTCTTCTTATGGTTCAAAGTTAAACTCTTAAAAAGGGCAAGCCTTCCATTCTAAATACCCCGGAGCTGTTAATGCAGTTATTTCCAGGTTGACATAGTTTTGTATAGGCATGACAGTGGCACCAGCCATCTACATTAAGCCTTAACATTCCACAGAACCATTTTGAGTTTATTATGAGCTTCAAAGCCTGCTCATCCCTAAGAGAATATCAAGTTTAAGCATGTCACTTTGCCATAGTCACATTTAACTTTCTTAAATCAAAAAATACCTTTCTTGAATTAAAAAGGCTGATTTTCTACAGGTGATCCTTGAAGAAATTTCTCAGTTCAGTACTGTCGTTTTTCTGACCCACTATTGCTGCCCTCTTAAATTCTGTCAATGCATCCTCTTAGCATGTTGTTGGACACTACCCCAAATAAAGCAGGACTCATCACAATCTAAAGCTCTGAGATGATGTCAACATTCTTTTTCAGCTTTATTCCTATAGAGCTCAACTCACTGATCCTGTTTTACCAATTGCAATACTTAAAAATGTAGCCAAGGGAGAAAAATATGCTGATGCTTTTCTAGTACTTGGGCATCTTTACATCATGGAAGCCTAATGCTTTGCGAAAGAATATGGGCTGTTCAGCCTGATCTCATGGTACACTGCTTCTCAAGGAAAGGAATTCCCCATTTCCTGAATGTGAAATGCCTATCCTTTTGGAGGCTCCTGGTCTTTAGTTCCTACCTCAGTTAATAAACTATCCCTGTCTTTACCTTGCATCTCAGAGATGGAACTTGACGGACTAGTCAGCATTGCAAAGGTCACCCTAAAACTATTGACAGAATACACTGCCCTTTGTTGCTCAGTGATGATAATGCTACTGTAGCAGTTAACTGGATGTATTAGACTGAGCTACTTTTCCAGAATACCAAATTGTCTATTTATTTCTTTAAAACACCTGATAGAATGCCCATTCACAAGCTGTCTCAGTGTATTTTCAAAAAGGATCTTAACGATACTTGAAATGTCAGTGCTTTGGCCATAGGAGGGAATAATAATACGCAAAGTTTGTAACCATTGTGTCGTTTTGCTTCAGTGAAAATACTTCTAAATTATACTCATGTTTTAGAGTTTTCCTATTGTTTGGAATGAATAATATTCCAACAAATTTGAAAATCTAAGGTGTTCCAAAAATGTGGTGCAGTTTGTCTTTAGTTAGTGTAACAATACTTAAAATTGTTATGAATTCACTTTTTTTAAAGAAAAAATGTAAAATCATTTCCTTTTATGTTTTCCTACAAATATTAAATGTGGAAATATCTTTTTTGGTTTCAAGTTATAACATTAAACATAGTGCAAAAGCGGGTTTCACCATGTTTTTATATATTCAGACTTACTGAAATATTATTTAAATGATATGTGAAATTATATAAGAATAATTAATAAATGATTAAGCTACTTATTTGAGGCAAGGGATTTGTACTTGAAATAGTCTTATATTTTGCATACTTACATTGATTTTTGTGGCACCAGTATAGTTGTGATATAATTTCTGGTACATAGGGAACATCTTTGACTTAGCTGTCATTTAAATAAAAATGAATAAAGCTCCAAAGTGCTAAGGTGCTAGTGACTTTTACTAATTATTTTCACTTACACATGTACTTTGGACTACTTTACTTTACCAAATGTGTGATGTATCATAGAGTCTTCCTTCCCCAAATTGTTTGGTCCTAATCGGATTGGTTAAGAAACTTAGGCATTCAAAATTACTTCCTCTTTGGTTTCAAAATGGATAAGGGAAGACTCAAAGAAATCCCTTCAATTTACCTTTTAGTATCTTTGAATAGAGCAGATTTTGTCCTGCTTTCCTTTCATGCGTTCATTCAATTGTTTCTTATTGAGCTAGGTAAGCACATCTAAAGCAGAATATATGCTCTCTCTCCAAAATCATAGAACGAAATCAATGTTCAAATAATTTTTGCTGCAGGAATTCAGCAATTAAAGGGAACTAAACAAAATGATTTAAAATAGGATGATTAGCATTAAGTTCAGACAGTGAAAAATGTTTTAAAACAGAGTATACTAAACACAGTTTAATGTTGTGGGTTCTTCATGCCCTAAACGTTTGTTGAAAGGACTTTCTTTTTTCTTAACATTGAGGTATGTTTATCTTAGAATAATAATCATTTCATGCTGTTTCTTTTGTTTTGTTTTATTTTGTTTTTTTCTAGTTGACCCATTCTCCAGACCTTTAAAAAACTTTTTTTAAGTAGATGTAAATTCCATTTTAATTAGACTAGTGCAATCTAATACCTCAACTAGCCAGGAATGGAAGAAACATGCTGGAAGTTAATACAATCCAAATCAACCATAGCCAGATAATTCCCCTGATCTTTGTAACAACCCCCTTCCCCACCTCCACAATTAAATGACCCTGTTGTTCTGGAGTTTCAACAAGACATTTAAGGTTCATTTAAAAAAATGATCATCCTTTACAGGATTCTTTGCTCTTGCATTTCTCTTTCTTTCTTTCCCTTGCTACACAGCTGTCACTGGTGTAAGAGAAAGATTGGGGGGAGGGGAGGAGGAAGAAGCCCTGTTCAAATCGTGTCACGTAGCACTAATTCATCTGCTCTCATTAGAGGGAGCGAGGGACAGCAGTGATGGCCAAGAGCTGCACTCCACACATGACACGCGAACAGTTTGGGGAATAGAAAATTGCTTTCTCAGGAAGCCCAGCCAATTAAGGACTTGACCATATTGAATGTCAAGTGTTAATTTAGGTTTTTCTTCATTTTCCCAGTAGTAATGCGGGTCCTGTGATGAGCAAATACATGTCAAGTAAAAGTTGATTGCATGAAGGACCTGGGTATTATATGTCACTGACAAGTCACAAATGTACTGAAGTCTTTTAACCCCTTAGGTGAGTGTGGTGGGGGTGGGGGGAGGGGAGAATGGGATTAATGGTACTATAATGATAAGAATAGATTGTCTAAGGGGGGGTGGTTTGGATGGGATAGATAGTAATGGTAATTCATGCAAAAACTAGTGATAGGACAAATCCTACTCTCAGGGCATAGAGGCCCTTGAAATGCATGCAATATGATTCCCATTGCAAACATGCTGCCTAGAATATATATTCTATCTCCTAAGATTTTATGAAAAGGGAAAGTAGTGTAGTCTATGGTCTTTTTTTTTTTTTTTTTTTTGGGTCTATGGTCTTGACCTAGGAAATTCCTTAATAATTATCTCCTTTGAAAAATAATATATTCACTAAATAATTATACTGTTTTGGACATTTTAACCCTTTGTTCAGTGCAGCTGTAATATTTCTGGCTATTTACTTATACCTTCAGTTTCTGATCAAACATTCATTTAAAAAATGACTCTGTGTAGTACCATGTCATAAAACAGATGCAAAAAATAAGGTTGAGGGAACATTTGTTTTCTGTCATGAGTATCTCTGTGAGGCAGTGTTTAGCCAGTAGAAACTGGTGGAAGGTTCATTATTGTCTTTCTCTGTGCTTAGTTCTAAAAGGGAAGAGATTTAAGCTTCAGTGAATGAGGTAACTTTGCCGTTTTTTAAACTGAATGTTGAACAATGCCCATCATGTATAGCATTTCATTTCCATTCATCAACATTTATTTACATACGAATGTCCCCAAAATAAGAGAATGTCTGCTTCTGTTGCAGTTATATGATTAGCAAATAAAAATACCTCCACAGTTTAAAATACTGCTGTGTGTAGTTGAAGCAGACTTAAAGTAAAACTTAGAACAGTTACAATCTGGTCATTTTTTAATTCTGTATATGTAGAACCACTTTTCCCCCTTCATATCTTTGAAGATGTGATCTTAATTGAAATGCTTTCTTGAAACTTATTCTCTTCTATTTATTCCAAAATTTTAACACACTTAGCCTTTGCATGTTGACAAAGCTTGCACCTTGAAAACTTAAGTTTGATACTGCTTTAATTTTGGCAGCAAAATTGCTAAGAGTCTTTCCCACAGGTTAGAAACTGCTAACATTGTATTAAAAGTTAGCTAAATTTACATTAAAGAAAAATTAGGAAACAATTCCTCAAATTTGTAATTTAGGTTTTTCTTAAGAAAAAAACATTAATCTCCTGAATGCTGGGATATAATATCAGTTCTTCAACATCTACCCTCCCTGTCTCAGAGCTAACCAAATAAAATAATCTTAGCCCTCCCTTCCCTTCCTATTTTGATAAGCTCTGTCTGAAGAACTGCAGTGGCTTTGCAAGAGTACTGTTTAATTACAATCCAGTTGTCAGCAGCTTCTCTTCCGCTGGGTGTGCTGAGAGACTTAAGTAAGTTTCCGTAAAGTAAATTCTGATGATGGCAGCTCAGGTTGCTGATTCAAGTTATTCCTTCTCTTTTGTGTCACTTTTGACGGATGGTACCTAATGCAATCAACCACAGGCCAAGAAAGCCTTTTCTTTGGTTGTGTTAGTATCTGGACCAGGAGTTCCCCACCTCCCCAGATCTCTGCCATCAGATTCTCACTCTTTCCTACCCTCCCCGCCAATACTTCAGCTCACATAGGAAAGCGAAAAGAACCACAGTACAATCCTAGGACTGGCTTTTCCTAAACCTCCATTTCCCAGTGGTGAAGCTGAAGCTGCCTCCCTTTGCGTGCGTTTTTGATAAATTTAAGAAGTCAAATCGCTGACACAGATAGATAATCCAAGTGTATAGGGTGAAGAGTTATAAATTAACACATTATTCCCTCTTAATGTGAAATACTTGAGAATGCATTTTCTCAGTCCCTTGACATCTACCCAGTGAGGGCTCACATTGTACTTTTCAAGTGGCATTGATTTGTTAAAGCGCTGAATTAGCATCTCCGGCCAGCTGCTTGATCAACTGTTGTGTCTCAGGGCTCCAATTCCTCCTCTCTCCCCAAGCCATCCCTTTTTTTCTTTTGGTCTCTCCTTTCTTTTCTCTCCCTTTCCCTGCTTCTTTCCGTTTCACTCCTCCCCAGCTCATTCTCATTCTCTTTCTCTCTCATCCCCTTCTTTCCTGTTGCTTGCTTTTCTTTCAGTCTGTTTTCATCTCACACCATCTCTTTCCTTTTTCTTTTCTTCACTCTTTTATCCATACATCTTTCCTTTTTCACCTCGTCACCTCTGAGGTTTGCCCTCACGCAGGGTTAGAGTCTGTTAACTGCCTGCGTAGGGGGTAGTGGTAGTTGATGTAGCCAGTCTCAGTTCCAAGTGGACTCTTGTTGAGGAGAATAAATTAACATGTGCGTTTTTGTGCTCCTTGTAATAGAAGTTGGTGAGAAAAGTCTCACCTATTTTGCTTTCTAGTAATTAAAAGTTATCTCACAAAACTTTTAAACTTGTATTTTTTAAATGTCATTTAACATAGTAAAATTTACTTTTGGTTAAAAGAAAATGAAAATCACCTAGATTTGATCATTTTACATGTATTCACCAAAATAAGTTAATATTTTTGCAAAACTTGAATTTTTGCAACTTTTCGCATTTCAGCGACGTATTGATTTGACTTTCTTTTCTAGTGGGTTCTATGTTCTGATTCCACTTAATTGTAATGGCAGAATTTCATGTGAAATATGATTTCCTCATAATGATGCATCACTGTACCACAGCAACGAATCATAAAATTGGTGGACATTTGTTTATAAAAAAATGACATTGGTTCTCACTTCTTTTAGTGATATATCTGAGTTCCAGAGCTCTTCAGAAGAAGTGTATCACAAATGAGAGGGTTTAACATGCTACATGTGCAATAACACAGACCTTCGCTCTTTTCTTTGTATATTGGTTCAAAATACTTTGGGATCACTGTGTTGATTAATTTGATATAAGCAAAAAGTGTATCTGCCTGTATTTAAATAGAAATTATCCCCTAATTTTAATCTCATGGCTTCATGTTTTGCTGCCTTTAATTTTACTAGGTTTCCCACTAGTAACATCAAAATTGAAATTTGAACATACATTGATAATAAATCAGATTATTTGAAAAAATCAAATGTTTTTATTGCCTTGTTTTATATAGATTAGAATGACAGTTTGGTTTTAGCATTTACATTTTGAAATGGAAATATTTTACATAGGTTTTGATAATCTTTTCTTCTCTGTTGGGTTGATTTCCCACCCCTTGCCCCCACTAAGTGAAATATAATTCTTTTTTAAAAAAATTAATCGGCTGTCCTATCTAGAATTAGCATGGCTTGGCTAAGGTAAAGGGATTAGAGTGACTTTTCAAGGCATGATAATGTCTGTTTAAAGGAAAGAAAAAGGAAAAAAGTCTTTTAACTAGGGCTTAAGACTAATTCCAGCTACTAAGGAGACAAAAATTACTCTAAAGACAATTTGGTTTTATTTTATATGTACATGTTAACTTGCTTAGAGATCATCATTTTGTGTTTTAAGGTACTCTCTTAGAGGAAATAAGATGTTCTGCATTTGTTACTGAGAAGGAGGCATGGCTCCTTCACTCCGGGAAATTGAAGTTGGAACACCTTCTGTTCTTTTGCAAGGATAATCACACTTCACCTGGCTGTAATTCAGGGGCATGGCAAAGAGGGGTTTGCTGCTTTTTAGAACTGCCTGTGACTACAGTAGAGAGGATAAATCATAAGAAAGAATAATAGGGCAAGGTTGAAATTGAAAGTGTCCCATATGAAAATAGTTAAAGATTAGAAAAGAAAATGAATAATCAGAAAAGTGAAAAAAGAAATATGGAAGGGATACTTCAGTGGTAGGAGAGAAGTTGAGGATAAAGATAAAAGGGATGTTTGGGGGACAGAATTATGGTATCTGGTAACTTAAAAATTAGTACTGTTGTGATTGTTTTTAAAGGGCCTAATTGGCATCACAGCAGCGTTTAAAATTTAAACATTTAAAACTTTTCATGTGTTTTTAATGTTTCATTTGTTGCACGTGGTTTTTTTTCTTGTTCCCTTTTGTCAATTACATTCTTTGGAAGGTAGAAATGTGCACAAGTAATAAATCAATAAATCCTTTTTTTTTATGAAATATAATCTGTTGCTTGTACTTTAGCCACATGAAATGGTTAATAAGTGTGGTTGTTGTAGAATTGAACACCTTTTAATTTTTCTTTAAAATTCTCAGGAGAAATCAGAATTATTTCTGTTTTTGTCTTTTGTAAGTCTAAATTAAATGTCACTTAAATGGGAAAGAACTGGCAGCTTTGATAAGTAGTCCCCAAAGCAAACCATTTTGTCAGTAATCATAACCTAATTATGAATGCAATTGCAAGGTTTGTTTTTTAAAAAATCCAAAACAAACAAAGGAAGAAAAACCACTATACAATTTAAGGAAAAAGCATCCAGCACTTAAACCTAAGACTTTCAATAGTATCAGTAATAATAAGAAAGAACCTTTGGCATTGGCCCAAGTCCTGTTGAGAGAGAGCAGCAAATGGCCTGCACAGTGTGTGGCTCTGCATAAGTTCCAGAGTGACACATGCCTCACAAGCAGGTCACAATGCGAGGGATCAGGGGTCATGTTCAAGAGCAGGGTGTTGCTGGACGAGTCTAAGGAAGCAGAGGTGGCCCCTCCGTGCTCAGCGTGTGGGTCTGTGTACTCCTTTCCCGTCAAAGCTGGCCCAGCACGGCCAAAAAAGCGGTTCCTTGGCAGGGTTTAATGGCAGGATGATGTAGTCTGTTGTGACTAGTGCATTCCTTTCAGGTTAAACTAGGGAAATGGCATTGTGTTAAAATTCCAAGTTGCATGAATGTTTTATTGCCACAGTGCATTTAGCCCTCTAGGGGAGTGTGTGGTGGCGGGTGGGGGTGGGGGTGGTGGTGACTTAGAGACTCAGGAACTATCAGAAGAACACTTCCCTTGGAAAATTTTACCCACCAGCATGAAGCTGATTTGCTGTGATGGTCACTTAGAAGGGTTTCGCTTTTTCCTAAACTGTGGCTGTTTAAAGTCTTGCAGTCTGGACAGTTAACAGCTGAAGAAAATATGACAAGACACATGCAAAGAGGTTGGGAGATAGAGAGGAGAAATGCGCCAGAAAGGAGCTGAGCTGCCTTCTTGTGTAAACTGCCCGAGTTAGGGCCCCTCCCCCAACCTCGGTCCTTGTCCCCCCCACCCCCCTTCCCCGGGCTGTGTTTTGCTGTCTGCCTGAAGGCCGGGAGTGATCTGTTAACCTTGCACCACTGACTGGGAGGCCACTGCAGCTCATGGTACTGTATGTTACCATTACTACTCCCTCATTCCTTTTCACTGGCTGGTTTGGTGGGGGTTTTTTTTTGTTGTTTTTTTTTTGTTTTTTAACCATTTCTCTGTAATAACGGTTTATGTTAGTCAGAGGGATACAATTTTGGAATGCAGAAGGTCTGAGTTTAAAACAAAACAAACTTAAGTATGGTGCTTTTTTTTTTTTCCTTGTCATTCAGAAGGGCTAAACTGAACCATTCTAATTCAATTGCAGCCAAAGGTTTCCAGTGTGATTTAAAAATCAGGAATTCTGGAAATAGGGCAGTAAAAAGTGTAGTCATCTGGGTTGTGGATCTTGTAAAGGAACTTTGTTGCGAAACCACGTGAGCATCTTCAGGGTTTTAGGACAGCCTCAGGCTTTGCACTTATCTCAGATATATCCATTTTGCAGATTGCTCCTACCTTGTCCCTCTCTGGGGAAACTCTAGCTTTCTCATTCACTATTCCAGTTGTTTCAGGCTTACAGTTGATTAGGGCGTGTAAGATTTGACCAGTTGTAATTGTGCATGTAACACTCAGGATTGCTTCATGATTCGATCTGATTCAAGTTAATTTATAACATTAAAATGTGGATGTATGGGACAATCTTATGATTTTGCATTGTGACTTTAAAAAAATAATTTACATTTCTGATTTTTTCCCAATGAGTAGGAGAAATATGGATTGCCTTGGGCTTACTTAAGAAAAGATATTTTAATAGTTTGAATTTTAGTTTTGAATTGCCTTTCTGTTTTCACTTTCAAACCGTCATACTTTGTTTTCATGTTCTTATGATGTGTCATTTTCTCTTAATAATGTATATGTATATACATATTTAGAATTGTGTATGTGTGCTTGCCTTGCACGTGCATGCACACTTTGATAACTACCAAATACATATAAGGAAAAACTTGCAGATATACTAAGATAGTTTTCCATTGATAAGTTATTTTTTAAAAAAATGGCATGTAACAGAAATTTATCTTATGAATGTACCACAAAAAAGTAAACCATAGGTGGGTCTTTTTGCCCATTTTATAGTGTCTTTGGTACATGATTTATATATTTCTGTAAAAGGATGTTTTGTCAAGATAGACCTCCTGAGTTTAATCTGATTGATACTGGCTGTATGATGGTTTGTTCTTTATGAACAGGTACATTCACATTGTTTATGGGAGGTCTTAAACCAACAAGCAATCAGATATATAGCAAAGTCAAGATTTATATATAGATTGGTCACTTCAAATTTTACATGAATTTATTAGGTATTTTTCCTTATATTCTAGAGAAAACTCAGCTTAATTCTTTTTATGCTGTTGGTTGTAGTAAAGTGATGATGGAAGTTTTCTTTTAGTGATTTTAGTGATTTTTTTCCAGTAGAATATCAATCTTATTTTGTGCTGGATAATTTTTTCCTTATAGCCAATTTCCAAATTATTTTTTTCCTAAATAGTAGAAAAACTTAACAGTGCTTAGTTAAGAAAAAACCTATCATGTACATTTACATTTACTAAAAATATGTTTTTTATCCTGATCATGGAAGCAGTTTTTGATTATAACAAGGATGCTGTGGATGTATTCAGCCCTTTTCAGTTTGATTAAAATTGTCCCTTCATAATCCAAAAGGGAAAGCATGGAATTACTCTAATATGTCTCCCTAATAAGAAAATTAAAGTCGGTTTAGGATTTTTCCCCTAAAAATCAAACTTTCTTAAAATATTAATACTTGTCCTTTCAGCATTTTTCTGTTCCCATTGCAGCAGACATTAGTGTTGGCCATTGTAGAACTCTCGTGGGGAGTTAAAAGATCGGACCTGAGTTCATATTCTAATGTTGCCACTTAGTCATGTGACCTTGGGTAAGTCACTTTATCGCTAACCTTTATTTTCTTCAACTTTAAAATGGGAAAAAGAACACGTAGCTTGAGAATTTGTCAGGAACATGAAATGAGACAACACATGTTAAGCTCAGGTACATTACTAGGTATTCAGTAAACTGTAGCTTCCTTTGAGCCTGTGGCAAGCTTCCCTTGTGAAGCTCGAAGTTTTGGAAAGGGGATAAGTTTAGAAAAAGTATTTTAATTTCTTTAGTTATCTATAGGAAAGGAGATAGTAAGCATCGGCAGAGAACTTTCTTTTCTTTTCTTTTTCTTTTTGAGAATCTGTTTTGTCATAAGTCTTGCGTTTTGGCCACTCTGCAAAATTCTCACCTGGTTGGCCTTCATGGATGTCAGACTCATACTGTTATTTCCATGATATCAGTTATGGCTAATGGTAGGCTGAAGGCAAAGAGGTAAACCCAGTTCTGTTGGATTCTGTTTACCTTAGTATCATCAGCTCTAATCATTTGTTTGAATTGAAGCTTCCTGCCTTATTATACTCATTATCATTAGCACTCGATAATAGAGCTCGAAGTTAGATTTTATAGGTTAAGACCCCAGCTTTTGTCTCTGGCTTCGTGAGTATCATTTGTATTTGTGGAATTTAGGTCACATTAAAGCTAATAGTATTTATACCTCTCTATTTGTTGAGCAAAATGTGCTTCTTTTAAGGTTGGTTTTTAATCATGGATTATGTTTTTATCAAAAGTAATTGTGTTCTCATGTGTAGTACACTAATATTGTCATAGATGTTCATTGATTATTATTGTTATTTTTGCCTAACATCTAGTTTCTTTAGGTTAACCCTAGAATGAACATACTGCATCTCAAGATCTAAAGTAAATATTTGGCTTGAGGTTTATGTTCACCTGTTACTAAGAGTAGAAGAATGAGGATTAACAACTATTAATTTCATAGCTACTTCTTAAATCACACAGTGTGCTAGGGTTAGTATCTTTTATTTTATTCAGTTATTACAAAATTCACAGGAAAAGCTAATCCCTGTAACTTTAAAAGAGGATATATCTAAGGGCAAATTGGGGTAAATATAAATCTAAAGCAAATTACAGTTATATCATTGTACAGCTTTTCATATGTCAATTTTCAGGGCACAGATTTTGTTTAATTCTTAGCAGTGAACTAATTTTACTGTGAGAAAAGTCATAAAAAAATCAGTCACAGTTTTGTGTCTAACTGGAATCTGTGTCTGCAAATGTATCCAGACTATTATTTCAGTTTGAAAATATTAGTTTTTGTGCTCAATATTATAAAATGGTATAGCATATCTGTAAAAGACATATACATATCATATATGCATATATGTATAAATATAAGGATGAGAGAATATAGATTAATCTAACTGAGAAAATAGTGTAAAAAACACAATATTTTAAGTAAATTATTTGTAAAACAAATTATTGACACGGCAATTTTGTTACGTCATTGTAAACTAGGAATTTCAAGTTTTTTCACCTGCTAAATTTATACTGGGATTTTATATAATACTTCATTAGAAATATAATTTCTGTTTCATTAGCATGGTGGAAAAAATCCAGATTTTGAGCCGGATGTATCTGCATTTGAATTTATCGATTCTTTATGTGACCTTGGAAAATTTTTATAAACTCTCTGAACCTCAGTTACTTCATTTATAGAATAGGGCTTAGAAATGATGCCTGTAAGTCTGGCACAGAGAGAGTGAACTGTGTTGGTGTTTATTAGCATTTTCTTTTTCTGTAGTTCCTATTGTAATTAGTTTGCAAGCATCATGCAGTATTCAGTTAGTATCTCTTCAACAACGGTGATACAGAGTTCTTAATACTTGTATCATGTACATACTTGGCCTTTTGGAATACTAGTTAAAAAAAATACTTGTGCCAATCTTGCAGAAGCTTGCTTTTGTTGAAGAAAATGAGGGTGGGAGAAAAAAAATCTCTCCTTTCTTTCTCTTCACTGAGAATCAGTCACTGAGCAGCATAATTCTAAAATCTTATGTGGCTTTTGGGTACTTTATGAACCTTTTTATGGTAACCCAGAAGCAAGACACTGATTGCATTAATACGTTTCCATCAAGACGCTATTCTGTTAACCTCTCCTCTTCTTCCTAACCCATGGATGCTTTTGTAAGAGACTTCGTTGATCCAACAGTGAGGTCGCCACATATAGTGTGGATGCCAATTCATAGCTATGTAGGTTATTGATAAGTCTAAGAGCCTTTCTCTTTTTAAAACAAAAAGGAAAACCCAAAATAGCAACAACCAAACCAAAACTCCCACCAAATCAAAAAATTTCAAAAAACACTTTATTTTTGAAAAAGTGCTTTACAATGCAGAATCTAAATTTTGCACATTGATTTTTATTTTTAGTAGATTTAAACTTTTTTATAGCTTTTGTAAAAAGGATTTATATTTGGTGTGTAGATCTGATTTTAAAACTACAGAAAGTATAACGGGAATGCTGCTACCAAGGAACCATCTTATTAACATCTTTTTAGTCATCTTCATTTATGTTTACAGAAAAATGTAGAGAGAGATACTAGTTACATAAAGGGATTATGGACATGTGACTTCCTTTTTTTTTTTAACTCAAATATGTTATAGTTATCTTCCTATGTCTATAAATATAAAAACTCATCATAATTTTTAGTGGATTCCTAGTATTCTTATTGTACCATAATTTACTTAATGAGTTCTTGGTTTTTGGACATTGAGGTTTTGCCAGTTCTTTTATGAAGAATGGTGCTGCAACATGAACATTCTTGTTTGCACTTGTATTATTTCCTAAAGGTGAATTCTTGAAAGTGACGTTTGTGGTAAAAGAGGTATAATTTTGCACAGTTTAAAAAGGTTGGCAAACCTTTTCTGTATTTCTGTGCCAGATAGTAAATATTTTAGGCTGCCATATGGTTTCTTTAGCAACTGTTCAACTCTGTCTTTGTAGTTGCAGACAGGCACAGATTATGTATGTAAAGGAATAGACATGGCTATATTTTAATAAAACTTTATTTAGAAAAGTAGGCAGCAGGCAGCAGTTGGCTCACAGGGCCAAATGTAATTGTCTATTTCCGATTTGAAACAAAAGAGAAACTATGGTTAGGGATGAAAATTAATCCCCAGTTTGCTATAAACTGATCTTAGAAATGTATTCATATCTCAGGGCGGTGGGCTGGTTTCTTTCTTTCCAGGTAGATTGCAATCAATACCTTTTTTAAAGGGCTTATTAAAGGTTTTTTTATACCCGCCCCTACTCTGAAGCTGAGTAAATTTTAAACTAAGAGACCATATATATGTCAGTTTATATAAATTATCTTTCTGTAGTTTAGATTTCAGCATGTGTTGACAATTTGCGGAGCACAGAATGACCTCTTAAACTTATATTGTAGAGAAGATCTTGTACATTTTCTCACCTCTAGAAGATTGCCTTGATGGAGTCAGGTTCTAGAGGTATTTTGAAGTAAGCTGGAAGGGAAGTTTAGCAAGAGAAGTACCATTTCAGCAGAAATATGCCACAAATCAACAGGGTGGCATCGATTTAGTTACTGAAACTTTACAGGCTAAATTATACTCAGAAGAATGTTCTGTGCATAAATAGTAATCTCTTTGCTTCTTGAATTTCTGTAAAATAGGAATTATTGGCCCCTAACTGCCTTAAGGGTATTTGTTGAGGATAAGGTGGAATAATGATATAGTTAAAATCACTCTTTTTGTAACATTGGGTCACTGGTGGCACTATGAATTTTAAGAGATTTATTTATTATTTATTTCACATGTACTTGTTGACTGTTGTGTGTAAAGCAGTTTGGTAGGCGCTGTGGGGAAATACAAAGAAAAGTGAGTGAGTTCTTGCCCTGAAGGAGAGAAAAACACATATTTAAAGTCCAAGGTTTTGTAGTGCTTTTGAGAGCCCTAAGAATAGCAGAACACTGGGAGAGGAGATCCCTTCTGCCTGGGTTATCAGAAAAATTTGTGGAAGAAGTGGCATCAGGAAATAGGGAGATTTTCAAATGTATAATACAGGGGAGGATATTCTAAAAAGAGCAGCAGGAGAATTGTGTCAAATTAGGAAAGCCCAAATCAGTAAGCAAGAGACATCAAATAGTTTAGACTCTCTATTAAGTATTTGTCATGAAGAGAAGATAAAGCCTGAAAGGCAGAGTAGAACTAGGTGGTAGAGGGCTTGGAAGGAACTTTAATTGATAGTTTGTAGGGGATCTCTAAACATCATCTAGAATATGTTTGACGGTTGGGGGTGTTGGGGCGGGTATATGGTACTTGTCGGTGAGTGTGGAACGATAAAGTTGGGATTATCACTTAAGAGTTATGGCAAATGTCTGAGTATGCTCTCATTAGAAATGATTTGGAAGGTGTATCAGGGGGACTGCTGAGGGGACTGAAAGGGAAGAAGGGACAGGCTTTCAGAAGTTACTGGCTTTGGGAAATAAGGAGAAGGCTCTTAGTCATGATCTACGGTTCTGAGTCTTTGTTAATGGGATTATGGTGATAACATTGCAAAATATAGCAAAGTCAGGTGTAGTAAAAAACGGGTAGTAATGAACCCAATTGCATTGCTTGTTTAGCTCAAGGTGTTAACTGGAAATTTCTAGTGAGAGTTTGAAAGTACAGGACTAAGATTCACACGAGAAGTAAAGAATAGGGATTTGGAACTGTTCTCGTGTAGGTGGCAGATGAAACCAGGGAAGAGCATCACATCACTAGAAGGAAAGCATGTGGTGAGAAAATGGTATTTTATAGCATTTCTTATCATTATGTAAGTCAGTGACATAAGTAGCTCTATGTGAGGCTATTAACACCAAAAACATAGAAAAAGAAACATGTATTTTATTATTTATAAAGCATTCTGTTGTCTACTAAGCTTCTTTTAGCTTCTGAAGCCACTAGATTTTAGGAGTAAAATATGTTCAGTTTGGAATAAAAATACCTCGTTTTATAAGATCCCCAAGGAAAACGTAAGAAACTCCCTTTTACGTAATCATCTCACCACATCCTGAGACCCTCAGTAACAAAACAATGCCATTGGTGGGAGAGATTTATATTCACTTTTTACCCGTCTGATGCAGAATTCTGCAGCTTTTCATCACCCCTAGATCTCACCCTAGTTGAGATAAGTGCACTTAGGATGGTTCGGGGGGAGTTAGGAGGATGGAGTGAATTCCATAGAAATCAACTTTGTACGCTTTTGTGCATTTTCTCTTTTTAGTCTGGGGTCCTCAGCAGGTTTGGAGGGGGAATTGTGCAGGACACAGTGTGACTTATATTTGAATTGGGAAAGTTTTACTACGTGGAACGGCAGGACCGAATCTGCCTTCCCATTTCCTTTCTTCTCTTAACATTACCTGTGTTCAAATTTTGCATGCAAAGAAAACCACGTAGCTTCATTGATCTTCAGCATGCTGTATCATATGCTTCAGTAGTGTGGCAAAGGCTCCCGTGGCTCTGCTGTTTACAGTGGCTGGAATTCCTTTGGTCTGTTGGTGCGATTCGTGGCCTTCCTTCAGGCTCACTCTTTGTGTCGAATAGGGCAAGGGGCTGGTCCAGAGGAAACTGCATCTCTAGCCAAGCACACTGTGTATTAAATTTAGTATTATATGCTCATTCTGTTTTATCTTTTAAACTATGTATGGATACTTGAACTATTTTTTTAAAGCCATAGTAGGTTTAATGTGGGTGGTTCCATGGGTAACTTCAGATGTTGAGTTTTTTGGGGGGTAATATTTGTTTTCTCAATGTCTGGCATATAACACATTCTTCTACCAGATTTTATTCCTCAAACTCTCTTTTCTGCTTTCTCAGATTTTTTTTTCAATCACTTTTTTCTCTTTTGTAGGTTAAATCTAGGAAGAGAAAAATACTTGTTTTGTCCCATTTGTGCCTTTGATGACATAAGGTCAAGTTAATGCACCTCTTTTCTTCCAAAGTGAGCTCCTTTCTAAAAAAAAAAAAAAAATGCCACACCCTCAAAAATATTTCAATGGCTTGGTGATCATTACTTGAAAGTAGCCTCTTTCTCCTCATTAGAGATAGTTAAATTCATCCTCATTCTTGATTGCGGTGGAAAACCAGAGAGAAGCTGAGTGGAGGAGTTAAAGGTGACTTGGATTATTTCAAAGTACTTTTAGTTTAAATTCTTAAGTTAACATCTGTCCCCATATTATTTCCTTGTAATGTTTGTGGCATATTGTGCCATTGGCCACACTGCTGCTCCTTAAGTGGTTTGCTCACTTTGGCTTTCTCCCTTAAGGGTCTCCTTCTCTGATATTTCCTCTTCTCCTCACAGAGTGAGATTTTGGGAGATCCTGGATCTTGTGTCCTGGTGTATGCTTCTTCCTTCTTCCTTTGGTTTTTGTTAGGCGTATCTTTTCTAAAACTCAGCTATCGTCTAGAGATCTTTTGCCTTACCGTTTTGCTTTGGATTTTCTAGTTTATTTAGGCTAGTGATTCTCAGAAACACCTGATTACTATTAACAAATGACTGGGCTCCACGTCCAGCCGTTTTGTCACAATAAGTCTCAGGTGGGGCTTGCAAACTCCATTTCAAATATCTTCCCAGATGATGCTGATACTTAGTGTTCCTTGGCTGAGTAGTATAGCTTGAACCACTGACCTGGACTATTGTTTTTGTCTATCAGTTTGCTGTTTTTTGTATTGTTTTCCAAAGGGTAAGGTTTCCCCAGATTTTATTCACCCATGTTCTCTGGATGCTCCTTATTTTTAATTCGTAGATCAAGCCACTAGCATGAAGGAGAAGTCAGCAAATTGCCTTATGTTTTAATTGTGAAGGGCTTGGCTGGGGCAGGAGTGGCAGAGAGTGGAATGGGACATCTCTCATGCTCTCCTCCAGTGAACACTTTAATGGTTTATCTTTCAGAGCCTAGGTACGTCCTTTACAGTGTTTCTCAACACAACGTTCTAGGAAGCCTTCTAAAAGTTGATTGAGCTGGCCCCTAATTGAGACTAATTAAATAGGTATATTTTTTAGTTTCCCTAATTGCTTATAATATTCCTTTGACAATTGAGGCTTGCTTCTTCCCCCCAAATTTCCTTCCCTCACCATCTCAAACTTCTCAGCTCTAAATGAGAGTGGTGTGCTCTGTGTGTGTGGTGTGGGGGGGAGGGTGAGGAGGTGTGGGGGGGAGGGTGAGGAGGTGTGGGGCGGTGGTATCTGGGAAAGTATCAATTACCTATACTGTATACCTACTGCATGCTTAGACGTGTCATCTCCTTTAACCTTGCCAACCTTACACAGTAAATATAATTATTCCCACTTTACAGATGCAGGAAACAAGGCTCTGTATTGGTAATTAACTGACTAACTTTATAAGGTACTGCAGCTAGGATTTAAACAGAGGTCTGACTCCAAAGCTGGTGATCTTTAAATATTACCTCCTTTAGGATAGTTGGCACTGAGCCTTGAGGACAGAAAGTTAACCTATGCCTGTATAAGCATACTTAATTTTACTTAATGTCAGTTGTCAGATTAGGCAATGTATATGCTAATAAACAAAAACCTAGAGTGTTTATTTTCCAAAATACTGAATTATAAGAATGATTGCAAACCAATGAAAATAATCTATGTACTTTTTTTCCTTACTATGAAGTCTATCCATGGCACAGGTACAAATAACTTTATTCTCATTTTCTTCAGTGCTAAAACCCATGTAAAACAAGATTTGGAGAAACAAATGAACTCTGTTGAATGGTAGGAAGCTTTTCTAGTAAAAAATATTAGCCTGGTAGTTGAAAGAACTTTGTACTAATTTTGGTTCTGTCCCATTTATCAGATATGGGGGAAGACCGTAATGATAGTTCTCAGTTTTCTTGTTTAAAAATAAAAAGAGTGCAATGGAAATCACACCCCCCACTTATTTGTCTGATATAGGAATTAATAAAATGTGTAAAGCCCTTTGAGAGCTCTGGAAAGAAGATTCTATGTAATTTTAGCATTATGCATGGTCCATTAGGTTCTTCAGAGTGTCACTCGGGAAGGGAGATTTCTACCTTTTATCCCACATTTCACGGTATAAAAACAAGGTATTTTTGTTGTTATTTGTGGCTGTGAAAGAGAGTGAACCTCAATTAAACAGTTCCTGGCTCCTGTGAGGACATTGTTCCCTCCTCCCCCAATTATCTTTTGTGTCAACCTGTTGAGGAGCAGAATCATGTGCTTGACCCTTTTCCTTTATCTTTTCTCTGATCCTATAGTTCATTGTTGTGAAATGACTCCAGAGGGGCCTGTCTGCTGTCCTCCTCAGTTTTCTCCTATAACATATCTCTTATCATTATTGTGTTCCTGTTGATATAGCCAGCCCTGCCTCATCTAAGGCCTCTGTCAGAATGAGCATCATTCTGGCCATTAAATGTTGAAAAATAGATAAATACTGTTTTGACTCACTGGTAGCAATGATCATTAAATGGTGTTTTTATTCTTAAGTTTTAGGTTCTAAATAGTTGATCCTTCTGAGTCTTAGCCTGGGGTTTCATGGCTGAGAAAGTTTAGGCTTGGAATGTTGTCTTTTAGTTAAATCGTAGCCTGAAAAAAAATTAGGAATATAAGTTAACTGCACATCCAGCAACTCAGCTCATCTTGTTTTTCAGTTTTTGTGTTTATTTTGCAGCAGTGTATTTAGCATACATTCTCATCGTTACAGTGCTGGGCAACTAATTTATTTCCTTCTCTGCTCCGTGTCACATAGGCTTCTGGCTAGCTTATTGTCAAACCCATTTCACTTAATGGTCTTCCTGAATTCTTTGTGTTATCTGAGTAATTTTTCCTTTTGCTGTTTGGCATTGTTTAACCACTGAAATTAGGCTTGAAGTTCTGCTTTTCTTTAGCTTGGAATGTGACAGAGGTTGAACCCAGCCATGTCCCTGAGTCCTCTGATGGTATTCTTGGGGTTTTTTTCTCACCCTCTCTCTGTTTTTGAAAACCAGTTTTGTCTATTCATACTTTTTCAAGTTCTTGGGTTCAGATAGTTTCCCCCATCTCTTCACTACTAGACTGAAGCCACCAAAACACATGCACTTAAGAACTGATCTGGGCTTGTGGCCAGCCTAACCAAAGAGGCTTGAGCGGACATGGAAATCAGTTTGTTTATTTAGGCTGTGACTTTTATGGTGCCTATCAGGCAAGTGCCTACCTGAATGTTTAATGTTTAAAAATAAAATTATATTTCAAATGGACCCTAGTTCTGTATGAAGCATCCCAGGTTCTATAAGCCCTTGTCTTGTTAACATATTTATTTTCCCAAGTTATCTTGTCTCTCCTTTCTCTCTTCCTTTGTTCCCTTCATTACACCCACCTTGTTACCCCCATTCTGCTTCAAATATTTTGAGCGGGTGCTTCTATTTACAATGCGGGGCTTTTTCTGTCTTCTTTTCAGAAGTCTGGTCCCTAACATTCTTTATGTGTGATCTCAGTAAACAAAGAGCGCGCGTGTGTGTGTGTGTGTGTGTGTGTGTGTGTGTGTGTGTGTGTGTGTAGGAAGCTTGCCATATTTCCTCCCTGCCCCACAGAAAATGTGTTTTCTGGAAGCCCTTTTGACACTGAAGCGAATGCCCACTGGCCCTCCCTTGCTGAATTCTCCTGAGAGGAGACAGAGAGAGAGGCCTCTATGCTTGTTGTCATATCTTTTGTTTCTGCTGATTATACACAAAGTAAGTTGTAAATAGCTCTCTCACACACCATGATTCCTTTGAGGTATGTACAGGAGAGTAGATATGTACTCAGCTTCTGCTTACCCTGGGGATTCTGAAGGGTCCCTTTCAAGGCCTCTTATTTCCTGTTATAGCACCAGCAGAATGAAATTTAGATGAGTGCTAGACAATTACCATCCCATAATGAAACCTGTGGCAGAATGTTTAGAAACATTAGCTGATCAGTTTAGTATTTTTCTTTCTTTTTAACGTAAATGTTTTTGTTAACTTTAAAAGCAAAATATACAATGGCAAAAAGAAAAGTTACTTTAGTCTTCTTTTCAGAGATAAAAATCACTGTGGATATTTTGCAAAAATCATTGTGGAACTTAGTTTTAAAGCATGGCATTTAAACAGACACTGAACACTAGCATGAAGGAAAGCAAATAAATTGGAATTCCTGAAATCAACTTAAATTTTATATTCCAGTTAGAATAATTGTTGGGTGTATGCCATATTTTATTATCATAATTTAAAATGGTCTAATAATAAGGAGTTAGACAATTTATGTCTGCTGTTTCTGTCATTTTTTTGGATCACTTTATAGCTGCATAGTTAACAACTGAGGCTTCTAAATTAAAGGGCCTAATTATCTAGGTGTGCCAAATTATAACTAATTAGATTATCAACTTTTATATCCTTTCTATTTTCCTTGGTACATTTTGATAAATTAGGAAACAGATATCACTTGTTCTTCCCTCAAAAAAATTTTCTCTATCTGATAATTAATGACATTGTTGGATGGTGAACCGATCAGTGAAACTATGTAGTTTTGGTTTTAATCTCAATTTCCTCATCTTTAAAATATGAGAGTTCGTTTTTATGGATCCTTATGGATTTTTTTTCTGCTCAGAAATTCTAGGATTCTAACTATGAGAGTGCTACCCAATTCCCTACTAGTTCCTTTTTGTGATTTGGATTGTTTAAATAATCTAGTAGCCTGGCACAGTTTCTTTCCAACTTATTCACAGAACTTTTTGTTTTCTCTCAGAAACTGTCTTTGTAAGTGTCTTGAGGTTGTAATTGAGTATAATTGTACTTGTTTAACTTTCTCTTTTCCTGTTGAGAGTGTTTATAAAATGCATTCTGTGAGGGTAAAAAGGAAGTAGAAAGTTAGTATTTGTGACACGGTCAAATAATATTGAGGTAAGTAGGAGTTTGTTTTGTGTGTACATGAAATAAAGTATTGTTTACATTTAATTTGCATTGTATACATTATGGTTCATGGAATCTGCTTTATTCAGTTAAGTAGTCACATTTATTGAGGTTTTATAAGAAGCTCTTTTGGGGGCTTTCGTTTTGATATGGAATATTCTAAGATGAAATTTTTCCAGTTCTTCTATTGCACCCTAGGGAGAATTACTGTTGCATGACTCATTAGTGCCCCTCCGTATGTCAACTGAGGGGTGGAATCAGCATTATTTTGCATGTGACACAATACAAATGCACAGTGTCTACTCTTTTCCATACCCCATTTCTTTCTCACTCCTCAAGTTAGAGGATAAATTCATTTTATATTGCTTATGTTGTCCTAGAGCAAAGAGCAAGTAGTAGATCTTAGTTTCTGGTAACACTTTTTCTGTTTCCTTTAATTGTCTTCTTTGTAATTTCTTTCATATGAAACATCAACAAATGCTCCTCCACTAGATGCCACTAAGCGCAACTGTGACATGTTTTTCATTAACTTCTTTGAAATACATTCTCAGTCTTTCTTTGCTTTCTCATTTTTTAAGTTTGGGCTTCGTAACTTTCTAGCACGTGAGTTATTTACCTACTCTAAAGGCTCGATTTTTTCATTTTTAAAATGCAGATGCTCATATCCCATGAAGATTGTTGAAAGGAGAAAAACGGGTTACTTCTGTATGCAAAGTGCCCATGTGGTGACCGGCTCCTTGCAAGTGCTCAGTAAATGTGACCTCCCTTTCCTTTCCCTCTTGGGCTTCACTGGTGAAATTTGTGGGTAAAGAGTGTTATTTTCAAAGACAGATGCTATTCTATTTCACTTTATGGACATAGGCAGGAAGAATGAAAAACTTGAAAAGAATAGAAGGGTTGAACCTAAAAATATTTGAAGGGTTGAATGAGTGCTTTTTAAAAAAAATTAGTGATATTTACTAGTGAACTTGCAAAGTGAAGCTTATTGAAACTTGTTTAACTTTGGAGAAGTGAACTGATTTGTGGGTCAAAGAAACAGGGAAATATCTTCTAAGGCAGCACACTTGGCTGAAAACTGATCTCTGAATAAAGAAAATTGATTGGCACAGATGATCCTAATTCGAGTTAAAAAAAATAAAACAAAACAAAACAGCAAATGAGGGCTTTGATAGAGAAAGAACACAGGTGAGGTGAAGCTGATTGATGGATTGAGATTCCTATACATATAGATAGACATGTGATTAATGAAGTTATTATGTGTTTGGAAATATTGAGTAGTGATTTAGAGAAATTTTAGAAAAGGTTAAAAACAGGTTTAGATCAAATCTAAATCCGTTTTCCTTATCTTAAAAAAAAAAACAAAACGAAGTCTTAGTGGCTTTCAATGTAGAATTCTGGATACAGAGAAACGTTAAGTTATAGCTGTTTTATTGTTATCATTTTAATTATTAGAACAAACAAAATAAACCTCTTAAATGTAATTTAAAGATAGTAAGTAAATAAATAATAAATGCTGATAAGTAAAGTCTGTCTGTGCTAGCCCAGAAACAGGAAAAATAAATTTGAATAGGTATTTTAAGAGTGCAGAGGAACTTTAGGAATTATAGAATTCAATTTTCTTAATCCCCACATAAGAAAATTAAAAGAAAAAAAAAATCACCAAATGCGAAGAAGCTATTCTCTTTCTTTTCCCCTTCCCTCATTTCCCTCCTCTCCTCCTTTGATCTACAGATATTTAAGTACCTTCTGTGTGCTACATGCTGTGGATACAAGAGGGAATAAAATTTATGTGGATCTTTTCTTTTGGGAATTTACCTTCTTGGTAGTTAATAAACTTGAATATTTGATATTTAATATATTTGACCACATCAAAAGCCTGTAAAGCCACGATGGCCTGTTTCAGAACTGCAGTTGATATGTCCCTGCTTCTGCCTGGGACAGATGTGTTTGTGTGCAGTTCTCAGCAACCTCCACACCCAGCATCTATCTAACTCGGCCGTATTCCCTCAGGTTCCAGTGGCATGTGCTGGCAGAGTGCTGGGTGCAGACTTTTGCCCAAACCTGGAGGAGCCAGACCAGAGGCTGGAAGTCCAGGTTGGAGTCTTACTGTTTTATCAGTTGGGGGTGGTGTGACAGACACAGTGGTTCCTAAAGGCCATATAGATATATCAGTGCCCATCAGGAGATAGACAACTGTTAAGACAAGTGTAAAAGAGGGACCAATGTAGCATATGTTCAGCAAAAAGACCTTTTGAGAATAAGTTGTCTGTAACTGAGATCATTCATTTATTCATTTGAGAAATAGTATATACTGTAGTGGGTGAGAACAGTGTTTCTGAAGGCTGGCTGCCCAGGTCGACACAGGCTTCTGTGAGACCTTTGGCAAGTCACTCTACCTAACTGAGCTTTAGCTTTCTCATCTGTAAAATGGAGATCTACCTCACAAGGTGATTATGAGGATTAAATGTTCTAATGTATATACATATAGCAGTTAGCACAGGGCCTGGCACTCTGGAAATACTAGCTCTCATCCTTTTAAATCATTGTAATCATGTGAGAATGGAAGCCATTCAACTAGGCACTGTATTAGAAAAATAGGACTTAATGATAAGTGTCTTCCTTCTTTGTTGATTTTGGAAATATGTCCTCTGGTGGAATATTAAGTTTCTTTTTTTGTGAAAGTATTGACTTGGAATTCAGTTCATTTTCTGTGATCTTGAGGCATTCAAAGTGGTTTGGTATATTGCAAATTAAAAATATAAATATGACATCTTGGCCAAAGGGATGTCTCCACTTCCACGTACCTTTTAATGTTTAAGAAATGTGTGTGCCAGCAATGCAAAGATACAGGCTGAAGTTTCAACATGGATGTCATCCCCTAGCAAGAGCAAACTCATAGTATTTTTTAGGACCTCCATTTGGCATCATTTTCTAAAATTTTCAGACTTATGGGTTGAACATAGTGAGCTCCATTTAAAAACATTTTTACTGATTTAGACACCCCACATGAGAAAAAAGAATAGTTTTAAAAATTGACTTCTTTACAGTGGGAGTGAAGGTGGAAGTGGTGGCAGGAGGAGGTTTCAGTTTTTATGGTACTGAAGTATACACCAGCTCTTGCACACCTGCTCTTGGACTGGGGAAGACCACCTGAGCTCTTCAGTGCCACAAGCTGGTACTGTCTGGGTGGTGTATGACTATGATAGAACAGAAAAGCAGGTGTGACACATATGAGACATGATCATGTATTTCCTAGTTTTAGAAAGCTAACAGCTTGTGTGTGACACATAAATGCACAGTGATGGAAGACTTTTTGTGGAGAGTAGTCTGATCCTTGACCTCTTTGGGTAGGACAAGTGTTGGTCTTCAAACATATCACCTGGAATGGTCTGTCATGGGTGGCTGTTGGATAATTTGTTTTTGAACTTTGAGTTATGGCGCAAAGAGCAATGGGTTTTGCAGATGTGAGTGCATGAAATAAAACTGAAAGAGACCAATGGAGCATATTATTATGACATACTGAGGGGAAAATGTATATTTACAAGTTTAAGTGAAATTCTGGTTGTAGGGAGTTAAACAGATTGTGGAGTTGACAGTTCATTGTGGGCCTTGCAAAGAAGACTAAGCTCCTGGACAAAAAAATGAAAGTGCTCATTTTATTGGATTTCTTCTGCAACACCGTTTTGGCGGACTGAGTGGAACGGTTAAATCTGTCAAAAGATAGTCAACTGTGGTGAATTGGTATTATTAACTGGGACCCACCTGAGCCATTTTTTTTTTTCTCTTTTGCTTCTTCCTTCCTAAATATGGCTTCCACACATTTTAATAATATCTAGTACATATCCATGTTATGTCAATCCTAATAAACTTGACGCTTGATCAGCTAACAATTCGTGGAGTAGTTTTTAGCTTACCAGTTCTTTCATTCTTACCTGGAATATATTATGGTCCCCCCGCCTCCTCCACTTACAGAATGAGCCATCTCTTATTTTTTAGTACAGCTCTTCCAGGGAACTTACTATAGGACTTGCCAGAGTCATCAGGGTCATTTACTTTTTCCGCTTGGATCTCAGGCTTTTCCCCAGGGCCAGGCGTTAAAACCACCGGAGGATTTGCTGTTTGGCCTCTCGATTCTGAGAATCACCTCTTTGGCACCATTCAGACACACAACACTCATATTTGGTCTTTTATATTTGGTTCATATGAGTTCTCATGACTGGTGGAGCACCTTCCTGTTCTTAACCTGCTTTCTTTTAACCCTTTTCTTTTATCCCTTAAATTTCAGATAGCTTAGCAGCGTTATTTTTTAATAATCCCAGGGTCCCTGACATTCTTTTATGAATATATCTTTGGTTTTGAATGACTGTAATCCTTGAAGTCTGTACCTGACTTAACTTTTACAAGGGTGTCTGCTCTTTTTTTGTGTTCATATGTTTGATTTAGAAAAGTAGCTAGAAATCGAGATTTTGATTCAATGTCTAACTGTCCATTTTCCTCAGTGGTTTTTGAAGTAGTTATGAAACTGTGTCCTTTTAGCTGGGTAGGTTAATTGATGTATAGTAGCAAAAAAATGTGTGTTCTTATATAATTATTTTATAGAAAATGGTTATTCTAGTTTAGATTCCCTTAATTGCTGTTAAATATTTTACTTTTAATCAGAGAAAAGTTACTTTTTTAGTCTAACTGTGCCTCATCATATATTAAGTTGTTACTGTTAGCCCCACACCTTTCCTTACTTGGTTTAGAATTCAAGATGTGGGGTTTGACTTCGTATTTTTCACCACCAAAGTGCCTAGAAAATTAGAGTAAATAATGAACCAATATTTCAGTACCAGATTAGACACAATTTACTATGATGTTTCATAAACCACAGACTCCTTTCTTCTGTGAATGCGTGAAGGATCACTTTTTTTTTTCCAGACATACCGGGGTGCAAGTGTAAATTTCCATAAAATTTAAATGAGGTGCTTCCTGTAATTAATGAACAATTGTGGCTGCTCTCTAGTCTGCATTGTAATTAACCGTGATCAGGCTTGTTTAGTGATGACACTGTTCCTGTAATAATTTGACAAGCTACTGTGAATTTGCCAGGTTATTAAACAACCTGCAGCATTCACTTATGGAATCACAGGGACAAGCTTGACGGCTGCTGCTAGTTAGTTAAATGTAGCATAAGGGTGAACCAAAAGCTGCCCATTGAAGTCTATCGATCACCATGAACAGATTTAAATTCCTATGATTTTGGAGAAGTTAATTAATTTTGTGTGGGATGTCTTGAAAACTTTTTATTGCATGATAAACCTCCTGGGGCAAACCGTCATTTTCATGAATTCATAATGAAGCTAGCAAATTTTTTATATTGTTATTACCGGTATGGACTAAACAGAATCTGAGGTTTCCCCTTCCCACCCTATTAAATAGGTATAATTATTTCTTAAAAAACATCCATTTCCTCCCCAAATTCATTCACAAAATCCTTCAAATATAAGTTCACTCTTTTTTTTTTCTTTTTTAAGCATGTGTTAGAAATAGCAGATGACCTTGTGCTAAACACAGTCATGCCACAGGTAAAGTGAATGATCTAAGTGGACTGGTAGCCTTAGGTCCATGGTCACTAGTGCACCCGCCTTCCCCAACCCCCCTTCAGGTTAAGAACTGTTCAAAACGTTACTGTCTAGTTACTGTGGTGTCTTTCATTCAGATTCTGTTTATTGACTAAACCACAAGGATTCCTGCCCAAAGTACCAGGCGGTCTATGCTTGACTGATTTTGATTTTCTAACATCAGCCCTGGGGTTTATTTGAAAAATGTACATACACTGCAGCTTTAACAAGTCAAGTGACTGCATGTTTTTGACCATGGAGTAGAGTATATCTGAAGATCATTAAATTTAGTGGGGGTAAAGAGGGGTGGAGAATAAGTGTAGTAGTCAGTGTGCCAGTGCAGAGTGTGTGTGTGTGTGTGTGTGCATGTGTGTGCATGTGAGACACATGGTTTTTGTCTTTTCATCTTCTCCAAGAGCCAGAAAGTTTCCTGCAGTTCTCTTTCCAGCTATTGACAAATGATTGCCAGATGTGAGATCTTTGCAGTGCTCTTTCCCTCAGCAAACCTGCAGCGATGGGATATTTGATTCTCCCTTGCCCATTTCATCTCCTTTCCACATCTGCCAGGGACACACAAGCAATACATCCCTACATGAGAGTTTAAAGTTTATTCAGCTCCTTCTTCCCCCTTCGATAAAGTATTTGGAGACAACAGAATGAGGTCCATATGACTCTATCCCAACTTCACTGTATGAAATTAGTTGTTTATTTTACTTATCTACCTCTCAGTAATTGAACTATTTCATTTTAGTTTCAGTCCATGGAAAATTTGATGCAACTCTGGGAGTGCTAAGAGTTTCCTATTGTTGTCTGCTTGCTGCAAGTATGCCATCAACACAACTTCTCTCCGATCTCTCAATTCTGATTAAAAAAAAAAAAAAAAAACTAGACTGTTGGTTTCATAGGACTTCCTAAGAAAGTAATTTTAATAAACAACTGTCAAAATATTAAGTGTAGCTTGTCTGGTAAAATTCAGTAGTCATTTAATATTAAGAAAGCCTCTGTGAGGGGGAAAATTCAACTTGTTTGGCTCGATTAGCTTATTTTGTATTTGTGTCCATTGTCAAAGCTGAAATGGACATGGTTCTAGTTTTATCCCAATTCGCTCATAAAAGAAAAAGTATACTGAGTTTTGGAGGCATCTGAAATTAGCCTGTATAGGCCACACACATAATCAGTACCATGCACAGAAGCCTTTTGCATCTGCTTGGAATCTGTATTGATACTGGTTTTTTTTTCTCATCTCAATTTAAAAATATTTTCTAAAATGCTCGTAGAGCTTATGTTCATACTATAGGGTGGGCTGACACAGGTGGCCTTTCAGTTTTTCTATTACACTTTTTGGCAAACGAAAAGGTCCCTTATTCCCTGAATAAGATCAGCGTTTTTATTTATTTTTTTTTAGCATTTAAAAAATAATCCATAAAATGTCTGCCACATGTTCTCTAGTTGATGGAAATGTTTTCCAAATTAGAGCTATAGTATTGGATTCTCATTGTAAAAGTGCTAGTGTGTTTATTACTATTTCTGAAACCCTCTTAGCTACCTGTGATTATGCAGATTTATTTTTTTGTGTGAAATTCAAATGACAAATATAAGATACTATTTCTGAATTTCTATACTGAGGAGAAGAATTTTTGTCGTTGTTAAGGAAAGAAGTAAATGGCCTTGCCCACATTAGAATCGAAAGAGGAAAAGTATAAAGTCGCTGTTTTTCAGCATGTTCCTGAAAAAAAAATTAAAACAATAAAACCTAACAAGAACAAAACCAAAAATCCAACAGCCCCTGAAAAGAATAAATCCTACTAAGCCTAAGAAAGAGGTAAATCAGACTCATCAAAATGTATATGTGAAATGTGTGCCACTTTTTGTATATCCAACTATATTATGCTTCAGTAAAGCTTAAAAAAGAGAAAAGGGTAAAACTGTTAGACAGCATTTTGGCAACTTGTGGTAAACAATTTCCTTTTTGAAGCGTCTATCGAATAGGATAGAGAAAAGTTGTAGAAGATATAGACAGTGATAAACTGTTCAGTTGTTCACTCTCAAAAACATGATAATGATCAAGATGAATGTGATGAGTTTATCCAGCAACCCCAAAACAAAACAAAATTAACCAAAATCAGAAAGGACCCTGTGGTGAAGTTTGTTTGTTTGTTTGTTTGTTTTTTTGTCCTTTGACATTCCCCAAGGACTGATGCCATGCTAGGCACCTCAGTGGATGCCAGTAGCTGGGAAGGTGGAGGCGAAGAGTTCTTTCATAAAACAACAAGGTTGGGAACTCCTGTGGCAGAAGCCAAGTTCCTCTGAGTTTAGATCACTTCACGTAATTTGCTCTCGTTAATGCATTTGCTGGTTTCTCATGCCTTCCTGATTTTTCCTCAACATGGTTACTCTGGGAGGCAGAGAGGTGCTAAGCGATGGAGGTGTCATCCGGCCCGCGTACCTAGGGAACGTCCTTCAGAGGACGACTTGTCACCAGCCGTCAAAGAAGAGAGTGGCTTTGTGGTCTCTGAACATCTGGCAGCACTGCACAGGAAGCTGAGGGGGTGTCATTAATTGTGATGAAATAATTTAAACCATCAGGAATAAATGAGGCTGTTAAGCTAAGTTCAGATTCCATTTGCCATGCACATGTGTCTAGCAGCCTGTGTGCAGTTAAAAAAAATTGAATTATATTAGCTCATGAGTAGAAGTGAAACAGATACTGTAAATGAAACAAGTTGCTGTGTAGTGATGACATCGTGTTGAACCACTTCACAGAGTTACAGTTTGTAGGATCAATATATTGAAAGTGGTATATTATTTAATGAATTTTTATATAAAAGCATTCTTATGGTATTGAGGGATTATAGTAAGGGCCAGTGGTTTATTGGAGCACGGAGAGGATGGTTAGGTGGATGAGTAGAAAGAAGCAAACTGTCAGATCAAAAGGGGTGGGCGAGTGAGATTCTAAGCCTGCTGAGCCAGGCCGAATTGAAGTACAGCTCACCCTTCTATAGAATTTGGCTTTGAGTACAATATTTGGTACCATTGCTTTCTGTACATATGTAGGCTAAAGGACAGTTTCTCTCTGCTGACCAACTTTGGATGTCCTTTTGAGGATTTCTGACACTTAAGACACATCTGTGGTGTTTTCTCGAGAATAAAAACAACTAGATAGATTACTCCTCGAGCAAACGAACATTTTTAAGGCTTGAAACAATCAGTGAAGACGGATTTCAAATGTAATTTTCAGGCACTATGGAAAAAGGCAGCCCTAATTTCTTTACAAAGGAAAGACTGTCAGGTTTGGAATGTCGGGACATCTCTGAGGTTTTGAGCACTACACTGAGCAATGGCGTGTAGGTTCCAAGGTACATTTCTAAAATAAGTAATTCCTTTTACACATAAGCAGAGTTTTCAAACTTGAACTTTTATTTAAAAATAAACATGGGAATTTGAAAAATAAAATGAGACTGTTTAGGTATGGAAAGCATTTTTTAAAAACTGGGAGAGATAATCCCCGTCAGGTAGAAGCGATGGTCCAGGGCCTTGGACGAGAGCCATTTTACTGCAAAGCTCTGGTCCCACTTTGCTGGGTCAGTCCCCTTTCCACCTCATAGCCCTTCTCCTTTCCATGTTCTGTATCTCCTTTTTTCCTTCTTTTTCTTTGCCTTCTCCCTTTTCTCTTTTCCTTTCCTTTATTCTTACTTTTAAAAATCTTTTTGTATTTGACTTTCTTTACAACCTGTTTTTATTCTCCATCCTCCATAGACATGAACTGCAGTTGTTTCCATTTACAGTCTTAGTCTTATATTTCCTGTTACTAGTTAAAAGATTAATATCCACAGTTACTTACATTGTAAACTTATAAAATTTATGATACATTTTTACATAAACTTGTGTGACCATTTGTGGATTTTTCCAAGGAATGTGAATGAACCTTGATTAGTTTTTTTTAAAGGAATTCACTGTGCTCACTGAATTATCCATTTCCCTGGGCTCATGAATGGAATCGTTATTGATGAAAGCTAGAAATCCTGGCTCCAAGTTACCATCTTCCTTCTTACCCTGATGTAGGTGGAAGACATTCAGATGGCAGCACTTGAGTTTTCTGACTTTAAACTTGTATGAAGTCTAATAGAGTAACCAGTAGTTAGGATATCACTTTTGTGTATTTTGATCTTTGGATTTCATTTTAATTAATAAAGTGGAATAGGAAGACTTGAGTTTCTTCAGGTCTTCTTGTCATTGTTGGAGGGATCAAAGGGTATAATGTGTGAGTAAAAGTTACTGTGCCTAGCACATAGCTAATAATGATGCATTATTGTTATTATACATTTATAAAATAACAATACCTAGCTTTTGTTGGCTAAGCAGATAAAAGTTTGTCCCCTGAAAATTTTACAAATCTTGAGTATTTAAATATTGTTTATCTTTAAACAATAGTATAATTTCCCCCCAAGAATAAGGAATCCAAGGTGAACACAGAAGATTGTGAACAGGATACCTATGTTATTCTTTCTTTATTTGGAAGAAATCACTGCATTCTGTAGTACATTTATTTGTTTCTCAAAACACAAAAATGTTAGTACACTCAGTGGTTGCTTGCAGTTTTCTTTTGCAAGTATCTCAGCAAATACAGATAAAAAGTAGTTTCGTGAACTTAAGATATTTTTCCATATTTTAAAATTTTGATGGAGTGTGGACTGAACGCCTCTACATATTTTCAGGACCTTCTTTGTTCCTATGCTGTTGTCGATGTTACTCTCTGCTTTAGTAGCATTAAATTATTGGATTTCTGTATCTTGAGTTCTACATTTCAGGTACATTATGGATTAAACAAACCTTAGTTGAATGGCTTAAGAATTTAACTACATTTTGCATTCTCTCTCAATACCACTGTTTCTATAAGAGAATGTTATTTAGATTTCAGAATACCAATTTAACATAAGCTGTTCATGTTGAGAACTGTCAGTATTAATATAAGAAATGTTGTATAAGATGCTTATTTTTACTTTGTGTAAGTTCCTAAGTCATAGTGGTTTCATAGAAGCTTTATATAAGGAGAAAGGAAAGTTAGGAAAATAGCAAGTACTTTAATTCTTGGCTTTAATAGAGAGAATTATGTGTTTGTGTGGGAGTGTATCATATATATCTCATTACATAGAAATCCATATTTTTTATATATTTACATAATGGTGATGTTCTATTTGAAAATTTTGTTGGAGTTAGTCAAAATGAATATTTACACTGAGAACACATAATCTCTTACCTCCACCTGTAGAAGAAAGAAAAAAAATCTTTTGTTTGGGTAGATAATGGAATCTCAATTCGTGAAATTCCATTAGAATTCTCTTTAGATGAGTTTTTGTTGTTGTTGTTGTTGTTGTTGTTATGGTTTTAAAATTTAAACTTGGAAATATAATCCAATGTCTTCATTGTCAGATTTGGAAACCGAGGCCCAGAAATTTTAAAAGACTTACCCAAAATTAAATAGTTATAAAGTATTCTTCATTTATGATGTGTCAGAGCCTTTAAGATATTGTTTACTGGTTTTTATTCCTTTAGAGTCCATAAAGGAAAGCTGTGTTCTAAATTTCTTCTTGTCATAGAAAATTATTTAACTCAGTGTGTCCTTTGTTCTGTATGATCCGAGTGGACATAAATAAAGAATGGCTACGTTTTTAGGTACCAAAGTAGTGGTCTTAGCAGGTTTCCCCACCAAAACAGTAGATCCTTTGCCTGGTGCAGGAAGTGTGCTAATAAACTTGATGCTAAGAAATGGAATGTTTGGATGTGGCTTTTTTTCTTTTATCTTTTAGTGTCAGTATAGAATTTAGGCATTGGACAAAAGCTAGTTTTTGAACATTTAGAAGTGCAAACAGTCCCATCTAAGTAATTCCTGTTTCAAAAGAGAAGTGCCATTGCCAACATCTGAAGAATGAAATTACCTAAGAATATAAAAGTGTTACTCTTTAATGTTCACTACATGCCAGTGGAGTTTGATGGAACATAGAAGCAGACCAAGTCCCCTTGAAATCACTGTTATCATAAAAACATTTTTAAGTGCCTTTTTGGGTATGGTACTGTTTGCATCCTATAAAAAGTGAGCTGTATAGACAGGGTCTGTGCCCTTTAGGAGTTTATAATCAAAAACAGATAATGTAGCTGACATCTGTTATTGTATTAAGGTCTTACAAATAAACATTGATCAAATGCATAAATAAAAGTTTTATATCAAAGACCAGTAAAAACCTTTTTGCTTGCCTGATTAAATAAGTAAACAGACATTCTCATCCCCACACTAAAACTATTCGCAGAAGTTGTAAAATAACTAAATTGGAATAATCCTGACACCAGGTTATTCCTTTATGTTGTTATTTTTTAAGGGTTTTCAGAAAGTGCTGCATTATCGTGATATCACTGATAGCTTATTGCAAGTGGGTCTGTATTTAGAGATGCTGTTTTTCTCTTTCTGGTTAAGGTGTTGGGATGAGTTGAAACATTTCTTCCCTCTGGAATTTTTCCCATTTCTAACTGTTGACTGGTGGTATTTGTTGTCGTAAACCAGCATTGTGGAGTGTACTTTAAAATTTTATCCAACCCCTAATGTTGGTAGAAATGGTATTTTTTAAATTAGCAGCCTTTCTCTCCTTCTAAGTCAACTAGAAACTGCATTAAAACAAATACAGGAGTTAAAGATTGATTCTATAATGAGATGAACTTATATATCCAAAAGGCTTTGAGGGGAATGTCAGTAAGAAGAGGTAAATTCACAACCTTCGCAGATTTGGTTGTAAGTTTGGAGTGAAGTTATACCACCTAAAATTAAACATTTAAATGTTGGGAGCGGGGATAGGTATTGAGTTTGATAAAATATTTTCTTTTTGCGTGCTTCAACTTTAATGCAAGGCATTTTAACAGTCACTTCATTTTTGAAGTGTAAGGGAACTAAAACAGCAACATTGGGAAGTCTAAACATGAACCTGTCTCAAAGTTCAAGACATTAAAAAAATAGCTATCCGTACTACCCCAGTGTAGGTGTCTGTCTGTGTAAATTAAAGCATGTGGATGCATAAATTAATTAGAAGAACAGCCACTGATATAAATCAGACTTATTTGGTACACTGATGAAATGAGCATTGTTTATAAGATTATCTTGTTATTTAATCTCTTCTATATAAACCTGGCTGGTTTGCATTATGAAGTAATAATACAATTAATGTGATGATGGTATACATTTTCTTGGTACAGGCCTGATCTTGCAGGCCTTTCTTGACTGGGATTTGTGTATATAGAGGACCATAAGAACTGGAAATTTTAATTAGCAAGAATGTAAATATGTTCCTCCTCTTCCCCTCCAGTTGTGTGGTGAATTTTTTAATTTTTTTGTATCTCATTCTGTTTCCTGCAATAGTTTATTCTTTTTGAACCACTCATCTGCTGACCCCAGAAGAAGGAACTGCCTTCAGATATTATTTTCTCAAAACTGTGCAAAGTTCATTATGAGAGCTACCTGCTGTCTTCCAGCTATGCTCTGCTGTGCTACTGGGTCTCAAATAAAGAGAAATTTTACTTATAAATGAAGCCATTAGGAATTTCTTGAATAAACATGTTTTCTTCCTTTGATTATGCAAAGGAATTTTGTTTATGGCTGTTAGTCATATAAGTCCATGTCTAACACATGTAAGGAACATTCGTTATCTTTTGTATGAATTGGAAAAAATACTCTGTCAGAGAGCAGAAAGCAAAAACACTAAAAAAAAAAGGAAACAATCCTAGTGTAAGGGAAAATTGTTAGTGTTGTTATTTAATGTTTGATTCAGAACTTTTGCTTGGTGTTTTTTGCCCTTGTTTACTCTGCCTACTTTCCTCATCCCCATCCCCCAGACTCCATGACGTTGGCTTCATGTCCCAAAATGAAAACTTTGCTTTTGGGGAAATTAAATCAAGATATGCATTTTATTGTTCTTGCTCTCAGGTTACTTAACTATTCCACGACATTCTTTTATCCTGTAACAGAATTTGACAGTGGTTTCCAATAATTTAACAAAGAATTGCAGGGAAAAAAGTATCACAGGTAATTCCCTCTTGATTTACTTTTATGAATGGTGCCTGATGACTAGTATTTGTTGTTTCTACTTAATTTCATCTAGAGAATGGATTTAGAACAGTGTCGTTTTAGGATTATACCTGCGGCAGATATTAATGTGTATAATAAACTCTTAATTGTGATTTTATTTTGCCCTGAACAATTAGTATTTTTTCCTTCTTTACTGGTCTACTTTGATGTTAAACATTTCCAAATTGACAGATCAGATATTTGGATATATTATTTTAAAGATTTTTGTCTCGTCGTCATACGAGAGTGCCACAGATCTCCCTATTTCAGTAGTAATTATCTGTGATGCCATAGCAGCATCCTGGCTATTAGCAGAATATGTATTCTTTCAGTGGTTTTGTGACTCAGTAACCACTAAGATTTCAGGCCAATTGCCTATAAATGATTTGTTCAGAGTTTGCTTAATGAGAGAAACTGTGGCGTAAGACAATCTCACAATACATGTAAGGATACATTTTCTCTGTTACACTTGGCTCTGTTCTAGATTATTCAACTTGGATTTTTAATCGCTGTTGAACTGTGCAGATATGTCTGATGAAGTTTGGGTCTGTTTCCTGGAAGTCTTTTGGGATAATACTTGTAAAACCAGTATTGAAATCAGGGGATCTGTTGACTAGAGCCAGGCATATGGAGCGACAGGACTCCTTCAGGGTTGAAGAGGTGACTAACAGTGGGCTGACGGCTCTTTTCTACTTGCTTATTAGAGCCTGCTTCTCAGATCTGATAGGAAACAGATTTCAAAGAGCTGAGAAGACTGTGTAAGGCTACATGTTCTGTTTTTAGCTGGGAGTGATACATGTGACCAGGGCATGTGAGAAGCTCTAGGGCAGCAGTCCCCAACCTTTTTGGCACCAGGGACCGGTGCTCCTATGAGAATCTAATGCCTAATGATCCGAGGTGGTAATGCTAGTGCTGGGGAGTGCCTGCAAATACAGATGAAGCTTTGCTCACTGCTCTCCCACCGCTCACCTCCTGTTGTGAGGCCTGGTTCCTAACAGGCCACAGACTGGTACCCGTCTGCCGCCCAGGGGTTTGGAGACCCCTGCTCTAGGGTATAGTCTTCCTCTCTCTATTGTCGAATAGAAGCCCTGGTGGTAAAAGTGAAAGGCTCTTTGTACCCTTCAGAATTTTTCTGAGTATGCCTTCTCTGGGATTCGCGATTCTGAATGGAAAGCTCTAGCCTTCCTGTGCTTTTCTTACTTTCTCTCTTATCATTTATCTTTCCCTTTTTTACTGTGAATTATGTCACTATCTGATCACGTCCTTCATTTTGATAGAGTCAGATATTATTTTATCATTTTGTTTTAACCTTTTTGGATCTTTGGGGGAGCCGGTTTAACCTAGATCCTCCTGGAAACAGATTCTGAAATGGTGACTTGGACAAAGGTACTCTGGGTAGATTTCAGAGTAGGAATGAAGAACCAGGGGAAACCAATACAAAGATGAATTACATGTAATGGCTAGCTGGAGAGCCAGAGGAGAGAAAGAGCAATCGGGGGATTGTTTCATAAACTATATAAATGTCTTACCAATGTACTGTATACTTGAAACTAATCATAAAATAATTTTTTTTTTTTTTAAAAGATGAATTACGGGGGAGATCACTACTATCACTAATGGGTGCTTATTCTCATGGGGTCCTTCTGAGGTGCCTCATGACTGTGTCTCCCCTAACATAAAAGATGGAAATGTTTACCCATTGACTTTCATTCTCAGTTGGCCCTCGAAGCATTAACTCCCCTACACTTCTGACTGGTATGTATACATCTTCCATGTTGTCAGGAAGTGTGACAACACATAGGGCAAACTCGGGGTAAGATGCTAATTAACTACAAAGAGGGAAGTTGGTTGATGTGGCTGGAATAAGAGGTGAGACAAGAAGGATTTTGGGTAGTGCAGAGGAGGGAGCCCTCTAGAGAGTGTGTGCCTTTACCCCCTTTCTGTTATTTGGCAGGACCGTTGGCATTTTCCTCAATAATTTTAGCATACCACTTGGAAACTGGTCATTCACCATTAAGACCGGAGTGATCTAGAATAGATAATAATGCATTTCCCTTTTGTGGACACAGGTCCCTTGCACAAAATATTTATAGGCGTTATTTCAATTATATCCCATATCCTTGGTTTTGGAATGGGGGAAAGTTAACTGTTCAGGTCCTCAGTGTTCTTCTAAAAAACAGAGTTATTTAGCAGAATTCTGTCACAGGGTAATTTAGCACTTTCACATCTTCAAAAGTAGACCCAAATCTTCGCTGCGTTTTTCCCAAAAGAACCCCAAAAGGTATAGTTAATGCTTTTATTAACTTGTGACATCTGATTAGTGAGGATTTAAATATGAGTGTAAGGAAAAACTAGATCCCCCAGTGGGATCTAAACATTATGCATATCTTCAGTGCTTATATGACAGAAGAATCTGTTTCAGAAACTAACTTCTAACAAAAGCAGTTGAGTTACACAATTATTATATGTGTTCTTTTTATTGTAGATATGTATTTTTATTGGAATCATGGTCCAAAAATTATGAAGTTAACTACTATCATAGATCATGCAGAGGGCATGAAATATTAAGGTTCCCAACCATCCACTCTAAGCTGCAGTTCAAGTCTCTTAACACCTTTTACTTCTTATAAGTGGATGAACTGATCTTAATTATTTCTTTGTGGTACCTGGATTCTGTTTTTCCGAGATGTTCCCGTTTTTGAGGAAATACATATGGCATATAGGAATATTTAAGGGTGGTAAAGAAGAACAAGTTCTCTGTTTCTACAGGTAGATGGAAGGGACACCTTGCAAATGAAATTTATCATACAGTATCTGACATACAGTAATTCCTCAATAAGTCATTATATTTTTTAAAGGTAAAAGACAGGGACAGAAGAACAACAGAGAAGCCGATTCTAATATTCTAATATGGGTGTTGTCATCCAGTGAGATATTCTTCTGATTTGCTCTTTTGCTCCACTTCAGAATAGACAGTACTATTTCAAAAAAGAGAGAATTCAGTTTACTCTACTAGAATTTTCTCTTGGTCTGAGGGAGTTGAGTCATTGGGTGACTTGAGGTAAAGATACTTTAGCACCTTTAGGACAAAATACAGTCTCAAGGGTTTGATAGAACGTACCGTCTGAGGATGGAGTTTTAGATTATAAAGAAAATGATTTCCTTTGTGGGCTCTTCACGAACAATTTTCTATCTTGTGGTTGGTCACTTTCAATGTATGGCAATTGCTTTCCATTATAATCCCAAGCTCCAATCAATAGGTACAATATTATGCAACCTGTAGTTACACTGTAACCAAAATATGTCAAATGTGGTTTCTGAGTGGCTGATTTACAGTAAGTCTTTCTCAGTCCCTAAAGTGGATATTATGACTAATTTGAACTCCCATAGACTGAGGCATTTTCTTCATATGAAAAGTGTGTGCGTTGGGAGGTGGGAGTGGGCTGTAGAGATGGGAGGAGCAGTAAACCACTGTGTCAACTTATTCATATACAGATTGATCCATTGTCATCTCCTTTGCATCTACATGGATTGTTGTGAATTATCTGCTCACTCTGGGAGAAACGTGTTCTGAATTCTAATCATTTGAAATCTGTGAATCTATTAAAACCATATTTGTAGCTCTAAAAAAATTGATATTCACTGGGCAGTTTGCCCAACAAGAGAAAGTCAAAGAGATTATACACTTATTCTAAGTAACAGCAACCACCCTGCCAATTCTTCTTTGAAAGAGTACAGCAGACCCAAATTATACATCTCCTGGTAAGGAGAGACAAGAAAAGAACTCAATATATCAAAATCAGAAAGTAAATTCCACAGTAATGGCTACAATAATGTTTCAAGATGTGATTTCAGCATAGGCCTAGTCAGTGAACTAATCATAGCTTAGCTGGGTTTTAAATTGTTTAAAGCACATCCCAAGGTGGTTAAGTATGTTTACTCTTCTTACTCGAAAACTCACATACCAGCAGACCCTGAGATCATGTGGGATGAGGCAATGACAGCCACCTCACTGAGGAAGAACATGAGGCCTAGAGTGTCACAGTGACATACTCTGGTTAAAACACGGTCTTCTGATTTCCCATCTAAAGATCTTTTCATCAGGTACAGAATTAATACGTTAGCTCCTAATGTATGCTGGAACTGGTGATATGAAGATGCATAAGCACGTTTCCAAAGGAGCTCTGCTGTATACAATGGGTGGTAAGCTAACTTCTTAGAAATGCACTGGGATCTCCCCAAGGGATAGGTTTTGTCTCAGCTAAAACCGTCATGCCTGGCACTTAGTAGGAAGTACCTGATAATTAAAGAATGAGTGAATGAATTAGATAAATGCTAATCTTTGTGCCATGGAGTTACAGAGGACAGGCAAACTAAGGAAGAATTCACACACAGGGTAAAGTGTTAGTCAAGTTTTTAAATAGATAGTATTTTTCTGTGGTAAATATTGTGGAGAATCAGTATGCTCAGCTGAATGACACTCTCCTTGAGGGTAAGAACCAGGTTGTGTTCACCTTTGTACACTGGGTGTCCAACATAGTGCCTGGCACATAGTGGGTTCTCAAAAAATATACCATGTTGCCCTCTCTCTGTACAAACTTGAAGTGCACTTTACTTTCCGTATTAAGAATCCAGTAAATGTTTTGGTTTTAAAACATTTCTTGTTTCCTTATATCTAAATGATATATGCTAGAGAAAATAAAATGCTATCAAAAGAAGAAATCTCATTTGATTTAATTATGTCAGTAAGAAGTTGAAAGTACTATTTGCACAGATATTTCTCACTTTCAGATAATTGGAAATCAGCTTTTTTTCTTGGACTGTTAAAGATAACTACTTCAGATGACAACATTTGGTAGTACGTAGAAAGTCCCACTGTTAATTTTCAGTTAACGACGTTGATTATCTTGTCCAGTAACAATACTCCAGTTGTTTGCACTGTCTATCTCAGTTGAGTAGAGCATGGAATCAATAAGAGCATGATTATAAGTTTTATTCTTGTATGGGCTGGTTAGGTTTGCAAAGGGAAAAACTCCTTGAATAAACATAGACAGCATTCCAAATGTTGGTTAGCTGTTAAGTAAGTAGATGATACTATTACAAAGGAGGACTTGGCTAAAGAAAGTGGATCATCACATCTCATTACCTTTCTTGAATAAACAACTAAACATGTATTCTAGTGATACTAGTTTCATAACAATGTGTGTGTGTGTGTGTGTGTGTGTGTGTGTGTGTGAAATGCATTTCTAAAATTACTATTTACCTCTTTAATGGAAATAGGAAACCTATAATGTTTATTTTGGGCTTACAATTTTTTTCAGAATAAAATACTGCCCTAAATACTAGTTTATAAATATTGGAATTTGTATGCAAATTTTAAAACACTATAAACCCAAGCAGAAAAATATATCAAAAGAAAAAATATCAAGCAAGTAAAGTGTTCAGGGTGATTACATTAAAGTGAAATAGATACTACTTTCTCAAAACATCATAATTTGTTTAAAGGATATATCACCTCAAAAATATGTGTTAATCTTGGTTTGAATATATTACTGTAGATTAACAGCAGCAGAACAGATAACTTGCTAGTTACATACCACTTTTGAACTGAGAAAGCATATCAGGTCAGCTGGATGTGTGTTGACATGTTTAGCAATAGAATCACCCAACAAGTTTCAGTAATGAGAGCTGACCTATGGTTTCTTGAAAGATGTTTTTACTTAATTGCCAAAATAGTGTAGACGTTGTTTACTGTGTTGTCAGTTGCATCGTAGTATTCAGAAATTGAAAGTATTGGTCAGTAACCTTTTTGTGTGTGTATTTTTAGCTGTTGTTTTCTTTTAATTAAGCATATTAACTGTCTTTAATACCACCTGCCTATTTTATTGAAGGATTCATGCTGTTGAGAAAAACATAATAAAACATCTATATAGAGTTATAGGAGAGAACATTTGCAATGGAGATGACGGAGATCAAGGGAATGCCAAAATTACCAGAGTAAAGAAAACAGAGAATTGAAGATGAGACCAGAAACAGAGAGATAGAAAAGCCCTCTGGCAAAACATAGCTCTGGAGGAAACTTTGTTAGAAGATAGAACTGCATAGGAAAAAATGTATTTTATATGAAAAATATACTAGAATTCACTCCTGTATATTGAAATTGAAATTCAGAGTTTATATGAGAAATAACCTACTCAACAGAATTATCAATGAAATAATTATTTAAAATACTATTTTTCCCCTACAGATATTCATTAAAATATCACAAGGAAACAAATTAAGAAATTGATAGATTTTCAAATAAAATGTTAATTAAATATCGTTTATTATTTTTAATTCTAGAAGTCCTTGTAAATATGACTAAAAACTAATCACAGTAGTATGTATTTTTTTAATTAGTGATGATTTCTTAGGAAAAGCTAAACAGGTAGGAAGTATATGTTTACAGATTTTCTTTTAGGCTTATTATCCGTTAAACAAATGCTTAATTATAAAGGAAAGAAAATTTAGGAGTATCCACCTTCGACTTTTAAAAAGAAGTTAGAGGACACAGAATAGAAAAGTAGAGATAGAAGGTTTTTGTCACTATGCTCAGAAATGCAAATATGATCATATTTCTGAATTTCTGAAAGATCCTTACTTGAGTGTGCCCAGATTTGTGGTGTATAGTGGCTTGGTTTTAAGAAGTGATCAATTTTATACTGATTGGAAAATTAACAATATGAGTTTTCATTTCTCCACATTAGTCTTAGATATAAATTCATGATGCTAGCCAAATATCAAACACACTTATGTGCTTGATAACATAAGATAGTGTCAAACAGTAAAATTAAGAGAATAAGGACCACTGAACCTAAAAGAAATCAGAGTCTAGTACGGCATATTTCTATGATTTCTAAGGTACCTCTCTGATTTATAAAGAATTTCTTGGATTTAGAATAGGCTAGGTATCTTCAGCATTACACATAGTACTTCACTGGTGTAAATAAAACATTCCAGTACACCCATTTCATATTGATAAATTTACAGAAAAAGTCGCTGTGTTATAATTAGTCAAATATAAGATTTGCACAGATATGTGTGTTATTTGCAGGATGGCATGGCCTTGTACATCTCGTTCACGACTTACCTCAGTTGTTTCTTCTGTAAGAGATCCCTCACCACCTTGTCCACCTGATTTGGCTTCCTTACCCTCTTGTTTATACAGTTTCCTGTATATCCCTCTATCTCTGTTCCTACTGCACCATCTGTTCCTGCCACACTGCATAATAATTGCTTTCTTAGTTATTCTTACCCCCATTTAGGCTGTTGTGGTGCCTTGATTTGTGGCCATGCTTCATTCTTGTGGGTGCCTCCAGCACACAGTACAGTGTCTAGCACATGTATATCAGGTGCTGAGTAGATGCCTGAGTGCACGCATAATTGAATGAATGGAAGGAAGGAAGAACTAGGAAAAACATTGTGTAATGGCAGTATTATCGTAGATTTATAGAACATTTTTCTCTTATCTTCACCTCTATTTCAAAAAGTAGGCATGGGGCAATGCTCTTTAATTTACAGATGAAAAGAAGCCAAATGATTTGACCAGAGTCCACAGATAGTATCAGAGTTAGACCCAGTCCCCAGCTACCTGCTTTGGATTTGTTTTTTCACTCTGTATGGCTGATTCTTTATCATAGTAACGCAGTTAATGTTATGACTGTGACAGAGGCCAGGTTTGAAGTGGGGAGAGTTTACCCCCAGAGCAAAACAGCATGCTCAGCCAAAGGCAGCCACCTTCCCCTTACTTGCCCCTTTTGTTTTCTAAATGCTGTTACTGCCGCTGCTGTTATTTTTCTGTCATATCCATGTATTTGCCATTGATGAGCACCTAGAAACCATGCCCAACAGCAGACAAGATTAAGGGACAGGCAATTTTCAGAAATTTTTACCAAGTAGAATTTCTGAAGGTGCGGCGTCCTAACTACAAAGCCAGATTCCCTTTGCTGCCCCAAATCAGTCCCAGCATAAAGGACAGAGGTCCCGAGCAGAAACTTGGTGTAACTTTTTGAGTCAAGGACACCATTTGGTGCAGTTGTAGTGGAGTGTTATTGAACATGAACGTTTTGGCCCCATGGTTGAGAGGGCTGGTAAGAATTGTGGGAATTCTGGGCAAAGGTCTGCCATTGGGGAATAATTTGCATGTTCATATGCAACAGCATGGGCAGGTAGCAACCAAGGACAGGCATGGAAGTATAAACACCCTTGGGGTCCTGGAGGTGTAAGAGGTCAGTGACACAGAGCACTGTATTTGAGATGAAGTGAGCCCTGCTTTTGTAAGTTCAGAGTTGGTCTTTTTGATGGTATTTCCCTTTTCATTGGGAAATAGGAAGAATGAAGGTCTACTAATTAGAGAATCAGGGTAGAGGGATTTGAGAACCAATGGAGGGGAGCGTTTAGTTTGCATAGCAGATCTTTGATAAGAATGGCTACCTAAGTTAGATTAGATCTTTCTTTGATTGGGGAGCACCTCCTCCCCTGTTGTGGACCTTGTAGCTAGTTGCTAGACAAGTTCCTATATCTTTAACAGTACTGTTACTCAAACAGGAAATCGCTTATTAAGGCTAAGATTTTGGGGAAATACGTTTTCATAAGCATACCCTTTCATTTTTTTTCTTACTGAGGAAATAATATGCATACCTCACACTTTAAAATTTTGTTCAGTGTATTAGATATCCCAGAAGGCATATTTGAGTTGAGGACATAGGGATATGATCCCTCTTTTTGCGATTTTTGAAATGCTGCAGTGTGTGTTTCTGTGTGGTCAGAGAGTAAGGCTAAACCTGAGTAACAAAAAGACACAATTTTAGAGCAAATGTTCTAAGAACTAGGATAATACCAAGATTACCTGATATCAGAGATCATCTAGTTCAGCATCTTTTTGTAGTGTGGTCCAGAGTTAAACAGCTGGAATAAAACTTGTAATCCAGTTGATAAATGAGACTGAATTTATGTTTATGTTAGTTCAGAAATGCAGAGTGTTGCCTGCAGACCACTGAGATTGTTCAGGGAAGGTGATGGGGATATTGTTGATGGTATCTCTCTGAATTTTCCAGTGAAACAAATAAAATGATCAGATGGGGTGTGACCTCCTTGAGAATAGACTTTTTCTTTCTTTTTTTTGTGTTTGTTTATTGTATTCTTTAGATTCCACATTTAAGTGAAATAATATCGTATTTGTCTTTCTCTGACTTATTTCACTTAACTTAATACTCTCTAGTTCCATCCAGTTTGTTGCAAATGGTAAGATTTCATTTTTATGGCTGAGTAATATTCCACTGTACATATATATGCACCAAGCTACTTTATCCAATCATCTATTGATGAGCACTTAGTTTGCTTCCATATCTTGGCTCTTTGTAAATGCGCTGCAGTGAACATCGGTGTGCCTATATATTTTTGAAATAATGTTTTTGTTTTCTTCGGATAAATACCCAGAAATTAAATTGCAACTTTTTTTTTCTTTTGATCATTCCTGTTTATAGAGTACTTACTGGTAATAATAGGAGCCTGTAAGTATTTGTTTGAGTTTGAATAAATACCATTGGTTCGGTAGCCTTTTTTTAAGAATGGTGAAACTAGTGGAAAGAACTAGTGGAAAGTTCTCCCTGACTTTATGCTATCAAATGGTCATTCTTTTTTCTGTTTTAAGTTAGGTATTTTCTCTCTTGCAGTGAGTGAAAATCTGGCCAATTATCTCTGGCTGTACCCCATTGCGATCAACGTGCCTCTGAAAGTATGATTCATAGGATTTAAAGAACACATTGGAGATGTGGTCTGATTAATGTCAAATATAATGGAATCTTGCACTGTATATACTTTGTAGGTTTCTTATGTTTACTTTTTGAGCCATATGTTCTAGACTGTTTTAAATATGTAGAATCACAATATCTACCATTTTGAGGCTCAGAGTCTCTATTTCAGGTATACAAAATAAACTCATGAACTAATATGTCAATGTTTTCTCCCCTGAAGGAGAAATATTAGTTTAATGGGTTGAGTAGAAATTTACTTTTGAATGGTTAAGTAAATTGCCATCACCTTGTAAGCTCCTAAATCCCAATCTGTTTTTCTAAGGAAACATATTTGCAGCTGTTTTGAATAACTGGTGGTTTGAGGATGATTGTTAGTGTGGTTTCTCCACACCCCAAATTTAGACCCTGCTCTGTTACTTGTCTTTGAAGCTAAGCAGTTGGCTATGGAGTTCAGTTAAGTAACTTCAGATTACTTTTATTCATTAAATATATTTTTTAAAAGTCTGCTAACATTTAATTCTGTAGTAGGCATTTACAAAATAATTTTCTTATGTGCATTTACATAGACATTTAAAACATTTTTAGAAATTAATTTTGATTTTTTAATTCAGATAATTCTATCACAGTAAATCATAAGAGCGTGCACGTGTGTATGTGTAGTCTTTAAAGATAGATGAGAAAATGAGATGAGTAGAAGTTCATGGCCGCTTTAGTAGGAGTTTCCAAAACAATAGAAATATATGGTGTTTTGACTAAGAGAATGCCTGAGTGGAGAGGAAACCGATGACATTAAACATTAATGGCCTCTGAAATTATGAGGCAGAAGACTCTAGAGTCTTCTATAATGTGGACTCATGCTTGATTTTCATCTCTGGGGAACTAACATAGAGATTAGCTAGTTCTTTAAAGACTTTCCATGTGTGCCACTGAAGTTGGTCTCCAAAGAAATGTGATTTCGGCAGAGCAGGTGGTACTTGCTATTTTATAAATGGGGAAACTGGTTTTGAGAAGTTATGTGGTTTAACCAAGTAAACTCACAAAGCTAGCAAGGACTCACTTTAGTAGGACTAAAACTTAGGGTTTCTTCTTAAAAGTTGAGCTTATTGTCCATTGTGTTATGCTCCTGGTGACATAGGAAGGAAGTGTGGATTCACCACCCCTTTCCTTGTCTCTGGGAATGGAGAAAGGAAGCCCTAGGTTGTGATCTCCATTTTGCCATGTGACTTTGGGAAGTTTAAGTACTTGTTTTGAGTCTCAGTTTCTTTACCATTAAAATAGGAACAATGGTATATATATTTCACAGTATTTATTATTTAGGATTAAATGGGATCGTGCATTAAATGGGATCACTTTGTCTGGCATCTTCTGTGAGCATTCAATATTTTTTTAAAGTTTTTACTTTTTCCTTTTTTTCTTGTGCAAAGAAAATTGGCTTTATTTGTGCAGGCAGATTATAGCCCATGCTAATGGATACTTTAATCAGCTCATGTTCTGCTAAGTGATGGGAGGTATACATATAAACATGTAACTAATACAAAGTATTACATAGTACAATTGTGCTATGTATTAAGAACCAGGAGGAGTACAGATAAGGAAGCAATAATGTTTTCCTATGGAGTAAGGTTAGGAAAGGAAGTACTATTTTGATCTAGTCCTTGATGCTCAAAAGATGTGGAGTTTTCAGAAGGTGCAAGGTGTTGAAAGCCAGGCAAGTACCATGGGTAGGGTGCTAAGTGTGTACATTTGGGGAACAGCTAATCAAGGGGTTGCTGATGTGGATGAAACTTCCTGGGAGAGATGATAGATATATAAAATTAACTTGCAGGGAATAATTCAGCTCTATTTATTTAATATGTTAGTTAAGTGTATAGTTCTGTTTCAGGCACCAGTTTGGTTGCTGAGGGTACAATGGTGAATATGACAAAGTCTTATTCTCTTGGAGATTATATTCTAGTGAAGAAGACAAATAAACAATAAACAAAATAGATATGGAGTATAATAAGAGTTATGAACAAAAAAACAGTAGAGCAAGGGGATAGGGTCTGAGAGTGGGGAGGGGCCTGCTATTTCAGATAAGATGATCAGAAAAGATCGCTTTGAGGAGATGACATTTGAGCAGAGGCCTGGATAGAATTACAATGAGCCCTGCACAGATCTAGGGGAAGAATATTCCAGCAGAGGAAATGGCAATTACAAATGCCCTTATGTGAGAACAAACTTGACGATTGGAAAGTAGTGTGGTTATCAGTGAAATTCAACTTAAGGGATCCTGAAATTTCAGAAAGGTACAATGAAAAGGATAGCCTTTTTACATGAAAATATAATGGTATCTGTAATGCTATTGTCAGGGCCCTCTGCATTTGTGTGTGTGTGTGTGTGTGCGTGTGTGCATTTATTTGTCCCCTCTTCCATCCATCTTTCATTTGCCCATTCACCCATCCAATTACCAATCCATGTATCTAGCTAGCCAACCATTCAGCCAATATTTATTGAGTACCATCTGTGACCCAGGATACCATTCAGGTCTTCGCTCTCAATTGAACCCATGCTTAAGTTTAATCACATTCCAAAATACAGAATATTATACTAATCAGAGGCTTATGTATGGGCCTCATCTGTTTTTCTGAACCCAAGTGATAATTTTCAGACAGTTTAAACTGTCACCTTATTATCCTCTGCCAGGTCTGTAGGTCATATGTACTTCAGCTATTGCCACCATCTTATAGGGAAGAGTTGAAAAAAGGGGCAAAAAAAAGAGTACCCATTACATATGGGTAAAGAGGACACTGACACTAAATATTTGATAGTTGGATTGTTTGTTCTGGGCTATTTAGTGAATCATCTGTGTGGCAAAATGCAGTCTTTTCCTAAGAGACAGACCAAGTTGTTTATTGATGCTGGAGAGGAAAAGGGTTGGGCACATACTTGCAAGACCTATGATCTTTCCCAGAATTTGGAAGGATAAGGGAATTGCTAAGAATTTGACATTGGAACTATTCCCTTTAATTGTGGCTTTGGCTTTTTGAAGGAAAAGAAAGTTAAAGAATCCAGAAGGTGATAGATATGTTGAACAATATGGGAGCTATTTATGGTGAACACATTTGGCCAAGTAAATATGTGTTTTAGTTTCAGGCAGTACAAACTGAGGTGGCCTTGTTTCACAGTGGCAGTTAGAAAAATTAACTAAAAGATACTAACTGCTCAAAGTTTTGGTTTGTTTTCTTTCTTCTTCCTTATCCTTCCTACCACCCCTTTAACTAGTTTTCCTTCTTTCCATTCTTTGCAATTATTGCAGAAACATTTAGTAATACTCATACTTAAAATTTTTTAAATTCTAGATAACTTAACAATGAAATTTTCCACTCATTTTGTAGGTATTACTGGTTTGGGGAATTTCTAACTTTCCAGACAGCTGGCATTGTAATATAGAGATGCTCGCCTCCCTCTCAAATTAGCGGATCCTTTCCACCTGTGGGTGATCTGGACGCCATCCCCTCTGTTGTCCCAGGGATCTTGGTCTACTATTGAGCCTCTGTTTTTCCTACTTAGGAGGTTAATTCCTTTTAAAATAAATTATTGCTCATATTAAACATGTTAATTTTGGAAAACAAGAGAAAAAGCAAAGCCGTGACCTCAGCTCCCTTAAGATAAACATACCCACATAGCCAGTGTCATTCCGCAAGTTCGGCTTCAGTGATTATGTTCACAGTCTAATCTCTAATATCATTGATTCATACTTGTATTTATAAGTGTCTAATATTATGAACATCCCTCTATCATCTTTTGAGGCTGCACATTATTCCATTATATAGATAAAATGATTCTCCTGTAGCTTATTTCCAATTCTTTCCTTTTTCAAAGATGAAATAAACCTCTTTCTGGTCCAGGTTCCTTCTCTGAGCCTATTGATAGCCAGGTCATACCTCTTTTCCCATCTGGCAGCCTGCTTCTCTCACCTTCCATTCGGAACTCAGCCTGTTCCCACCTTTGCCTCCTTCAGTCTATCTTGTGTTTCTGCTCTTCCCCACAACAGTAGCCCTGGAGAGCTGACTTCTCATCTGATGCCTCTTGCAGAAGCTTCTGCTTTTTACTGATTTCTCTCTGACATTTGATACTTCTGGCCATGTTAGCAGTTCCTCAAAGTCTTTGGATTTTCTGACTCTTCAACCTTCCAATTCTATCTTTACTTTTCTAGCTCCTTTTGTTCTAGTTCACTTTTTGGTGTTATTATAAACATAAGTCTTTTCTGGTATTCTCCTGTCCACTTTGGGCAAGTGCACTCATCCCCATTATTTTTATTTCCTGCCGACTTACTGATAACTTCCCGACTCTTTCTCCAGTCCAGATTTCTCTGCAAAGCTCCATATTTGTAAATTCAATTTTCTTGGATGCTCCACTTCAAAACTCAGCTAGTCAGAACCTAAACGTTTCAGTGTCTTTACTTGCCCTCCTCCTGTTAGCCTCTGCTGTATGTTAGGTAGCATCATTGTCTCTAATTCTACCTAGGTGAAATCAGGAAAGTCATCCTAGACCCTGCCCTCTCCCTAGCTCCTTCCCCAGATGGTTACTAACTGCTGTTTCCTTATGTATTTCTCTGCAGTCCCTGTGCCTTTAATTTTGTAGACTCCAATTATTTCTTGACTTCAAACTCCACTTTCATCCTTCTCTTGGCTGTCCCTCCTGTTAGGAACAGAGTAATCTAACATGCAGATCTGAACTTGTCACTTCTGTACTTCTCCACTCTCAAATCCTGACTTTAGCTGTCCCACTGTGTTAGATGAGTATGAACTCTTTAGCATGATCTGGCCTACTTTCTTCTCTTTTCCTTTCCTCTAACCACTTTTCTTCTCTACCATAGTTAGGTTTGAATTGAGTTCTTCCTGAGTTCTTCCACTGCATTCTGTTTTCTTGCTGTTATTTGGTTAGTTAGGCTTTCTGTGCCCTGGACATCCTATACCAGAATTTCTCAACTGTGGAACTATTGACATTTTGTGTTGACTAATTCTTTGCTGTGGGGGGCCATGTTGTGTATTGTAGGATATTTAGCAGCATCTTTGACCTCTACCCATTAGATATCTGTAACACTCCCTTCTGTCCCCCACTCCAATGTGACAACCCAAAATGGCTGCAGACATTGCCAAGTGTTTCCTGAGCAGCAAAAGCTCCCCTGGTTAAGAACACTACCCTCTGTGTGCCTTTTCTGAAGAATTTTCAATAATGTCTTGTGCTTATGTCTTTACCTTTTTATCTTTGCTGTCAGAGTTCAGAGCCAGTGCACCTTGGCATCTCCAGCAGTGTTGAGACCAGTGGCCCCTAGTCACCATGTGTTCATTTGCTGTCTAAGTATATGCCAGGATGGACCGTCGTTACTGTTCCCAGACAAATGAGAAAGATCAGTCAACAACAGAGAAATTTGCCACTCTTCAAAGGATATATTTGCATGGTTTAATTTGATACTTTATGGTGCTTTGCTTCGTAATAAGTGAATTCCAGGTAATATTTTATAGGTACACAGGGAAGTTGTGCAATGTTTTTTGCTAGAGTTTTTTAAAAAAAGACTAGATTTTTTAAAAGGTGATTCATTTATTTCATTAATTTGTTAATCATGGTTGAACATCTGCCTTATGCCACGGACTTTGTTTATTTCTGGATGAAACAGTCATACCCTTTTAGGGTCTTTTAAGCTTTCCAGATAGATATTAAGGGAGTAATTTTTAACATAGTGGGATAAAAATAAATCACGACAGCAAGGATTTTCAAGATAGTGAACTGAGACTGACACGCCAGGCAGGTAGACCTTGTGGTGTGTGAAAGGTAAAGAGGATGTTTTTGTGATACTCCAAGTAATCTTAATAACTGGATGCTTTATAGAATTTAACAATAAACGATCTTCTCCTGTTTTTTTGCTTTTTTCACATTCATTATGGTAAATTCGGGGAATTATTTTCTAAGAAAACAGTGGCTGGAAATTGGCACTGTCCTAAGCATTTTATATTTCCTTTATGCTTTGTCTTAATGACTCCCCCGCCCCCCCCCAATTTTTCCCCTCCTTCATCTGAATTTCTGTAGTATGAAGCATAATGGCAAGTATTCTGATCTTATGGCCTACTCTGTCTGCAGAGGTGTATGTGAGTGAGACCCTTTTTAATCATTCGTATAATGATTGGTGGCTCCCTGTTGTTAAACCACAGTTATTGATCCATCATCACTGAAGTACATGGCTGAAAGAACTGGTGCTGTCAGGCATTGATTGACTAGGAAGGAAGTGTAGAGCTATTCTAACTCACTTTTATTTTCATCAGCAACAGTTACAGTAGAGACTTGTGCAAGACCTCCATGATGGAGCATCACTTTTCCTGCATTAAGAGGTGTCTGATGTGACTGAAATTGCCGGGATAACTTCAACTGCTGCATTTAAAATATTTAGAACAGAAGAAACTGTCCAAAACCTTCTTATCTGACTTGGCTAATAGTTCATACTCTGGAAAATAAATTTTGGGGGTCTGGGATGAGTGAGAAAGAACAGATTTAGTATAAAATTGTTCCTAAGCAAATGGAAGAACATATAATGTATGTTAACATTTTATCGAAGAGTTATTTCTACACAAACTGTCCAGTCAGACAAAACAAGCATGTTTTTGTGTAAGTAAAATCATATCATGACTGTTCAAGTAATTAACTTTAAGCCATAATTTTAGCTGTCTCTTGGTACAGTTTTTACATTTGGGCAGTTTTAAGAGGATTCGAGGCCTCTGCACAAATATTTTAGATAAGTATACAAAGTGGAGATACTAAAAGTACTTATTAAAAGTGACTGTCTTTCATTTATTACAACTTACATATATTTTAAAATCTGAAATTAGCATTATTTGTTTTAGTGAACATTTTAATAAAGCTCACTTTATACCTTTAATCTAGTTAGAACAAAGAAGAACAAGAACAACAAAAATAAATGAAGGGAGGGCAGTGGCAAAGGAAGGATGAGAGGGATGCATTAAAAGAGTAAAACCGAAAAATTAGAGGACAGAAGCTATGATTTCTAGTGACATTTTATCCATGCCTCTGCCTCAGAGCCTATGCATTTGTCTCTCTCTCTGAATATTTTAGTTTTGTTATAATTACAGTGTCTTGCCTGCACTTTGTCCCTCTGATCCTTTGTTAAAGCCCAGATCACTCTGTGCAGACTGTGCTCGTAGGTGTGATTTATTGAGTGACAAGTAGCTGTAGGGTAGAACACCCGCCTCTGTACCTGAGTAAAGTATTAGACATCACAGAGCTGGGGCAGGCAGGAGGGGGCCTCCAAAGGGGGTGGGGGAGGCGAAAAGCAAAGAGCAGTAACACAGCAGCTCCTGGATACAGATCAGACAAGAGGTTCTGCCACAAATCACCTAGAAACATGTCAGACGCTGCATGTTTGTTGTTTTACACTGAGGGCACAGCCGTAGTCCAAAAGTATTGATTCTTTTCTTTGTACAGAGACAGAGACTGTCAGCCCTAGCAGGCTGACCTTGGTATGGCGCAGACAACTATTCCCCACCCTGCCGACCAGATGAACCCCACAGGAAAAGCCTAGGCAAGAGATGCCAATGTCCACTTCACAGGCACAGAGAGAAACCGATGCCTGCTAAAACAGCTCCTTCTGTTTCCCAAACACTTTTCCTCCTCCTGGGCCCCCAGAGAGCTCCTTGTGACAGAAAATTGGAGGCAGGGTTCTTGGACTGTGCAAGTGTGTGTGTGTGTCAAAATGTACAATAAGAAGCCCTTTTATTACATTTAACTGTGAGATAACCTAAAGGATGTCTGGCTAGTGGTTTATATGCATGTATGTTTTGTGTTTGAGAGACAAGAGAAGATACTTTATTTTTTGTTTGTACAGATCAGAGGAGAAATCTCTGTGTGTGGGCACTTAAATATGTTTTGATTTTTGAGGGGGGTTTCTCTGTTTCAAAAGCCTTGATGACATGAGATACGGGGAAAAGAAATCAACTCTCACACTTAATTTTTGTGTGATTATTTTGAGAGTTTAATAGTAAAAGTACATAGATCTATTTACTATATGAATTCACTGTTCTCTTTTTAGTCTTAAACCAATTTGCAGCATTTAAAAAAATACCATTTATTTTGAAAGTCAGGTAATTTTTAGCAGCAAAAATTAGTTTGTACTTTAGAATTCATATTTGTTTTGGCCAAATGTAGACACAAACAGATAGCCCCCAACATTTGAAATGAAGAGTTCGGAACTTGAACCTATAAAAAACATTAGGAAGAAATGACCGCAAAGGGTTTTTCAGCAAGCAGAGCCGATCCTCTGTCGAGCTGGGCAGCCAACTTCAGTGCGTCAGGAGGACTTGTCTCCAGTGAAATGGAAGGTGTTTCAAGAGTCACTCCTTGCCGAAGCTGAGTGTTTTATTTTGACTAACGATAACAGGAAGGATGCCTTTCTCCCTTTCATTTTTAGGAATGTCGTCGCATACACAATTCCTGTCTGTAAGATTGAGCAGTCCATAGGGAAAACTCAAGTAGCTTTCCAGTTTCGAGAATGCTAAGACCTACTTACTGATGGAGAAGAAAAGTGACGTCATGTGCACTTAGAGATATTTAAAAAACAAAACAAAAAAAACCCTCTCTTTTAAAATTAAGCTTTCTCTTTCCCTATAAATTTTCGCAAACAGGTTCAGTGTATGTGATAGGTTATTGAATTTGCATAACTCACCTTAATCTTTTATTAAAATGAGTTTTTTTTAAGTGGGCCATTGAAGATAAAAATTGCAAGTACATTTAAGGCATCTTAAACTCATTTCTCACTTGTATGAGAAACACTTCTATTTTCTATATATATACTTTCACATATATACTGTTTAAGTGACTTGGCAACCTAAAATAAAACTCAATAGCTAAAAAATGATTTGTTTTGTAGCCTTTTTTTTTTTAACTTGATCTTAAAGTGACAGATCATTTTAAAGTATTGGGATTTTCAGACTCTTAACAGGGAAATGTTTCTGATGACTATGCTATTCTCTGAAAACAGTGTAAGACTTAACTAATTATTTTGTTTTCTCATGCTGATTCTAAATATTTCTCTCTTTTTTTTTTATTGGGCCTCTCTCATCCAAAACACCATTGCATTTTAAGGGTAGGAATAGCTGGGCAACTCTGTTTTTAGGTACCAAAAAACAAAAACAAAAACAAAAACAAATTATCTAGAATATATCAATGTCTTTACAAAAGAATATTCTAGTTATAAAATGGGAGGTGAGGAGTGACTCCTCTATGTAAGAAATACCATGTAAGAAAAATAGTGCAGGGAAGAGATTAGGAATGGTTTAAGATCTGAACATTCAGGATTGGTATTTTTTTAACACTCTACTTTTCTTTTAATACATACGTGCTAATCATCTGTCTTTCTCTCTTCCCTGTATGTGTTGTGCCCACTTGATTTACTACTGAAATTATATTGCTTTTGAAAGTGTCAGTTGAGTTATCCCTTGCCTTGTTAGTATCATGTTTGATTTCTTGGACAGAGACATAAATCACTATCTAATATGCAGGTCTTTTGAAGACGCACCCAAGGTTTATTGCCAGTAACAGACTAGTGGCCTTATGTGGACTTTCCATGAATAAAACAGATTGATGAGCCATTTTATAGCATCGCAAGCTGTATTATAAATACATCACCCTTTTCAGTAATTTAACGTGAGGAACAGCCTAATGAGCTCCTAGCCATGATCAGCCAGAGCTGGGAATTCTGTTTAGCTTCCAGGACAAGTGACTAGTAGAGGATAAAAAACCCAAATCCTGTGATATTTTCCTCGGTTCAGTCGCAAAACCTTTGTAATATAAATCATTTGAAACAACAGTAAGTCAAACCGCATTTAGAATTGTCAGTAATAAAGTGAAATTATACATAGGTCTGATTCACTTGTAACTGAAAATGTAAGGCGATTGGCTTTTTAAGTTATTCATTTTTTTCTTTTGCTGATTGAAGTCATCAGCAAAATTGGATCAGCAAATTATCATTTTGAAATATACATGATCTAACATCTACCTGACAGCTTGGAAGAGAAACAGGTAGATACGGTTACAACATCCTGAGGCTCTCTGTTGAAAGTATAGCTCGAGATGATCATTGTTTCTATATTCAAGACTTCTCTTCTGTACAGCTTACAGCACTTTGCCTTTAGTATCTAATTAATCCTTATAATATGCCTGTGGAGTAGGATAAGTGGGTGGCATCTGAGGGTAAACAGTTATTATCTACCTCTTTGTGGTGAGGAAACTGAGGAATATAAAGATGGTTGTTTTTAAGAGTTACCTAAATAGAAAGAACAAGATAAGTGAATTATTAAAAGTAAAATTTTATTATATATAATGGTTGTCAACATTTAGAGAATTAACATAAATATACCTTTGGGGACTATGATTTTTTAACTGTGGTAGATAGACCATACTCAGGACTGCTAAAGGCATAGTTTTGTGAATGAGTTTCTGATACCTAGAGGCTGCAATATATTTCGAACTGGAAGGTTCTAGAGGATATTTAATTTTTTTGAAGTAGTTGATTACGCCAAGCCGCATAATACTATCTTTACCATATACCTACTTGGAAAAATATACTTTACATTTTTAGAAGTCAGGCTTTGGTCTGGAGTGGCAATATTCACAAATATAAATAGGTGAGTAATTAGCCTAATGTAAAAAAAAAAAAACTTAAAAATTTTTTTCAGATATAATTTCCACTATGAAATCAGTGAGGCAGTTTGGCAAAAACTCTGTTATTTGTACTCCAGACTTGAAAGTACCTTGAGTAAATGAAGACCTGAAAAGGCTTCAATTAGTCTTTACAGAATGGGTAAAAACAGAACATTTTACCACTACGACATAAATACATTAGTGGTGACCTAATGTGTCAGGCCAAGTCCTGCCTACACTCAGAAACAATGCGTCTCCAATGAAAAAAAAATAATGAATTGAATGGTCCCATTTTTGCCCACTGTTCCTTAATAAAAAACTGATTGACGAGTAAAATTATATCTAAAAATATATCTGTGGACCGTCAATATTGTTTTGAATTTTAAAGAGTTCCTGTGTCATGCGAATGACAATATACATATGATATTCTGTATTTAGGGCAAAATACTTCAGAAACCAGCTGTGCATTCATTTCCATTTTTGCTTTTTCTTCTGCTCTTTACTTTCCTCCTCTATACATCTGCGGTTGAGTGTGGACTGCAGGTCTAATCTTATCGTATTGGATGAACTACTTTGGTCCTCAGTTTCTCCATTTCTAAAACTGTGGGCTAAAATTTAACTTTCTTCCTTGAGGGAGTATTTGGAAGAATATTACAGAATGGATTTATAAGGTCTCTGTGTCTCCATAGAAGTCAGTCTTTGGGTATTCCAGAAGTTTACAGCTGGGTGAATGATCTTGGCATTTTAGTGTAGGCTGAACCAAGGCTTGTGGCCATATCATTTATGATTCCATAGCGTTGGCCCCTCAAATGAAGTTTATAGCAGTGTGTTAACTGAAAAGAAAATTTTGGCTAATTCATCAAATATCGGAAAAAAATTGAATGTCTTTCTCATAGATTTTGCCACCTGAACATAAAATCTTAAAGATTTTAAGCTTAAAAGTTAGAAACAGAGGCCTGCAGAAGTAGCTTTTCAAATATACAATCATTGATTTCTTATCGAAAATCCCTAAAAAAGAAAGAAAAAAATGCAGAGGTGGGCTGAATGTATCCTTCCTTTTCTCTCTCCCTTCCTCTGTTTTTCTCTAATTTGTGCCAGTGCTCCTAGTTTTCCTCTTGAGTTAAAGTGATATTTTTCATAAGAAAAGCATTAGGCTTATGGAAAGAAAGATGTGTTGCCAATGGACTCAGTTCTCCCTTTTGATTTATGAGGGTTTGAGAAAGCACTCTTCCGGGTCTTCTCTTCTTCCCAGGGACTCTGGGAAAGTCATGTTCAAAAATAGTGGTTCCTAAAGAATTGCTCAGCTGCAGACCACTAGTCTCTCAAAACATTGGCTGGTTCAGGGGCATAGCACATGCTGTTTTTCAGCTCTAAGTCTCAGCAGTGTGCTGAGGACCATGAGCTTATCTATCTGATGCTGTCAGTCCTGAAACACCGTTGGAAGTTCTCTATTTGTCAGGCTTAGTCTTAACTTTCATTGGAAGTGCAAACAGATTGTTATTTGTAGAGCTCATCATTTAACATTCCAGTTGTGTACGAAGCATAGGATAAATATGTACGTGTATACATGCACTTATATGCCTCCATGTTTTCATCTTTTGTCACAGTCTATGTTTTAACATAGGTCGAGTACCTCATATTTGTTAACTGTCATTATGTGTCTGGTCACCTTTAGAGAGCATAATGCTGCTAGAAAACTATTTCTAATATATTTCAAATGGAGATCAGTTAAGTAAGTTGTGTTAATTATGTCATTTTTAAGATTGCCTAATGTGGAATTTGGTCAAGAGACTAGAAACTGCTTGTCAGATGTTTCCCTTGACTAATTGATATTTTGTGGTTCGCAAATGACACTATACACATAACTTATTTGACGGAACCTCATTAACCACCCCTTAATTTGCGTTAGCAAAATTATGTTATTAACTGTGCCATGATAGATTCTGTCTGCATTACTTTGTATTTAGCCCAGTGAATAGTGTTTGTTTTGTGCCTCCTATCCTCGACTCCTTAGTCTTTGAGAAAGCCAAGGGAGTTCCGTGTTCAGAATCATGTTTCTAATCTCCTTTTCAGCATTACACACATTTAATCTTGGCTAATAGAACCTGATTGTGTACTCATCACTATTATGGTGAGCATTTTCCACCATGCAGCCCTTACTTAGCCCCCTTTTGGCCAACTTTGTCATCTCTCCCTTAATGTCCTGATATGCCATTAATGTTTTAAGTAGAAAACAGAGAATCTCTGAATCATATAGTTTCAGTTAAAAAGCCAAGTGTATGGCAGTAGTAATTATGACAGTAATTATAATAGTGGAGTAATTTTCCACTGTTGTTACATCTGCCTTGTCTAAGAAATATTTGCATTAGCAGCATAGTATTTCTCTCTTCAGTAAATAACTTAATTTTTGTCCCATAGTGTCTATTACTTGTTGCTCAAAAACTTAAAAACTATGTGCCTTTTAAAAAAAAAAAATTTTTTTTTTTTTTTTTTTTTTTTTTTTTTTTTTATATTGGTGACTTCCTACAATCCTTTGTTCAAAGGGATGAGTCCCAGGGGTACTTTATGTATTTAGTTTCTGTCACTGAATTTTGTTCAGTGGTAGGAATAGATTCCTCTTAATAGTGCAAAACTCTTTTATAGATTGGGAGATAGTCCATGGCTATGGAATAGAACCAGCTGTCCCACAAGTGTGTTTAAATAGCATGTCGGTCAGAAAATCTAAGATCCCTTTAAGCCTGCCTAAGATGATCAGATTTAGGGTTTGCTTTCTAGTGAGTAGTACTTTACTAAAATGATGGTAATATACATATCGTTGGATCTTTTATATTTTACTTGAAAAACTTTGTTGAAGTCCCTTTATCCTTTAACCTAATAACCTCTCTCTCTCATTATAAAAAAAATCCCATCATGTTTGCACTTGGATCAAGCCTCTTCTTAAAGTATTGTCACCTTAGACTGTTCCCAGAAGCATCACCCCAGGGAAAAATTCTTGTGTAATGGAACAACCTAATATGTATCCTATATGTTGAGACAGCATCATCTCTAATTCAGCTATCCTTTGACTTTCCTTCTCGTAGCCACACAACTGAGGCCTGCCTCTGTCAAAATCTGTCTCTAAGGATGTTATTCTTCCTGTAGTCTCCCCATTTCTCCCCACCTTCCACCAGCCCCCACCCATACCACACACATTCCACCAACTCTCTGTGTAGACTTGGCAGCACATACCACCCCAGTCTTTGTTATGTAACCCACCACCTACCCCTTTTTGGCAAGGGACACCCAACTTAGCAAGTTGCAACAAAGAGTGGAGTTAATTGGAACATGTGCTGTTCTCAAGTCTGCAACAAAAAAGGGGTGATAGACATCAGGAAAATACAACCATATGTAGATGTTTGCTTGGGAATGTGTGTCTGCATGGGAGATGTCTTCTACAAACAGGTTGCACTTAAATAAGATCAACTGCCATTCTCCTCCGCTTCCGGCTGTTCACCTCCCCGCCTCCTCATATGTAATACTTGTAACTTGCTCTCTCATGCCTTCTCATGGGTGGGCATGGCCTGCTGAAACTGACAAATGAAATAGAGTTGTCTGTGATACTTCACAAGAGAAATCTTATGTTACTTATTCCTGGGACTCAGGTATGGATAACGGACCTTCTGTTCATTCCTAATCGTTGCAGTATGGCCTATACCTTTTGTTGAGTTCCATCCCTATTCTTGTATCCATTCTAGAACTTCAGCATATCTTTTGCTTGACCCCTAATTTTTAAACTTAGATATGATTTACCTAAAATGCATAGATTTTAAGTGTAGTTTCATAAGTATATAAATTTATGTTAAACTATCTTCTCAGTCAAAACCCATATCATTTTCTTCACACCTTAATATTCCCTCATGTTCTTTTTTAGTCAGTCTCCTTCCTCCTAATGGCAGCCATTATTTTTATTTCTGTCATATTAGATTAATTTTTCCTGTCTAGAACTTCATGTACATTGGATCATATAGTTTATATTATGTTGCGTCTGGCTTGTTGTATTGTTTTGAACAACAGTGTTTTGAGAGCTTATGCATGTTGTTTGTGTATCAGTAGTTTATTTCTTATGACCAAATACTATTCCATTGTAAACAACATCCATTAAAAAAAAATACTGGAATATATTTTATGAGTTGTTTCTATGTAGTGGAAATATTCTAATATCACAACCTCTCTTGAGTTTGACAGACAGTTGACTCATGTCTTTTGTAATTAGAAGAACCTTCCACTGCTCTGCTCCCTCCCCATCCAGGGCTGCAAGAATTCCCCAGCTGTGCGCTAACTGCCTATCCCAAAATCTCAGGCTTCTGGGTGTTCCTAGTACTTAATCTAAGGCCTTGAATAACTTACCCATGATTACACAGCTAGTAAGTGATGGGACAAGGATATGATTCCAAATCTGATGTCCAAACTTTCAAATACTCTACCCTAATGTCTCACAAATGCTTTTTGGATATCTTCTTTTAAGTATTAAATAGATAATATGTTAATATAGGTGTATTTAATGTTGGATATTTAAAATATTATGGAAAGTATAAAAATGTGACTTAAATTGGAGCTTCTAAACCATGTTGGAGTCCCTTTATTTAAGGGTCTCAGAATGTGTGAAAAATAACAAAATAGTAATGTTCTGTGAAGAATGGAAGTAGTTCAGTCTCTCGCACTCATTTCGAAGATGAAGAATTTGAGACAAGATTCCTTGACTTTCCTACAGTAGTGCAGAGCTATAAAAAAACACAGACTGTCTCCTCATACCTCTTACCCTGCCCTCACAGATATCCTTTTCTCTTATCCAAGCCAAGATTTAAAGAACATTATTAATTATTATCTTTTTAAATTTAAACTTTGATTCATAGACAGGGACTGAGACACTCTGGTATCTGGTTAGACTGTACCTAAGGGCATGTTATGACAGCAGTCAGTAATGACTTCTTTTAAGTAGATAACTTCAGCATCCTTGTTATGGCTTAGATTGACAGTATTGGAGACTTGTAAAGTATAGGAAGTTGAGGAGTTAGGTGCTAATTTACAAAGTCTTACTTCTAGAACAGGTCCTAGTTTCCTTCAAATTTTTAAGAGAAAGAGAATAAGCAGAATAAAATGCCTAAATCAACACTAGCCAAAATAAAAGAAAGGGGAAAGAGCAAAGAAAATAAACGTTTTCAAAGCAGCAGTTGCCCTCAGTTTGGGAAGTGCCTTCCCTCCTCCTTGATAGTCACTGGTTTTGCTGTTTGATATTTGATAGGTATCATGTATTAACTGTCTCTTTTTCTGTTTCTCCCTTGATACTCTTAGGCTGAAACTTATGTTAACTGTCTTATGCCACTAATTACACATTTCCTTTCATGTTTGTTATTATTAGTTTAAAGGATAAATTGTGATTTTTCTATAAACACAAGGCACAGGCTTAAGACAAGAGGAATGTTTTAGAGAATTTAGGATTATTCAGAATCCCAGAGACTATAAATGACTTATCTAGACTGCATTTGGAGTCTATTCCTTTTTTCTATTAATAGCCATAATGATTAAATAGTGAAAGGAATTTCCAGCTTAATTTTAAGTTTTGTTGCCTGTGAAAGTTTATATTCAACTCTTGTTACTGTCAAAAAGAGAATTTTGCTTAAAAATAATTTTACCATCATAATATATATAAGGTACAGGGAACTTTAACCTCGAATAATTTAGTGCAACCCCCTCATTTCTCTGCTCATTTGTGCTGACTTGATGAGCCACCTAAAGTTATTCCAGAGATCTGGATTCTCTTCCCATTTCTGCCCCTGACTCCATTGGTAAGTTGGGAATGAAAATATCTCTCTGGAATATCTCTTGATTTGATACATGTAGGCAAATTTGATGTTGTTGTGGAAAGGCAGAATATGAATTTAAGGTATTTCAAACACTTTTCATGTAGGTTACCATTTGTAAATCTGTGAATCTTTACTTTGACTTCTTTAAAAGTTGGATATCGTCAGAAAGTTTTAAGATTCTCTTAGAGCACTTTTTCAGGCATTAGGTGTAACCTCACCCATAGGTGTATCTGGAACTTTATAATGTCAAGAGCACTTGGTTTTTAAAACTGGCTACTTGTTGCCACTGTTCTTGGGGAAAATGTGCTACAGAAAGCTGTTTAATGATTTCCTAAACATAAAATATTTAATATTAAACCATTCTGGGGAGATCATTTGGGAGTCAGAAAAAGAGCCAAGTGCTTGTCTCATTTATCCTAGAAGAGGCCAAAAATGATGATTGAGTACCCGCTATCCATAAATACCAAGAAGCATCAGTGGTGATTGCTGCTTTTAACCTACTTGGAATATTAGCTCTCCATATTTTCTCATGCAGGAAAAGATAGGTAAAGCTAAGAATTCTAGAATTAAAAGATAGGAGGGACCTCAAATGATGCTAACGAACACTATGACCAGTGTAATTCAAGTTGAGTTTTTGATCGAGATGGTAGATATGGATTTTCCTTTGTATATAAAATATACAACCAGGGTTGAAAACCACTAATATAGATTCTAGACCAACCTTTTTTATATACATCCGAGGTCAGTGAGATAACAGGGTAAAATTATTCTATGAGAAGTAAGCAAGTATTTGAGACCTGGTATCAGAATTCAGTTCTCCTGAGTTTTTCTCACCACTCCTATATGTGTTAATCTCGAATGAATCCCAGCTCCCTATCTAAAAAGACAGATCTGTGGTCTTCATTCATTTGTGTAGCCTTCTTTCTACTGTGATAATAATAACTCGATTTAGTCAGCACTTATTGTGGTCCAGCTGTGTGGCAGGAGTTCTATAGGGCGTCCTTCGTTAATTTGGTATGCTAAGGTTCCTATTTCACAGATAAAGAAACAGGCCCAGAAAGATTAAGTAACTTGCCTATACTGTTGGAATAAGTGTAAGTGGAGGCACTGGGTTTGGAGTCTGGCTGTTTGATTCCAGTATCGTGGCTCCTGAACTGCTTAGCTGTACCTTCCCCTGGAAGGGTTTGATTACTATTTCTCATTCCAAAATAAAAGTTTTGTACAGACACTTTAAGCCATAGGAAATCTAGACCCCATTTTGAAAGCCAGAATTAAGAAAACAAAAAATGTGGCCCCAAGGCACTCAGTGTTTTCCTTCCTTGTCTCTTGACTCCTAAGAGAACATGGGATATTGGTGATGACAATCTTCCTACTGCCAAACAGACACTCGGCAACTTCGAGACTGTTGATCTGCCTCAAAGGTTTTGTGTCTACAGAAGGGAAAGAAAAATTTTACTGAGGTGAATGCTGTGGGAGGGGTGGTTTGGTCACTGGTATTGTAGTGTAGTTTCTGTTGTTTTATCTCTGAGGAAAAAAAATAAGGAAAGCTATATGATAAGGAGGAATATGTTAAAATGTGTACTATACCTTTCAAAGAAGAGTGTCACCTGAAAGAACCTCAAAGACATTTCTTAGGTTAGAATCAGAAGCCATTGTAGTATTGCCTAAAATAGCCTTTACAAAACAAAATGCCATTCAGACTTGTTGAATGTTTACAGATATTGTTTTCTTTCTCCTGTTCACTTAAAGAATGCCTTATGCATTCATTTTAAAGTATCAAAGTAAAAAAAATAAAATGTATTAGATAAAATTTTAAATTGAGGGTAGGGAAGTGGAAAGAGCATGTTGGCTGGGTAATATTTTAGTAACATGTAAGATAAGTGATGTAGAAGTAGGATCACTGTTTATTTTGGCTTATGAACATGATGGTAATGCTCAACTATGATAAGTAGGTGGAAATCAGATGATAAATGTTGCTTAGTAATTTGCTGCATAGGGTGTTTACTTATTGTGGAGAATAAATCTTTAACCAGTAAGTTGGTAAATATTAGTTGGTGACTTTTAAATTTTAACAGTGAATAGGAGAATGGTCATTCCATTAAATAACACCACCTTATATAGTATTCCTATTATATCTTGACTTGCTCCTAAAAAGGACCTGAGGGGATTATGTGTGTTTGTATGCATTATTTTATTTAATCCTTGCACTTAACATGTAGTATTTGTTTGAACTAGAATTACTATATGACAAAAGTTTTAGAAATCTCAGCTAGAGACCCACTGATTTCAGACACTTCTGTGATAATAAGTGTCTTCAGTTCAATAAATTATTTTGCTTGCATCTTAATATTTTTTTAATTTAGAAATGTTTAGTGGTGATATTAAGTTGTTACCTTTTGAAATTCTTCAGTAATTAGACTAAAAACCAGGAAATTAAATAGAGGCAATAGATTGAGACAGTAAATAGTTTCATAATAGTAATAAGGGTTGACTTGAAAATACCTGGCACAGTACCTTAGCGAATTTATTTAGTGTGGATTTTTAAGTTTTCCAGGAAAAGGAACATTCTTAAGGGAGAAGTGATTTCCTCACCCATCTGACCAGTACTTTTCTTCTACAATTTAAGATCTCAAAGGTTTTATTTTATTCTTCCCACTGATTTTTTTAAATGTTGTACAATCCAAATTATTTTGAAAAATATTCAAATACTATACATAGTGTGATTGTATGTATATTTATATTATATCATGGAAGTCTAAAAAGTAATCGGTGGACTTTGAGGATGAATATTTCTGGGAATTGATTTCTACAACGTAGACCAAAGCCTTCATTCTTTGAATTTTTCTAGTAGTTACCTTATCAAGCAGTTCTCATGTGTTTCTCCGGGAGCATTTCTAGGTCTTGTTCTGAGGGTCCAGTTTCCTGTATTTCCATCCTGGAAACTATCTGTAAATGTTCACAATGATCTTATCTTATCTTTTTCTAGAGCTGTGAACTTTGTCATAGAGTCTTTAGAGTAAAGTACCTTTTTAAAATTAACAGGATTATATTGCAAGTTTCATTGTAAGATCGAAGCTTCTGAAATCCAGAGGCTTGATGTCATGTGATAACAAGTGACATATCCAGGTCTCGGTTCTAGGTGTTCTGATGCCAGGTTGGGACTCTTCACCAACTAGATTGTTATGCTTCGAGCTAAAGTTCATATATTTGATGCCTCCTGTTGGATTTTAAAAGATTTTAAAATACATACCTAAGCTCATGCTTGATTTATAGCAATCCAGCCTTCGCGGTTTCTTGGATAAACTTGGATATTTTCTACAAGTTTGCTTAGCCTAATGGAATGACCTCTTGATAGGGTTGTGTAATTTAAATGATAAACACTTAATAATAACAGGAGGACTCTGCTTTCTGAGGAAACTACTAACTTGTAAGTGAAAATTTAATTAAAAACTAGTAGTTAATTGCCATTTTCTAACATGGAAGAGGTCTGTCCCTCCTGTGTTTTGTTAAACATTGTAAAGGTATCGAAATCAGATGAACTCTATTGTGTTTGTATTTGTACAGTGTATTTGGATGGTTTGGATCTGAAATCAGTTAGCAATAATGGTTGCAGCTTAGAGAAGGAGGAGGTGAGTTCGTTCATCAATCTATGGATATTTGGTTTCCTAATTTAATCTAACATATGTACTTATTTTATATGCAGTCATTTCTCTTGGTTTTTGTAGTCTATTGACTTAGTGTTCTTTTAGTTAATTTTCTTAACCAGAAATGTGGTTTGGCAAGATTAAGGATAGAAGTATATCAAATACTTCACTGGTCTCACTTTTTATGAAGAAGATATTTATATTGCTACTTTTCACATGTAATTATTTGAAGCAGTATAGCGGAAAATGGGTTCATGTATCTGCAAAAATAAAAATTGGTCTTTAAAAACACAAAACAACACTCAGGCTGTCACTAGTGGGGACAAAATGTAACCCACTTTGGAAATTGTGTACAGGATCCTGCCTTTGAAAATGTGATGCTGTAAGGTTTGTTATTGTTGTTTATAGAGAAATAAAAAAAAATTCATACAGAATTAAATAAGAAACACTAGCAGATAAAGATAATAAAAAAGAGTATATAGTAATAGCATTCAGCAGTGGTCCATTGAAATTATAAGTACTTCTTATAACTTAAAGTCATTGTTGAAATATACGTTAGACCTATATCTACAGAAGTAAACAGGCCAGAGGGTGAGCTTTTCTTTTCTAGATGTGGGTAATTAGTAAGCTAATACTATAATTTAATATTAGAATAAAATGGCCATGATTTATTCCAGTACTTAACAGAGGCTAATAATAGTCCTGTCATGGATATGATTTTCCATTATTTCTGTTATTTGAACTAAATTTTGTTTTTAAAAATGGCTTCTGATGTGTCATCCCAGAATAGTTTAGTAACTTCTGTTTTTATAAAAATAAATACATTATTTTTTCATAACATCATTGCCTTTTAAGTCAGCATTGAGGAAACGTTTCTCTCAAGGGAAAATCGCCTGTTACACATGTCATCTGAGAGTTCCTTTAACCTCACACTTTCTAAATATCTTAGACCTTCAAATCGGTAATAACTGGATCATTATCCTGAAGTTTCATTGCTATCCTTGAGGTCATAATGTTTAATTATTATCTTTAACTTTTCAAATTTATATTATAATTGTGTTTAGATATTAATACCCTGGTGAGTCCTATCCAGTGGTCTTAGGTAAGGCATTTTATGGTCATTTAGAAATAGACTCAATTTTATTTATTTAAAATAAATGGAGTAAAGGAAACATTAAAAATTGTATTCTCCCATTCTTTTCGGAATTTACCATTGTTCAATATATTTTAATAGATAAAAAAGTTGATTTTTTTTTTCTTTTAAAGGGTGTCTGTACTTTTATGAATGTAATATGGTATAGTAAGTAACAGTGTACCCTGTATATGGGATTTTAAATGGACAGAAATACCCTGGAGATATGTTGCGGATCCGGTTCCAGACACCACAATAAAGTGAGGATCGCAGTAACAAAAGCTATAATCTTTTCTGCTGGTGGAGGGTATTGCTTTCAACTTTTTTTTTTTTTTTTTTTAAAGCAACATCTGTCAATTGCGGTATAGCAAAGCGCAATAAAACGAGGTATGCCTGTAATTAGTGACTTATATGCCACTTAAGGAGTGCAGGTAAAAAGATGAATGTGAAGAATCATGGATTGGAGAGGTCCTTATAAGTCTTAAGACTTTTGGTGCTTAGCTTCTTAACATGTTTTAAATCTTAATATTCTTAATGTTGGCATGGTTATGAGAATAACCTACTTTTTAAAATTACAAAATTATTTGGTTCTCTTCTTCCAAGTTTTCTGTTTTATTCAATAATCAGTACAACTAGAGCTGCCTTGAATCTTCAAATGTACTATTGATGAATTTCACTTGACTGGATTTAGAAACAACCTTAATGATGAAAAGTTTGCACATGTGTGTATTTTTAACATTTTTATCCACATGTACTTGGTTTCATTTGAGATAGGAAATGGAAATAACAAGACATTTAGAAAATCTTGTTTCTGTAGACGGCTCAACCTTGCCAGAAACCACGAGGCAGTGGAAATATCACGAGAAAGCTTGTTCCTACAAGACTCCCAGACTGATTACCAGACCAAAGAAGTTCCCAAAAATTTAGCTTGAAGCAATCATTTAAAACTTAGGAGAAGGATCCAATCCTGCTCAGCCACCCATTGCTAGCTATAGTTACCTATAATGTCCCATGGATTTTGTTATCAGCCACACCCAGTAAAAAAAGTCAATTTAAAAAATCAGTATGTTCCCTCCAAAATATAATCTTGGTAGATACTTAAGATTTGATTATTTCATTGTAAATTATATCACAATATCCTTTACATTTTGAACCTATGTATTTTTTTTCCCTTGCCTGATGTATGTTGTTCACCTTTGATGCAACAGGGGACTTTTTATATATATATGGCATGTATATGTATATACATGGCGTATATATGGATACATACACACACACACACACACACACACACACACACACACACACACAGCACAGAAATTTGAATACAACTTTGAACACTTGGCATTAGCATGATAAACCCTAAGTTTATTATGTATGTTGTGATTTAAGTCACACCCTGGGTTATTTTGAGGGAGATTAAAACAACCCTTTTGACACAGGCAGGTCCTCCCTGGCAGAGACTTGATGCAGCACATTCTGAATAGGTGGCTTTGATGTCAGTGAACATCACAACTTGAGCTATTGTGTTTACATTGTATGAGAGCTTGTTGAATCTCTTGCTACATCTCTCAAATAATTCCAACTTCACTTCATACATGGACACTAAAAGGGCATTTTCCTTTTAAAGTTTGTCTGCCATTAGATACATTATGAAGCTTATTCCTTTGCATCATTTTCTGTAAGTTCATACACAGGGCTTGTTATTGAGGAATTTTGAACACAAAATTAATTCTACAGCCTTTCATGTGCCTAATGAAAGCCATGAGGTTATGATAAGAAAGGAAAATGGAGGGAAAAAATTGCCTCTTCCTGGATGGAAAGAAAAAGAAAACTCAGAGCAGTTGTCTTTAAACTACAGCAGGAGTTTTCTTAAAGTCCTACAACCTGTATTTCCCATTAGCTAGGAAAGCAGTGCTTGGGCTTTAAAATTTTTTTAAATTATTTTTTATCATGGAATAATTATAGAACAAATGATTTAAAATTGTATCCAGATTTTATATCAACTCTTTTTAATTTACTAATAAAAACTGTGGCTACAAATAACATCCCACCTGTTCGGCTTGTTGAGAGATACAGAATTCCAGTAGCTTGGTTAAAAAAAGAAAGAAAAGGCAGTGTAACCCACAAATTCTTGACTTCCCTTCAGATATTTTTTTGGTATTCTTTGGATTTGCAGTCTGTTACTGCATTCCTCTTACAGCTGTGTTTCATAGCACATAGATGTATACGTTAGACATTAGACAAAAGGCTTCCTCTAAAATGGACCTTCCTGAACAGTAAACCGCAGTTGGTCAGACGTTGCTATTTTTTATATTAGTAGGTATTTTATTGCTGTAGATATCCGCAGCATTATTTTTATGACCTACGTATCAGTATAATGTCAACTTTTAATTTAGTCTTTGGGTGTGCTGGCTTGCTTATCCTAAATCTTCATATTCTAATATTCTGGAGTAGTCCAAGGAACATTCCTAAGGTTATTTTGCTGTTTGCTTTGTGCAAATTTTTATTGTCCTTTTTCTTAAGTTTAAATTGCTCCTAGTCTCTCAAGTTTAAATTTCTCCCTGTCTCTCAGCATTTAAAAACAACCACCACCTTATAATATATCTCCTGTTCTACTACTCTTCTCACTTGCTGGGAGTCTTTTTATTCCCTTTATTACTTCCCACCCCTTGCTTTGTACCCTTTGTCATGTGGAACTGTATGTTTTGTTAGTCATCTTTTAAATAAGCAGTTTTTTCCTTCTCCTTTGTATTGAAGAAACCCATTTTAAAAACTAGATTTTGGCATTTAGGCACCACATCTGAAAAAGTCCTATGGCTTTTACCTGTTGACTTTGTTTATTATGAGATTTTTTTCCAGAAATATATTTAGCTTGTTGGAGTCTCCAACGAGAGTTGGCTAAGAAATCTATGTAGTAAAATAGTCTTTCCTATTTTGAGATATATGACTTCAAATTATACGTTGTGCTCACACAAAAATCTGCAGTGTTAATTCAGACTCTGAGCTAATCACTAATTTTATTTTTTAACATCTTGGTAAAATTGTGTATTTTGATAACATTCTAACATGAAGACTGCCTATTAAAATAGAAAAATACTTGCTGTTATCAAAGTACTCAAAGGTATTATAAAATATTAAATGAAACTAGTTAGAGCTTGTGGCACATTGGCTAATAAATTTTACATGACAGAAACCAAGGAAAAAAAAAGACATAAAATTGTAAAATAAACAAAATTAATTAGTAACTTCCACAAACAAGTATATTTATGCAAGAGCATTGTTACCTACCAATGTTCAGAATAATTTCTGGATCAAGATAATTTATGGTGGTGCCTTTCAGAGAGCCCAATTATCTTGTAACTAATACAACATGGGATAAAATTAATCCCTTCTTAACTACAGTGAGAAAATTCAAGAGCCTTGGTTTCAGAGACTAAACTGCTAAGCAGACAAATTGCCTAAATAGTGCAGTACAATAAGAGAACAAGAGAAAATGCTAAGGATACTCTAAGTTATAGTGTTTGTTATTAAACACCCATTACTATGAAAATATGGTTTCCATATGGGGTATGCTATAGGTAATTTATACAAACCATATAGTAATAGATTCTATCACGTGACACTGAACTCAAACTACAACTTTCATAATGGAATATGTAAGGAAATTGCTGGTGTTATTGGATTGGATTAAAAGGAAAAGATTTATTACTTAGGTGGGTTTTTCCCCCCTACGATTGTGCATACAGCTCCTGTAGGCAGATTCTTGGTCTTAGACTTTGGTGTTGAAAAATGAGATATTTGAAGATCTGTTTATAGGATATTTTGATAACTAAATGGCAGTAATTCTCTGAGGTTAGATTTTTTGTGTTTCTTCCTCTTAATATTTAGTTACCTACTTATCACTAGACACATATTCAGATTTTATGTCACTAATTATAATTGTATTTGGAGAAATTGGGAAAATAATAGAAGCTGATGATATCCTCAAATAAAAATGTTTTAAGTAGGGGAGAAGGCAAAGCAAGGTCAGAACTCGATAGAGGAATAGATACATTGGAGAAAAAATAGATTGACATTTGCAAAATAGAAAGGTGCTGTTTTTGCAGTGTCCTTAAGTCTGTTGAGTCTGCAGAATAGACAAATTGGAATTGGAAAATATCATTTTTGTAAATAGTCCTATCAAAAGACAAGGTGAGTAGAGTCCTGTTGTGGAACAGACTCTGTTTAGGGAAGAAATTCTAATCAGAAATCACCTCTGTTAGCTGGTAAGCATAAAGGGAAAGATTTGGGTAGCATAGTTTAATAAATAGTGCCAGCAAATTCAAGTGGATTGTAGCACTTTATCCCCTGCTAAATAGCTTATAGCAGGCCTAGTTTAGCATGTGATAAAAAGCAATTTTAATGTATTTGATATCAACTGATATTCTGACTGGTTATTGACTCGGGGATACATTTTTGGTAATTCAAAAGAGTAAACGAAGCATCGTCTTTAATATTTTCATATTAAGTGGTTTCTTTGTTGTGTGGTTCTTGTTATAGACATCATATAAATAAATATCCCTTAGTTTGCAAGTTGCTATTTACTTGCATCTGTATAGGAATCATCATTAGTATGATGTTTGATGTACCATATTTCAGAACGTTTTAATAAATTAGGCAGAGAAACAATGAAGATGGAAACTAGCCTAGAAAATAGTGACATCATATAAAACTTGAGAGAAGTTTCAGTTGGGAACAAACAATGGATATATTGAAATAGAAATAAATGGAAAGTAGGGCCATAGCACTATAAAGAGAAAGTTATTTGAGGTAGTTGGTGGCAATGGAATTTCCAGTTAGAAATGTTTAAAAAAATAAGAAGCTCTTCTTGAGTAGAAAAGAAATTGAGGTTTTAGTTATTGTAGCACTAGGCTTCAGTGTAGCTGTTAAGGAAGCAAGAATAATAGGGTTTTTAATCTGTTGTCTTTCTAGTTAAGGCTCAATAATACTTTCACATACATGCCCTTGTTCATTCGTGCACCAGAACAGAAACAGAACCCTAGCCTCCTACTTTCTTTGGTACAGGGTCATTGTGTTTCAGTAAGTAGAGAGTTTTGCCTTCTCTTCTTTAACATCTAAACAATGGCAATAATCTATAACTAACTACTATTCGTTATGTTGCAGAAGCAAATTGCACAGAAAATTATGTATAATTTTAAAAAGATGACATACAGGTGGCTCATCTAAAACAGACTCCAATTAAAACCACATTGTATTAAATAGAGCCTGCCCTGCCTTAGATAGACTCTTCATGCTAAATATGAATGAAGCAACAATTTTAGATATAATAGCTGGTATCTGGATTTTAATATGATCAGGTCTCATGTTTCAGGGCCCAAATATTACCAGCTGGTATTAAGAAACCTGCCCTCCTATAAAACTTGATTATATTGTTTTCCCCAAGGGTATTGTGTTAGGAATTATTGAGAAAGTGGCTTTTATGGGATATAGACTTTTACATAAAAGTTGGTACTAAAATTTGAGTAGTGTCAAAACTTGAATCACAGTGTTTTGTCTGGTATCTTATGAATTAAATGCATGAAATTAGGCCCTGGGATTGTGTGTCAAAGATATGGCAGCACATCCCCAATATAATGTCAGCAAAAGTGTGGTCTAGACCAGGGGTCTCCAACCCCCGGGTTGTAGACTGGTGCCAGTCTGTGGCCTGTCAGGAACCAAGCCACACGGCAGGAGGTGAGCGGCACGCAAGGGAGCAAAATTTCATCTGTATTAGCAGGCACTCCCCAACATTAGCATCATTACCTCAACTCCACCTCAGATCATCAGATGTTAGATTCTCATAAGAGCACTGGTCCCTGGTGCCAAAAACGTTGGGGTCCGCTGGTCTAGACTTTAGTGTACACTATCTTGTGTTGTGGCTTCTGTGAAATAGTTGTTCCTATTACATGGTCAAGAGGATAATTTTTCTAAGGTTTGCTTGGTCTGATATGCTAATACCTGCAATTAGCAATGCCTTCACAAATTGTTCTTTTTAGTTATGACTTAATTTGGCAAAATGTGCTTTTACATATGCAGATTCTCTTTATTGTAATCTTTCTTTTCTTTCAGGCTTTAAATGACATAGAGGGTCATGCCAGTTATTTTGTTTTTGCTCTTAATGAAATTATTACCTAATGAGGTAACCACAGAAGTCAGCTTCTTGAAGGGCAAAGAACACATTTTTTTTCAGTGCCTGAACAGTGCCTGAACAGTGCCTGGCACATGGAAGGTGTTCAGCAAATAATACTTTGGAAAGAAAAAGATAAAAAATTGAAGATTAGTTGTGTCTCCATTCCTCCCTCCTCCGCCAAGATAACAGGGATAGTCCTAACACTTTTGGAGAATAGAACTATGGAGCTTGAGCAGTTCTTACTGTTGTTCGATTAGGTGAAGGGAAACTTAGAAACTCTTTAAAGGGACAGATAAGATCTTCAGTGATTGGATCCTGCCTCCTCCTCCAGCCCCCACAGCCCCCATTCTTGTCTCTTCTTGCCTCAGCCTTGATGCCCCGGCAATACAGGTTAAGTTGTAGTTCTCTGCTGACGCTGTGCTGTTTCCCATCATTGATCATTCTTCCATGTTGTCCCCCTCCTTCCCTATTCCAAATTCTACCTGGGTTGGCTACTAAACATGTTTTTAAGCTTCATTAAGTTCTACCTTTCTTTCTGAAGTCTTTTCAAAGCCTGGATGAGTTAATGCCCTTCCTCTGTTGCCCTGGAATGTTCTCTGGATTTCTACTCATCTAGACAGTGGGTTAAAATATTTGTATTTTCTCCTGCAGTAGATGGTTTTTAACATCAGGAAGCTCAAGTAGCCTCTCTTTATGTGTGTTCAAACCCAAACATGGACACAGTGCTAGGCCATGGTAATTGACCAATAGGTATTTGCCAAATGACTGACCATATCAGCCCTTTCTGAAGTCTTAGAATGAAAAACTTTGTTTAACAGTAAATCCTCCCAATTACTGTATATGATTCTAAGTCCTTTATTACAAGGGTATGGTTGTTAATCTAGTTATTTCTGCCATATTTCAACCTAGATAAGCATATTTTACAGGTTCGCACTGTTATGTTTATCTTGTTATCGTATCATATACTACCAGAGCCCCTGGATTGTGTTCTGCAGGGTAGCTGCTGCGTTTGGGCGTGAAGGAATGGTGTTTCAGTGGTGGGCACGTGCTTTTATTTTATGGGAGTGCTTTGGCAACTAGGAGTGCTATTTAGAGGTATTATTTTTATTAGAAAGGCGAAGATTTAAATCTATGGTTTATTAATTTTGTAAAGTTTGAATTAACAAAGGCTAGTTTGTAGCTCAAATGATGAAGTATACTCTTGGGGAATGGCATAAGTAAATTCAGTACTTGTTTTCAGATTTTACAAAGAAAACACACACACACATGAATGACAAAAGTAGTTTCTAAAGAATTATTCAAAGAAATTCAATTTTTGATTTTGAGAAAAGCTCTACATTTTTCACCGTACTTAAGTTTTCAAGTGGAATTGCTAGTTACAACCAGGAATCTAGTTACTAGATTTTTTAATCATATTTCTCACATCGAAAAGAAAACACTGAACTTATTTTTGTTATATGTAATTTATATGTGCTAAACAAATAACATTAAGAAAATGGAGTTTAACAACAATAAAACCAATGCTGATAGCTCTAGCCACACAAGTGTTTTAGGGCATTTCCTTCTTGTCCATTCTTTTTCTTGTATTAATTTAAAATACAGTTTAAAATCAAAATAAGATACTGTGTATACTGCTTCATAAACTGCTTTTTGAATATCAGTATAACTTTTTCCCTGCTATTAAATTAATTACTGTGAGTTTTAATGATTTCATAGTAATTTTATCATAAGATTGGCTCAACCATATTATCTCTTTCTTGATTTCACCATGTAATTTCGTTATCTAGTTTTGGATATTTTCCTTCTTAGATTAGCATTCTTTATTAGATTTAATATGAACTAAGAGTGCTACAAACTATTCATTATTTTTTTAAATCATGTCTTATTTCTTTATCAGTGTACGATTTTTCAATCCACTTTTTAGTGAATATTTGAAAAGTCTTGTTTTTCATGTCCATCATTTGCTCTTTCCCCATCACTGTTGGTGCTTTTAGCCTTTGCCTTTTGTCTGGCTTGTTCCAGCCATATGGATGGATGTGACCTCCGGGCTCACCCCAAGTGCCTGCCTTTGGCCAGCCCGACCCTGAACTCTCCTAAACACACACATGACAGCATTCACATGTGAGGCTTTTAAACCACAGGAGCCAGAGTTTTCTTTATTAACGTAGTGAATCTTCTGACTATTCTTTTAAGTGTTAACATTGATGATAAAAATAACATCATTAAAAACAAAATTATTCCTAGAACCGTGGCATAAACAGAAAGAAAAGATGTGTTAATACGATTTTTGGTGAATGGAATGTCTTTACAACATAAACTTAGAATAATATGTTTGGCTAAATTAGGTAATAAAGGCAAACGTCAAAGGCAAAGCTCCTCTGTTAAGTCCTTACATGTGACTTCCCTATATTTAAAACACTTGCCTCCCCCCCCAAAAAAAGAAGATAATTTTACCTCCTTTGTTTTTCCTGATTAAGACTTTGGAAAGTCCAGAATGACAACTCTAGGTATTTCTTTTTCGCAGAGCAAGCCTGAGATGGTACTTAGGCGCTACATAAAAGTTACTGATCACTTAATGATGTTGGTAAAATTTTATTAGCTATTGCCTTGACACACTATAAAGGTTAAAAAATCCTACCATTCCCACTTACATTTCTAGACTAATGCTGCTGGACTTTCCTTTGCCTTTAATAGTAATGTTTATCCATTTGCATGTTGTTTCACAGAAAGGAAAAGTGCATTTGTATAAAAATATCTAGGGCTTGCCAGAGAATTTTTTCAGAATGCTCTGTGGTTACAAATGAAGCCTATTGTTGTATAAACGGCAAGTTTAAATTTTTGTAGTAGCTCATGACATGAGTTGATAATCTGTGAATTTTTCTGTGTGTGTGTTTGTGTGTTCATGTGCATTTGTTGGCCTGCCCGTAAGTAGCTGGATCTTGTACTGTTCCTCCTCACACCTCCCACTCCCTTATTTAGATACATGGATATGCACAATCTTTAGTCTAAGGCAAACCCCAAAAGATGCACATGGGAGAGTAGATGTGGGAGCGAGGTGTATTCCTTTAATTCCACTTGACGAAGTGACAACACTTTCTGAAAACTTAAGTTCTTCGAATCTTTGGGTTTTCTCTCTACCTCTGTAACTTTTTGAAACTTTCTTTAAACAAGATGGTTGGCACGTTTTGGGGACAGAGCAGAGACACAGAACAGAGACAAAGCCGCCCTGAGAAGGCAGACACACTTATATTGCTTGTGGTTTTTCAGTACAGCTGCTTTCAGATGGGCCGGCTTGTTCGACGCTGGTTCTACTGCCAAAGCAAGACTGTCACACAGCTGGTAGTACTTACTGTACTTGCGGGAAAGTATGTGATTCATTAGTTGGAACCGTATGTTTTTCACCAGTTCTGGTCATGTTTTTGTTAGGATGTGGTAAAAACATAAGCAGGGGGTGAAGGGACAATGGAAACATGTGACTTGTTAAGGATTGGCCCCAACCCATTATTAGCTAAATTGTACACCATAAAATGTCCTCTGTACCTCATAAGACAAATGACTTAATTTTTTATTCCTCAGTTGAGGTCATTTAGTCATAAGTAGTAAAAATTATCAACACTGAGCTCTTTTTCTCTTTTTCTTTTCTGTAAAGTATTATCATCTGTTTAAACCCAAATTATAATATGAGGAGAAGTCATGCAAGTAAAAGACATTAATTTGCTGAAAAATGCCCATGACGGGTGAAGAACTTTAACTGGAGTGAACTCTTGCTACTGATAAAATATGAGTATGGTATTACAGCTAATAAGAAACACTTCCAATACTACAGGGTATGAGAGGAACAATAAATGGAAGTTCCTTTGTCTACACGTAATCAAGCGGGCTGAAGTTGTATGGTTGGATGAAAGAAGGACTTGTTTTTCTTGTGATTTTGGTGTCATTAATGGACTTGCCTCGTGGTATCTGAAATGGTCAGTCCTGGCATTGTGCAAAATTGTTGGTGTGAGCTGCATTGAATATTGGCCTGTGGTCAGGTAGTGTTTGAACTTATGAGTGTTTTACAACTGCACAGGCCTAACAATGTTCTTTGAAAAATGAATGTCATCTCTTCTCTTTTCGCAGGTATTTGCTTTAACATTTGCTTTCCACTTCTTCATTCAAACTCTAGTGATGCTTTTTCTTTGTCTCCCCTGCCCCCCGTAACCTGCTATTTATATATGTGACATTTTTGAAATCTCCGTAGGAAAAATATTGGCGTATGATGCCTCTACCTTCCGACTCTGTTTTTCAGCTGTTCCCTTTTAAAAGAGTTCTGCACTGTTCATGCCTCAGCACATCCACTCCTGCAGTTGCTGGGCTCTGCAGAATTAGAACCAGGTCTGTCTCTGACAATTAGCTCTACTGGCTGCAGCATAAATAAAGGAATTCGCTCAGGGGCTGTAGTCTGTGACACGGTTTAACAGAGCGTAAAAAGGTGCATCTGTTCCATGCCCAGATTCAGTCGCCTCACTGTCACCGGGAAGTTATCGACACGGAGACATGCCTGCGCTGTTTGGTAAACAAGCGGCAGGTATTAAATTAACCAGGCTGTGAGTGTGCAAAAGTGCTGCTTTATTAAAAGCCCTGCTATCTTGGCTCGCTGCTGGGTCACAAGCAGTCGCTAGAGTATCTATTAAGATGACTCATGGCATGGAACACTTCAGCACTCTGTCCTCACTTCCAGAGAGGACCATTGACCTTTGACAGCCTGATCGAGGGTGGGGAGGGGAAGGAGAGAAAACAGAAGGAAGGTGTATGTGTATGCATGTATTTGCCTTTTACAGTCAGTAGCTAAGCAAGAAGGCAGTGAACACTGAGCAACCTAGAGCCAGGTTTTAAATTGCACCGTGGAATCCAGTACCAAATTATAACCAGGTTTTTGTTTGTTGTTGGTTATGCCACCCTTTCTGCTTCACCCTCCTCATAGATGCTACTTGGTTTGAAATCTGAAGGGGATAACTGAGCAGAGTTGTTCTCTGTCTTCCTGTGTTGGGTAGACAACAAACATCTTGTAATATACTTTCAAGTAATATAATTATACTTTGGTTATATTCTTGAAGCATTTATTTGCCTTTGTATTCATATTTTTAGTGGCACCCTCCTCCCCACACACACACATTTTAAAGAGTTTTTACTTTCTTTTAGCACTGTAGTCATTTTTAAATCTCGTTTTTCTCCCAACTTCAGGAATGTTTTACAACGGGTTATGTGAAGTCACATACATTGACGTGTTGATATGTTATTTGTTTTCATGGTCTAATAATCTTTTTGGGCAATCTGTTTAGGTCTGCACGCAAACACAACAAGGTGATTTTCAGCATATACATATGTGCGAAAGAGACTGTTATTTCTGAAATTGTCTCGTTCCCTTCCCGGTTGTGTTTCTTTTTAGGGCCCTAGCTGGCTCTTCATCCTCTGGAAGATGATGTAATGCCAATGGGATCTAGCCCCACATAACTTGAATTAAAATGATTCTGGTTGGTGATACTTGAATGTAGATGACCAGAAGGTGTGGTGCATTCAACACTGTATTTGAAGTGCTCACCTTGGAAATCTGTAATCTCTCCCCAGGTTGCAGAGGCCCTCTGGTCCTCACACTGGAGATCTGACAGCCACACCTGCATTCCTGCTGTCCAGACTCAGCTTTTATTGCTTGCTCTCTTTATATAGTGATGTCTGGATGGAGAAGTGAGGTGCAAGGGGAGTGAGAGGGTGGAGAGGAAGCATCCTTTCTTATTGTTTGCCCAGAAGGAGAGCGTTGGACAGGAAAATATTCCACTATCTAGAGAGTAGTGATGCTTCAGACTCTCTTTATCTTTGTAATATCTCTGTTGTATGAAGTTTAATAAGCCAGCTGTGCGGTTTTTAAAAAGCCAGTGGATTCTATTTTTCTTTTGCTTTCTATCCCCTTTGCTCTGAGCTTTCAATCCCTATTTCCTTATTTTGCATCCCCTCCCCCCTTTCTTTATCTCAGGGGAGTTCCCTGAGTAGCAAGACTGAAAAAGAGCCGAGGTTTATGTTAGAAGAAATTAAGGTTAATGATCATTGGCTCATTTTCATATTCTGTGGGTGTGGATGGAGGAGTAATCAGTGCAGGTGGCCCTGCCAGTTGGGAGTTTTTCTTTGTCATCAAGAAAATAAGGAGAGTGCCGGGATTGAATTACCACAACTATTTCAGGACTAAACATATTTCATTTCCCGATCGGGTCTGGTTTAAGGACACAAAGCTGACATTAATTTATCCAAAGAAAGCACAGCATTTTTTCCCCTTGTTTTATAATTTGACTGAATGCATAGGGTGGATACATGTTCAAATTTAATTCTAGTATAATCTTACAAATAATACTCTGAAAAGCAAAGGGGTTTTGATTCAGTTTGACAGTTTATGTTTCTGTGCCCAATTACCACTTAGTTATTGAATGTTAAAGAGCTGCTTTCTAAAATGTGCACTCGGACTGCACCGATTGGCTTCCCAGCTGCCTGCTATTACATGCGAGGTGCTCCCTTCTAACTTTTTAAAGGATGTACATTTTAAAGGAGTTATGTTTAGCTAGCAAAGGAAGTGGGGGATTTGGTTAGGAAGTGCTTGCTGGCCTTGAAAAACTACGCTTTCTAATTTCAGCCACATAAAGATCATTTTTAAAAGAAATATTTGTTGGATTTAAAGAAAAAACTTAAATTCCCAAATAAACTAGAGAAATAGCCATGACATTAAAATATATATATATATATATATATATATATATATATATATATATATATACACACTTCTATTTAGATATCTCTTACAGTTTTCATGTGTTTTTAATGCCGCTAATGTAACTTTCTGCAATTGAGGGATTCTAATGCAGGACATGGAAAAAGAAGGTTTAAAAGTTGACTAGAGACAATAAAAGTCATTGAGGAAGAGTGTCAACACTAGCCATGCATGGTAGGTTTTGCTATCTTAGCAGAATACAACAGGCAGCTCGAGTGACCTGATCTGTTTTTAAAGCACAAGGTTTATTTGGCTGTTACAGTGTGGGTATAATATTAATGATACTAATGTAAAATTAACTTTTATGTTGTGTGAGCACTTTTTTTTGCCTCCCCCTTTAAAATCACAGGTATTTCTTTGTGCATATATCTAGCTCTGTAGCCATATTGAACATTTATGTAACTGTATAAAGCACAAAAAGTTTGGTATAGTCATGCTCGTATATGTCAGGCAAGCACAAGTAAAGGTGGTTTTTGGTTTTGATATCCCTGTGGTATGAGTCCACATGCAACTGAATATTCATTGTATGCCTATTAATATGAATAGTTTGTCTGGATTATTAATAACACATGAAGAGACCATTCTCAAACATTCAGAGGGCAAGAATGTTTTAGTGGTTTCTGGAAGCTCCCTGCTGTGAAGAAATAAGATTATTTTTAAACATGGTAGTTAAGAGTTTTAAGTAGCATTTTAAAATATTTTAGAAAGAAATTTGGTATATATTAAGAAATTGTCAGTTAAACTAATAAAACTTAACAATGAATGAAATGAACAGAATGGTCTTTTGAAATCCATATGGTTTCCAAGTTTAACATTTAAACAAATTATGTTATTTGTTTAAAGAAACATTAAACACAGGTACAGAAATACCCAATAAACCTTTTTCTAAGGTATTGTCCCATCCTGTTTTTTTTGCTTTGCTTTTAACTGAATTCTTTTCACCTTGCCTGCTACTGATGGAACTCAAAAGGAGCCTTATTTTGATTTTTTCAGTCTTTTGGTAAGATCCATTTGTGTTATGTTCCCATTACATGGTGGTATTAGCCAAGGAAAAAGCAACTATGAATTAATTCAGCCTTACTTTAGTATTTATCTATTATGCATTAGGAATAATTATAAACGCCAATAATTTAAACTAATATTTTACTTGCGTATAAGTTAGGTCCCTAAAGTCAGCTATATGTTCGGACTATAACACTGAAATTTTAAAATAGCCCTCTAAATTGCTTTACAGAGTGTAATTGCTTACGTGAGCCATTCGGATGGTTTTCTCTGCAGACTCTTAGCTTTGGCCACGACGTTCTGCCCTTTCACTTGGCATCTATCTGCCGGTGCTCTTTGATCTTTTATTTCTTTCAAAAGTTCCCAGATTTTGTGCTTTCCTCCCACTGGATACATAGACTATAACAGAGTTTATTGATAGTTCTTTTCTACTAACTATTATTAAAATTTTAAATTCATCGTGCCAGAAAATAGCTCAGTGTCGTACAATATGCTCTCTTTTCTCTCCCAGTTTCTACTTACTGAGTCATATATGTTGCACTTTCAATTTCTTATGGCCGACCTGACTACTATTTCTATTTCATTTACTGGAATATATCCATAAATGAGGGGTGTTTGTGTAACTGCATTTTACATACACAATAACATACTCCAACAAGGCTTTCAGTGAGCCAGGATGTGGAGTTTAGTTTTACCATCATTCAGGTAAAAACAAACAAACAAACACATATTAAACAGATACTGAATTTCTGTCCTGCATTTAATCTCCTCGATCTGTTTTCCATTTCCTTTCTCTGATTCAGGCAGCAAACTGATTTACATCCTCAACATAACCTGTAAATTGAAATGTATATTTCTGACAAGGAATTTATAAAGTTGTTCATCGTTCCTTAATAGTTGAGAAATAATAGTGTACAGCTAAGTATTTAAAGTGTCATGTGAAGTTGTTGTTCTTTAGATGCTTCATCCTTAGTGCTGTTATAATCACATAACACTGACAGACAGTCCAAGTTGTGGGAGCAACAGGCTCCTAAAAATATCTTCCTCTGGGCCTGGCCACCCAAGAGGTGCGTAAGGAGGTGTTTCATAAATTAGCACAAAGTAAGGAATAACTGATGTGATCTGTGCAGCTTATTCCTTAAAAAATTGTGCCTCCAAGAGGGATCAACCATACCTTGTAATTTAAAATATGTTTTCTCTGATTTAGTGAAGAAACCACAAAAGCTTTGCTGAGGTTTTTGTATGGGGTATCTGTTCTGTAGCCTTCTTACCAAATGAATTGTAATCAAATGTACCTGTGATCATGAGCTTGAGTTCACAAAATAAACAATTCAGTTCCTTACTTTATATACCCATATTCATCCAGGGCATAGATGGTTGTATATACATCGTTTTGAGTTACCAGTCGGAATTTATGTGATTATTAAGTTTGCCTACAGTAACAACATTATGTGAAATCTTCTGAAAAACTTTATTTAAGAAAGTCATCAGAGGGAGTTATAGGTTCTTAAGTTAATTAGATAATTAATAAACCTATCTTCTTATCTTTACTGCTTCTTTAGAGCAGGTTCAAATGAAAATGGACCATAGATTTTAGGAAGGAAAGTCTGAAAAATAGCTAAATAAAATGTTATAATTTTAGGAGCTGTAAATTTTGGAGTTTATAAACTTGATTTCCATCACTCTCATTTAAAAATGAGGCTCAGAAAGTTAATAAAATAACCAACAACAGACTGAAATGGACAAGAGTCTTGGTGTCTAAGCCAGCACTATCCAATAGAAATAGGTGCATTTTTATATACAATTTAAAATCTTCTAGTAGTTACATTACAAAAGTAAAAATAAACTGGTGAAGTTGATTTTAATATATATTATTTAACCCAATCAAAAATGATCATTTCCACATATAATAGATATAAAAATATGAATATTTATGAAGACATTTTACATTTTCTTTTCATACTGAGTCTTCAAAATCCAGTGTGTTTTATACTCTTAAAGCACATCTCAATTTAGACTAGCCACATTTCAAGTGTTCAGTGTCCACGTATGGCTAGTGGCTACCATATTTGACAGCATAGATTTAAACAGCAGGCCAGTTTTTTTCCGAACACAGCCGTGCAATAGTTTAAAGGGTTGACTCAGATTTTTAAAGTCCCTATTTTGGTTAACTTAGGAGAGCTGGTGATTTTGATATACACATGAAAAAGTAACTGAAACTTAAGGTAATAAGTCTTTGATAGAAGCACATTTGTTCAGGAGTCATCTTTCTGCTCAGCATTTTTGATTTCTTGGTAAATGCGTAGTAATACCTCAAACAAATAAATATTTTCCAATTGTTCGTGGCGTTCCTTCCTTATTTTACCCCCTGTGAAGCCATACTGTCTTCGTTTGCTAACTACAGACACATTACAGGCAGTGTTGTGGGAGAAGATAATGTCTCCCTTCGCTTCTCCTTTTGGAGGTTGGAGGCAGTATAGCCTGGCGCTGCCCTGAGCAGAGGCTGTCCACCATCTGTGTAAGGAATTCGCAGTCCCAGACAAAAGAAATTGGCAAAGTCTTCCCTCTGTCTGTTCTCCAGATTCTCAAGATAGCCATAAAACACCTGGACAAAATCAGCAGGTGATGGCAAGGGAAAGAGAATGATCAGTCACAGGCGTTGTTGAATCCTTTGAACATTACTTATGGCCTGGACATTGCTGTCACCAGGCACAGTTTGATCTTGGGTAAGTTTTCTGAAAGAGCTTCATTCTCTGGCTCTGTGACAACAGCAGAACCAGATAATGCTGTGGATGGGGAGAGAAGAGAAAAGCCGAGGCTTCCTGGCCTTAAGGTATAGCAGTTCCAGGTGGTGTTACCTCCATGTATGTAAGGACATCCTATGGAAATAAGTCATATCACCAGATGCATAAAAGATGTTATTTAGATCAGTATTCTTACTATAAACCGACTAGAGGAGTTAAAATATTCTTTTATCCACTTATAATAATTCATAAATTGTGTTCAAAATATAGGTGCTTGATTGGCATAGTTCATTTGCTGTGTTTTTTAGTGCACTTTAAACTATTTTCTGGACTTACACTGAAAAAGGAAAGTTAGCATTTTGTTATTTGCAGGCTTTTAAAAATCTTTTGTTGTGATGGCCACACATATCCACCCACATACGCACTTCCATACAACTTGTGTCCCTAGACACAAGTTAGAGCAGGGTAATGTAACACTTAAAACCTTCAAAAAAGCCAACTGTTTATCTTTTCAATGTACTCATTTTGTGTCACTTGGCTTGCTTTTACCTCTTTTGCTTCTATGATGTATCCACAAGATTCAGTAGGTACTAAGACATCATTTGGGTTATCTGAACTTTCTGTGACAATGTTATGTGTGAGTTGAATTGCGTATTGCAGTCTGGCAGGGAAAGAACACATTTTTAATGGGCCAGATATTTAGCTATAAAGAAATGGCACTTAAGCCAGTAGAAGCTCTGAGCAAAAAGTCTTTTAGCTGTTACCTCTTCTTCGGGTATAGTTAGAGTTTAATACAGTGGTATTTAGCTTTGTTTGTAGCTGCCAGTTTTAAGGGTCATTTTAGCTGTGATCTTTACTTCTAGATCTTTATTTCTAGAGAGCTAAACTAAAACAGAACTGCAGTATTTAATTCAGAATTTATCCTCTCTCCCTTTGGCTCTGTCTACAAATGTAACCCTTTTTCATATAAATGGCGTCAAGCTTCATTGAATTTAGCTCTGTCTTGTTAAGTACGTTAATGCTGTGTTCTGTCATTCATTACATGAGAATTAGTTGTCTGTTACAAAGTGAGGGTTTTGCTTGGAGCCGGGTTTTCATGGGAAGAGGGCCACACGTGGCATAATTTCCTGAGTGCACTGAATACTAGACTTGTTTATTTGTGACTTGTACACCATTGAGAGTGTCATGCAAAAGGCTGATTCTACCGATGGGAGGCCCACTTTATTTTAAGCAAGATGTCTTGCTTAAAATAGAAGAACACTTATCACCTTCCTTTTTAAAAATCCCTTTTCCCCCATATATTTTGTCACATTTTTTTAGTGATCTATGCAACGTCCTTAGAGTGTGTTACAGAAAGTGTTAATATCTTAGAGCAGCAGTAATAATAATCCTTTTACTCAGGGTAATCATGTGCTAATCCGCTGGTAAGTCAAAAGTATTAGATCATTTGAAATTCATTGTGTCAGCTCAGTTGAAATAACTGGTATGGTGCTATAAACATTTAGAGAAAGGGAGTCTTTGAACCCAAATAATAATGTCAAATAGTTTGTTAGTGTTACATGCTCATGTTTAAGGGTTTCATAAGCTCAAACCATGGACAAGAGTATTTCAGTTTATATCACTGTGTAATATATTATTTTAACTGAAAGTTTATTTTTATTTTGTTATTTGGGAAAGTTTCTTTTCCTCTGGCACTTGTGGATTGGGTTTTTATGTTACAGTTTTCACCCTGCAATCACAGGGAGGTTGGTGTGCCAGAAGTTTTTTTTTTTTTTTTTTTTTTTTAAGAAAACTATTCTTGTTTTTCTAAAGCATTGTGCTGGGGTTGAATTTTCTCCTTGCTCTTCTCTTTCCTCTCATATTCTTGGGACAAGCCTTGGTGGTATATACATTTATTTTTCCATAAACATTTTAACTGGGAATTTTGTTTTATATTTGTCCTCTCTACCCCCACCCACTCCTTTTGAATTTTTGTAATTCATTTCAATTATTTTCTTTCCCTTTCTCCTTCTAAGCCCCCAGCTGATTGACCTTTTAAGATGAAATTTTTGTCTTAGTGATCTCTGCACTGGACACATGGTAGATGTTCAATAAAAATTTTTTTGAATTTCTTCACTTTTAAAAACTTGGGAAATTTGGTAATTCAAGTAAACTTGTTGCCATGTCAATAGATGAACATTTTTGTTGATGAATCATTCTTCTCTGTTCTTTCCTGAAAGTCAGTAGAGTTTTGAAAGAGTACCTCTTTCTTCAGAGCTTCAGGGCTGTTTGAGCCCGCGGCTATTTTCTCTGTCTTTGTGAGACTAGTCAGCTGTTGGTTCTCGAGGACATTGTTTTGGAGCTTCACAAAGTACCAACTAAATTAATTGATTTTCTGGGAATGCACAATTACTTAAGTAATTGAGCAATCAAGGTACCTGTCAAAGGAAGTGAAGTTCATCCTTTTTCCACCTCATGTTCTCCTTGCTTCAATCTGATATTTGATTTGTAGTTTTGAAGAATTTGTAGACACTCTAATCATTTTTATTAAGTTTATTAAATATGTAATGTAAAGTTCTCCTTTTTTTTTTTTTTTTTTGAGATTGAACTTTGAAGACTTTTCCTACTCCTGGCATCCTGTAAATAAGGAGAGAGCTCTGAACATTATTTTGATCCTCCTGTCTCAAGTCTACTGCCATGTTCCTTTCTTCTTGCTGGGTGATCCCGTGAACAAACTTTGATAATGAAAAAGTTCATATCAAAGAAAGCTTTTTCTTTGCTATTATAGAATAAACTGAAATCTGTGTAAAATAGCTCTAGGGCTTAAATTTTACCAGAGAGAAGAGAAGTTGTTAAATGCAATCTGAGCGTTTTTAGGCATACACCAGCTCAGAGAACAAGGCAGCCAGAGGTCTGGTTTAAATCACAATCAGTGTGGCCAGCCAGCAGACCCCTGCCATCTCAGAAGTCATGTGGCAGGGAGGGGTTGGTCATGACGGCCCCCAAGGCACTGGCCTCTCTGATAGTGTAGTACTACAGTGAGTATTGGGTTGGGGATTATTGATAAGATTTCCATAAACAAGCCTGTCCACAAGGATGCATAACTTAGCATGGGTCACCCTGGAAATTGCTTTTGGTCACTGTAAAATGACACTTCACTTTAGAGATTAGTCCAGGCATGGTTTTACTAGCATTACTGGAAAAGGGCAGCATGGCATAGTGACAGAGAGCATGGATTCCCAAGCCTGGCTACTCACATTTGAATCCTGTTCCCACCCTTTGTATTAGCTGTGTGGCATTGGACAGATTAGTGAATTCTCTGTGTCCCAAGTTCCTCATCTATGAAATGGAGATGGTAATGTCTACATCCTGCGGTGTTTTAAGTAAATTGTGAGGGTTAAACGAATTTATAGTGCACAAATCAGAGCCTGAAGTATAACAAATACTACATATGAGTTTGAGTAATAAAATAAAATAAATCAGCTGAGAACTGCTGATGTTCCAGAGAACTATTAGTGAAACCTAGGCCCTGGAATCTGACCCTTTATTAGGACTGAAAGTTTTAGTAATCTCTGTGCTTGCTACAAACACCATATATATGTTATAGATAACCTCACATTTCTCCCCCTTTATTCATAGGTAAAACTTAGAGGAGCTGATTTTGTGGGAATTCCCTTGGGTGAGAGTATAGCCTAAGTGAACTCCACTTTAATCTAGAAATAGGGCTGTTTTCATAATCTTTTTTATATTGCTCTCTTTGTACGATACATTCTTTCTGAAGCATAATATAATTTGTCATAGAATTATGTTTTTAGTTGTATTTTTTAAAAAAACCAAACTGGTTAACTTTTGATTTACATCTTACTAAGAAGCTATGTTTGATTATCATTTTTAGTCCAAAAGCAGACAACTCTGTTTTTTATTCTTTCAGTATTTTTAGAAGGTTTTACTTATTAATCCTCGAAACATCTGGATGTATTATGCCTTCTTTCTTTTTTGGTTACAAATAAGTACCTAGTTCTGATTAGAGAGCCAAGATTAAAATAGACTTGAAGATAGACCATGAAATTTATTTATCAGTGATCACGACCTCATATTAATTTTCATATTCTCAAATTCACTGGATAGTGGTCTTAATAAGTACTACAGATTTGCCAACACTGATTTAAGCCTTTCACAATTACCTGTTGTAATTTACGTCACTGCTTTTCATATTATATGTGGCAGCTATTTATTATATGGTTCCTCAAAAATGTAATATTTTCACAAATGGCAACAAGGACAGAATGGTTCATATCAGGAGGAAAGAGCATACTATAAATACTGGGGGGGCCGGGGAGGGGGCTACTTAAGAAAATTCCCATGTGCGTCCAAGCCTTTCAATATGATTATGGAAGTATAATTAACTGGTCATGGTCTCCAGATTTGCCAACTTAAGAGTTATCTTGATGTAATGCAGTTTGACAGATATGACTATTGAGCTGATCACACTTGGTTTTGAATTCCACTTTTCCCATTGACCAGCTATGAGGTCTTGGTCAAGCCATTCAATCTTTTTGGCTTTGAGCTTCCTTACCTGTAAAATAGAGATGATGATAGTATCTATCCTGTTCCATCATCATGAAAATTAAATTCATGTATGTAAAGTATTTACAGGAATATAAAGTGTTTAGCCTAGTGCCTGACACATAGCAAGAGCTTGAAAAAAGATAACTCTAAGAGAGTGAGCGATAGCAATGTGTCAGGCAGAATGGTTAACTTACTTGCTCTATTATATATGAGCTGTCATCATTTATTAATGGTGGCAATAATGATGGGTTCATTGTGTTGTATCCTCATTCTAACAAGCACCCTCTTGTGCTCAGCAGCAAACATTGCCTGGCTAGAGACATCATGGTGTGTCTACAGCTTTTTGTAGGTGGTAAAAAGCATTTTTAACTCCATAAATTATGATAGTAAAGCCATTTACACTGATGAGGTTGAGTTCTCTGGATTTTTCCTTCAGGAAATAATAAAGTTTTCCAAGTGGTTTTGTTAGCCTTTTAAAATAAAAGCATCTTCGTGAACTGAATTTGGTTCTGAAGTACATATATTGATTGCTTACTCTGTGTTCGGTGCCATGCTAGAGTTTGGCCATGCTAGCGATGAGTAAGACACCATCCTTGCGGATGAGAAGTTTACACATTAATATTCTGGAAAGATTTCTAAGTTTTGGGCAATGGCCAACTATTTCTACTAGTATTCTATACATTAAAATCCCAGGGTGTTCCCTGACCCAATATTTTTGTATTTTTCCATGAATTTTATGACAGTCAAATTAAATTTAGTTGGGTTTTAATCCCAATTATTAATTTTTGGTACTTTATAAAACATGTTGTAATTTGGTTTTGAGCCTTATTCCATTTGGTTTTACTCTGGGGGCACATGAACCAGGAATCTGGACTTATCTTCAATTTGCTTTTCTTTCTTTGAGGGTGATTTTCCATAAGGGGCACTGCTCTTCTCTCTTTTGTGGCTGTTACTTTTTTTGTTAAGCCACATGTGTCATGATGTCATCTAGACAATTTAAAATGTACAATCTGTCTGGAATCTCAGACAACTAAGAAAATTTTGTAATCTTGTATGACATGTCCAGATGACCAGCATACTTGTCACCGTTCCTTCTCAGAAATCCTAAGGAATTGTCACAGTCTGCTGTCTGGTTACCAAGAATTTCTTAAAGTTGAATTGGAGGTTGTATATTCAGAAGTGTAGGGGATCCTCAATCATGGTGAGAGGTGTAGGAGCCTCCCCCTACATTTCTTTATTGTCAAATAAATGAAAGGTAACAAGGGGTACTGCTTAAACAGAATCAAAGGAATTAAAAAACACAAGGTAATAGCTCACATCTTTTTCCAGAGGAGCTAGAGGTGTTTTGGTTATAAGTACCTTTTCTGAAGAGCCTGAGTAGTAGTATTGGAATGTTCCATGCCTTGCCACCACTGATTTTGAATGACATATAGCATTTGGGACTGCCTTTCTCTTTGATTTTTTTTTTCCTTTTAAGCCTACAGTTCATTAAAGAAATGCTTTTTGGGGTTCCACACATATAATGGGATGTTTTCTTGGCCTTCAAGGCACAATGTCAACTTAGAGAATTTGCAAGTTTCTAATTATTTAATGTAGTACATTTTTCTTCCTTTGCATACTTTGCATTTTAAATTTGGAAAAGTACACAGGATTAGTCTTACTGATACTGGTACAATAGATGTATGGATCTACTAATTGTATTATTCATATGCTTAGAAATTTTGTTTTCCCCACAGTTTGAAAATTTAGAATAAAACTTGCTACTCTCTTTTATATTGGTCTAATTTATTTTTCAGACTAACCTTTCTAATTTTTTGTTCCTAGGTATTCTCTTTTCTAAAATTTTCATGTTCTTTGAACAGGACCATGCCTTCTTGTAGCCATTGGCAATACTTGTCCATCTTCTTAGGTGATCTTTCCCCATTTTGGCTTGTTGAATTCAGTTAAATAGCCTTTTCATAGTGCCAGTAGCCCAACACTGTGCTGGGGGTGGTGGGGTGTGTGTGTGTGTGTGTGTAGATGGGCAAGGTAGCGGGGATGCCACGTAAAACAAGACATGGTCTATGACCGTGAGGACCTTCTAGTCCAGTGCCTCTCAAAAGACTATCCATCTTCCAAACCACTTCCTTCACTAAGTCTTTTCTCATTACCTCAAAAGAAGTAGTCTCTGTCTTCTGAACCTTAAAGCATTTTGTTTATGCCTCTCTTGTCACATTGATCACATTCTACTTTATAGTATAGTTTTTCGTGGTCAGGTTTATCTCTCTACTCAGTTGTAAATTCGTCAAAGAGATATTTATGTTTACAAGTCAGGGTTTAGAGTTTTGTTTTCCACATAGTAGGTGTTCGATAAATATTTAATGAATTGATGGGTCCACAAGAATAGAAATTCTTGCTAAGAATTGATGAGGGGATCTCCTCATATTTTAATATTTTGTACTTATTCAGTACAGTTGAGGGAATTTAATTTTCCAATCTTAGTCTATTAGAAGGAAGGAGAATAGAAGTACAAATACCTAGTTTTCTAAGTTTGACATGAGAAAGGTGGCTGGGGTAGGGTTTGGGGGGAGGGAGACTATTTAATGTGTACAGTATTGTATCATGAAGCAGATACTTAATTTCAGGAAACAGCCTAATGAATATGAACACTTGGAAAATTAGTTGCCCATTCCATTAATTGTTTATTTGTGAATGAAAGGGGCTAGTCAGGCTGGACGATTGCTTGGTTTCTGGAAATCGGTATACTAAACTATCTCCAGATGTGGGGGAAAAGAAGGACGTCCACATTTTATTGCATATAACACTTTGCACAATTCACAATTTGAGCTTGGATTTTTTTTTTTTTTTTTGCTTCTGTTTTCTAGCACTTCATTTTATTTTACTGTTAGATCTCTATTCTCCTTTTCACCTCCTGCAAATTAACTATTTAAATAATTAAAAGGAAACATTTAGTAATATGCATTTATTGAAGTTCTGTAGTCTAGTTGAAAGAAAGAGGCTAGGTTACTTTTAGTATGGAAAAGTAATTTTTCTTCCTTGAGCCATTTTCATTGGGAAACATTTTTATGATAAATTTACATGTGTAAGAATTTTGAAGATAGATATTTAACTAAGTTAAATCAATAACAGTTTCTTTGCAGGTCAAACATTTAAAAATTGAACTTAATGGTTGTTATTCAGAGAGCTTGGAAAACATGCTTAGTGAAACTTGGATGACGTAGCTTCACGATGCTGCTCTTAGAAGTAATTTATTGCCTAAATGCTAACAAACTGTAGACTTCTTGCCTTAACAGTATGAAGTGAGACTTCTTTTTACCTTGAAAGTTTTCTGGTCTTTTTGCAATTATTTAAACAATATCATTTGATTGCTATATTCCTTCATCTTCCCTGCAATAAGTATCTGAAATCCCTGTCTTAGAAGCTGCTTGGGAATCTGGGTTTTGATGGATAACCAGTCAAAAATAACATCAGATTGGTGTCCAGGGCTGAATTTTTAAATGTCACTTAAAAATAGCATTTGTGCCACCATTCACTTTACAGTCATTTTTCAGTTAATTCAAAATACTAGAAAAATCCTTCTGGCCCTATAGGAAGAACTGTCCAATGAGCCTTTCTCTTCATCTGCAGGTTATAGAGGACACTCTGTCTGGACCCTTTGGTGACTAATTTAAAGTATCTGGCAGGACGATTGATAGCGCCTTTCCTTTGTGTTGTGACAAATATATTTCGGCTGCAGTTTATTAACATAATTCAGCACAACCACAGACATATTGTACATATTAGAGCATAGAATTAGAACCATTTCTTGCACATCACGGTCTTTTCTTGCTTGTGCTTTTTTTTTTTTTTTTTTTTGACAAGGATCTGGATAATTGCTTCAACAAATGCACTGCTGTGTTCAGTCTGTTTCTATAATTTCATAAATTGTTTTCATGCTAAAACCAAGCAAGCTTTCACTGAGTTAATATAAAGAACCACAGTGTAATTACAGGAGCTGTATTATTAAAAAATATGACAGAAATGCCAGCCTAACTGGCAGCTACTTTCTCTTTGCTTTGTCACAACAAATTAAATATCTCTTTTAAGTGTCAGTGAGCAACAGAGCCTGCTCTACATACATCATCTTGAAAATGGGTATATAGTCATGGGTAAATATTTTAAGTATGTTAGTGACAGCATGCCCTGAGAAAGATGCCATGCACTTACGGTTCTTCTGAATATTAGCATTCTTGAACTCTGAGGCAAGAAAAAGTGAAATACTTTGGATTAGAATGAGAGTTAAGCTTACCACAGAGTAGATGACTATTTAAAAACAGAAACTTTTTTCAGACATATGTCATATCCTCTTCATTGATTCCATTTAAATTCGTTTGGGTAAACTACTAAAGATACCTATGTCTGTTTCAGCTCACAGACCAATATAACCCTGATAAATTATAATCATTTAAGTATTTTGTCCCTTTCTCACAGGCCTCTTACTCCTTCAACTTCATATCTATAGTGTACTTTTTCTTCCCATACATAAATTGTTGGGAACCCCAGGATCCTTCTGGGGATATTTAGGAAAAATGTTACTCATTGGTCCTTCTTTTCAAGTTTTAGTGAATCTAATTATAGTTGTGCATCTGGCAGGCATGAAAACCATTAGATGAGCAAAGAGGGCTCCCAAATGCTGCTCTGTGAGTGTAATTTAAAATGCTTCGGATTCAGCGTATCCATCTGCAGTTTAAATGTTCGACCTGCAGAGTAAAGTTGCATTATTAGGTACATTCCCTTGTACTGTGTAATCCTTCTGGTTGTGGTTACATGATGTGTTGAATACTTTGCCACCCTTCCTCGTTCCTCACCACATCTATATTATGTTGCTAGATCTTTCCCATAGAATTGTTGGGGATATGTATTATGTTTACCCATAACATGCATGAGATATAAATGTTTTATTATTAAGGGATAAAATAGAGGTGACTCACCTTCTTAAGAGCTTGTGATCCTTAGACAAAAGACAACTTAAATGACTGAGTGGGAAGCAGAGAACAATAGGAACAAAATAAAGTCAAATCTATTTTTTCTACCTCTCAATTCACTCAAGACTGAGGACAGTGAGTCCTGGGAAACAAGGGAAAAGGTTAGACTAAAGGAAAGCCAGGTAAGGGATTCAAGACTTAATGGAGAAATGACAGGAAGCGGGAACACTGCTGCTACAAAGAAAAACAACACCGATCTTTCTGGGAGTCCTACAGAAAAGACTTTTCTCCAGATTAGGTTGAATTAAGAACAAGAATAGAAATGTGCTCGATAGCATATATTCTATATGCTATCCCCTAGCTACCACTATGCATCCTGTTTCCTGAATAGTTTGTATTCATGTTAACTATGTTCATTTACTACCTGTAACACAAGGAAAGCGAGACTAGGAGATGTTGCTCCATTTCTCTAAAGTGAGAAGAATGAAGTTCAGTCTTATTCTTAGCAGGGTGTACGTGTACTTATTTCTTTGTCACTGTATTTAGCTTGCCTTCCAGTTGAGTTTCAAATTCTTTGTCTTGGAGCAGCTCGAGTTTACTTTCTTCTTTGGAACTTCAGGCTCCTAGTTCAGTTCTCCTCAGTGAAGCTGTCTCTTTCTCCGGGAAACTGGGTTCAAATACACCATCTCTGTGCATCACAGCACCCTGTGTTTACCCCCCACGGTACTTTAAATTGCATATTTACTTACCTTGCCAACTAGGTTTATTGAGGATACTGTCTTACTGTACAGTATCTTCATCTGTAATTCTTGGCACAGAGTAGGCACTCAGAAAATATTTGTTGAACTAATGATTGCATTTCTGAAACTTTTACTATGAAAGCTGTTTGAGCCTGTGAGTAGTGGCTCTGAAAGGCCCCCTGGGGTGCCATTTTCTCCAGCCAATCAGTGACCAGAGTTAGCCAGCCTTGTACTTCCAAACTGCCTGTGTCGAGCATCTTTTTTTCACAGAGCAATGTTCTAGGCACCAAAAAAGCAAGTTTTTCCTGTTCAGGAGACTAAATTTAGATTGAAAAGGTATGATATTTAGGAAGCATAAGCACATAATAAAAGCAAGTATATTATTATAAAATGTGTAAACCTAGAGCTTGGAAATTTGGAACATATTCTGACTTATACATGTCATGGAAGAGGAAGTCAAAGTGTAGAGTTTGATTTTCACCTCTTTCAAGTTCACATGCAAGTGAATGATAGATTTGGAAGTAACGTCTAAGGTTTTTAGGTCTGTCTGATTCCCTCCTTCTGTCAGATTATCTTTATGACACCAGCTTATGTAGTAAATGATGAGGACATATCCAAATTGTACATAAACTGTAAGTCTGGAACCATACGTTATTTATATCAGAAGTATATTTTCCTTCAATGCTTATTTTGTGTAAGATAAGGATTAATACTTGTAATAATTTTCACTTGCCATTTACTATGCCTGGCATTGTGTGAAGCTCTTTAAACAAATGATTACTAATGTATAGAAAAAACCTAATGTGTAAAAAATAATATCATTCTGTTGTTACAAATGAAGAATTGGGGTCTCAGAGAACATCAATAACTTATATAAGGCCACACAGCAGATGGAATCTTTTTCTGTTCATGAAAAATGGAGGATAAGGTTAGATTTAGTTAATCATAGGCTTTGAACTCTTTTCTTGTCTGCCTTCCCCTGGTATGAATTAGTTGCCAAAAAGTTTCTTGAAGTTTTGCTCATTGTAAACAGTGCTGTGTGGTTGCTACTGGCAGTGTGGCCACCAGTTCAACCAGGTGGATTTTGGAAACCAGGAAGTTGATAATGGTAATAAGAATAAGCGTGGGGGTCTCACAAATCCTGTCTGACTGATTAAAAATTGTGCTTCCACACTACCTTTCATGGGAGCCATATTTTCTTTCTTTTTTTCTTTAAAGTTTTTAATTTTTGTTAGTGTATAACTTAGATCACTAGAGCTAGTGACTAGAATTTTAAGGGGCTTTTCATCTGGAAGTCTGAACTGCCTCAAAAGGATAGGAAAACATCACCTCCAATTTCAAGAAGTCTTAAAAAGGATCTCAAACCATAGTAAAAGCATCTGTAGCATATATGAACACAACGCACTATGCTGTATTCAAGTAGAGTTCTTAGTTTCTCTCTATTATTTTTAACAAGATTGGTAAGGTACGATAACCAAAAGCTGTATTCTGTGTTTTTGTTCTGTATTCCATAAGACTATAATAAAGTTATTTATTCACTCTCTAAGTGTAACCTTTATCACAGCTCCCTGTGTTTAGACGTGAATCACTTAACAAATTTGAAATAGTTATGACCAAGTTTACAAGTGTGGACTGAGTCCTATGTTGCATCTAAATGACACCTCATAGGAACACTATCCCCTTTCCTCTACATTCCTTTATTATTGTCTCTGTCTCTTTGTTTTCTCAATTTTTTATTTCTCTGAGGTTTCATGCTACTTTTATAAAAGTGAATCCCACTTTTAAAACTGAGTACATACTTCCTCCTCTAATCCTTCCTTCATAGTCTCTGCTGGAATGACCTTTTTCTTTTTTTCTTTTTATTATTATCTTTTAAAGTGAATCTCTTTAAAAAAATATTTTTCTCAGTTCTCTTAAATTTTTATATAAGTATATTGATGTATATTCTGAATTCTAAAAATACTGTCTTTCATGGCTGCAGCCTACTTTGGCACTATAATATAATATACTACCGTTTCATATTTTCTGAAATTCCCACTTTGGATTCTTTCTCTGACAATAAGAAAAACTTAAATTCAGGCCATTTTAAACCTTAAATAAAGAAAAAATAAATTATGTAGCACTTGTTACTTCACAGCAGTTACGGGACATGAATAAAGGTTTTAAAACTTTGAGATAGTAAAGCCTAGTGGTTTGTTTAGAGCCTGGGGGTATTAGTTTGGTATAGTAACCTTATTAGTTTAACTAAAACAAACACATAAAAACAGACACTCAGAAGTATTTTTTTCTTAGTTTTACAAGGTCTGTTTTTTTTATCAAGGTAAAATCCACATAACAAAATTCATTAAAGTGTCTTTTAGTACAGTCACAGTATTGTGCAACCATTACCACTATTTTGCAAGACCTTTTTAATTGAAAAGAATTTATATCTGAAACTTTTATGAATTTTGCTTTGAATTCGAATTATGTCATGGTAGCTTTTAAAAAATAAACATAGTAGTCCAACGTTGGTATCATAAAATTAAAAAGTGTTGGGATGTAATGAATAGTAACAGAGCATTGATTCTCTTTTATTAAAAAATTTAAAAATCTTCATGAACATCCACAGACAGAGCGAGAGCGAGCGAGAGAGAGTGAGAGAGAGAGAGAGAGATCTAATTAAGATGGTGCCTAGATACTGGCTTTATAAGTTACACTTCTGTTGAAAAAGGAGGAATACTGTTAGTGTTTTTAAGACTAAACAAATTTGAACAAGATAAAAAGAATTGACTATCTTGCCAACATCCAAATCAATAAAACTCAAGACCTTTAATATTATTTATATAAGATTTTATTTAGTATACAAACTCATACAAAGCTTTATTTACTAGAGTTTATATACCTTTATATCTTTTTATATTCGATTTGAGCAAGGAAAGAAATTGACAATTTATATGAAATTTCTAAACATGTTTTAATCAGGACTGTGACAGAATATTCCATGTTAGATGTTTTATAAGACATCTGATTTTTTAAGAGGGAGCTTGAGAAAGCTTTTAAAGAGAATCTAAACAGAAAGAAAAGAACTTTACATCTCTTACTGCATTAGTAAACTCAGCTGAGATTATGAGCAGAAACACCAACAGCAGATTTGAGATGTTGAAGCCCACCTAAAATTAAAATGTTACTGAAAAACCTCATGTCATTGCCAGATTTCATAATACTTCCATCCTCCTATCTCCTTTTGGTTTTGTCCAAACTGAAGCATCTTGGACCAAAAAGGATGTTCTGATTGTTAGATATCTCTATTCTGAAAGTGATTGAGATCTGTTTATTGATGATTATGTTTATGTACATGGATGTTTAATGTTTCAAAATGATATTCTTCAGCTGAGCACTTTTGCACGTGGCTTTTGAATGGATTAGTTAGGACAAACCTGGTTGTTAAACATTTAGCAAGTATTTACATGGGTTGCATTCAATAAATCTGTTTGTTTTTCATTTACATTTTAAAGAATGTGCAAATTTAAATTTTAACTGATTGCAAGTTTTCTTGTATAACATTACCATTCTATTTCATGCTGCGAATGGAAGTAAATTTTATTTTCATTACTAAAACAACACATACCCAATTAATACAATGCTGGATGAGAGCCCCAGCCTTGACTTTGCAACAAAAAGATGAACATTCCTGTTTGCAGTACTTAACACCATTCTTTATGGACTAAGGAATAGGATTACTTTGCTTTTTGATAGATTTAGTAAAATCTAATACTAATTTGACAGTTGGAAGCATAAAAGGTATAACTATTAGTATTTTTTTCAAAACACAGAATGTTACTCCAGAACAGTATTCCAGTAATGAAATTTCTTGTTTTTAGCAATTCACAAAAGTTTTCGTGATTGACCCTTAGAATGCTCTTAATACACACAGTGAGATAGCACCCTCTATATCTAAAGTATTTAGTTCACCATTTTATTAGGTAATATTGTATATCAATATTATAGGGAATGAGGAATAACACGGAAGAAAGGAAATGAAATGAGGATTGGGCAGCATTAAATGATAAAAATCCACCTTCCTGGATGCAGTTAATACAGAAATGTAAAAATGTTCCCATCTGTCTAAGCCATCAGTTTCTGATGTAGTCCCTGGAGGAAGTGGCTGAAAAGTCATTTCCATCTAATGGGTTGTTAGGTTGCCTCTGTACAGTAAGTTGGTGGTTGCAGCCCACTTCCTTCAAGACAAAGGGCCGCATCTCTAAAACCCCATCACAGTTGACACTAATTGGCATTGCTCTTGACCCAGAGCTGTGAAAGCAGGCCTGCATGGGCATACATTGGGTGCACTCATGGGGCGTGTGGCACCGAGGGAAGGACTTTTTCTTAAATTTTGCTGGTGGGTACACATGTTTTGATTTTCCTTTTCTGACCCCTGTTCCTGCAGTGTATATCATCTTCAGCATTGATACTTGACTTGGGGGAAAAATTCAAAAATTGCTGAAAACCATATCATGGGATGATATCCTCACCTTTCATAATATTGGATCTTTCAAATATCACTTACCTGTGAAAATCTCTATTATGTAATTAAAATTATTAGTAAACAGAGTAAATAAACAGACCACTCTTTACCTCAGATTTTTATGCCTCTAATAAACTAACATGTTTCTTATCTTTTTTTTTTTTTTTTTTTAAATAAGAAACCAGAAGAGGGCATATCAGTCTTTCAAAAATCAGTTTGGGAACCATTTGGCCCAATTCACTTACAATTACTGTGAGTTAGGAGGAGAACCTGCTTTGTATTCATAAGGGTCTGGCATGAAGGATGTATTTGCTGTAAGGGGTTTAGAATGACAAAAATAAATAAATAAATATAAATAAATAAATATATATATATAAAAGCAGATTAGCACCCTGTCCTTAGAAATTTTTAAGTATGTTAAAACTTGATTCTTGTATATGGCTTCCATATTTCAGTGATTGTGTACAAAGGAGGGAACTGGGAAGGGAAGAGAAACATTATTGAGCATATATATCAGATGGACTGTGCTGGGCACTTTCCTATGCATTACTTTAAAATGTACAGGTATTACCTGCCTTCCATTTATAGAAAAGTGTTAACTGCAACCATTGCCAGTGGTAGGCAAACTCTCTACTTTCTTAAATGCATATTGAAAAATTAGTGAGTGGTGGTGGTAGGAAGGAAGGGAATTACTAAGGGAATTGATTAGTCATATTAATCATTTATGCCTCGTCCCTGCATCCATTTAAAATGAAAATGGATAGCCATTTAGGTGCCCAGACCCTGGCCCTCCCCAGCTTCTCTTTGCCTCTCCATCAGTTTCAGGGTCAGGAGTATCTATTAGGAACTTGCTTCAGCAGTTGGCTTGGCCCACAGCTCCCTGTGAGAGGCTTTGCTTTCTAACTTTGGAAAAGCTCCTGAAGTCTTCCTCAGGAAACTGCTTACTTTCTTCACAATGCCCAAAGGGATGTGGAACAAGTTTGGGATTTCCCTTTACCCCCAAAGTCCTTCAGACAGACCATCTGCTTTTTGTCCATTTGTTTAGTTCTTAGCATGGTTTCATACCTCTTAGCAGCACAACAATAATATTAACAATTATAAGGCTGAGACTAGGGTGAGGATTCTCAGGGTGCAAGATTTGATGAGGCTCACTCCCTCTTGGGGTTGTGCAAGTGTACTTAAGATTCTACTTCATTAATTCTGGAGTGTGATCCTGGATAACTGCATAAAGTGCCATGGATGATTCTAAAACACACACACACACACACACACACACACCTGTTCTCTTTTATATTTAATAGATAAGAATTTTGTTTTGCTTTGTTTTTAAAGAAGTGGAAACACATGACCCATAGCAAAAGATGAGATTGTGATAAAAAATTTTGTTTTCTCAGCACATTGGTAAATCTCACCTTCAGTGTAAAACTCCCTTTGCTCTGTCTAAGATGTCTAAATAATAAAAGGTATACCAGCTCTACTTTCTGTGATTCCAAATTAAAGCAAGAAGCAGTTTCTCATTGGAGGTATTATTAGCACACGTTTTACATTTCTCATCCTTGTTCTTTATATGTTTTGTTTTCGCAACTGAAAAGGAACATAGCTGACACCTGTGTGCAGAGAGCCTCAAGTTATTAACTGAGTATAATAGCCTCACACACAAACAAGCTTTAGTAGCTGCTATAACACTACCACTTTATTCTACTTGCAGCATCAGAAGATATTTCCTCCCTATCAACTTTTTAAAATTAAGCAAATAGATTAATTGGGGGGGGGATCTTTATTTCAATGAATTGACATAATCTAAAATATTTTTCATGGAGGTAAATTTTGCAAATGATGTTTTGATAATTAGATTTTTGCTAGATAACCCTCATATAGTCAAACTCTGAAATTGTTTAATCTCTAGGTAAGAGGTAAAAAGCTGAATATGTCTGCAGACTAGTATTTTAAAAGAAAGTAATATTGTGCAAATACACACCCATTTAAAATTCTACCACTCCTACTTTACTTATATCCAGGGCATACCATCTGGCAGCTATGCCTTGGTGTTAACTTGAACACAGGTAATATATTTTACAATTAAAATAATAGCTTCATATATACTGGATATGATCAAACATAAAATATTAAAACGTGCACTGCCAGCTCTATAGATATTCAGATAATGTTTCAGTGGAATCACATTGAATTGTGCTTTCATGATCTATTTATGGTTCACCTAAATAAAACATGCTAATTGTGTAAATAGTGTAGGAAACAGTCAAAACAAATAAAACTATGAGGTACTTTGTGGAAAACCAACTTGTGCTATGTCTTTTGTTTGTTTTTTGTTTGTTTGTTTTTGACACTGATGTCCAGTTTCATGAATAGCAGTGTCTGTGGTCATCTAGAGTCTCTCTTAGATTGTTTAAAATACATAATGTGGGCTAGGTATGGGTTTCTTGTATATCAGAGTTTTGAATGTGGGTGAATGATAAATGCAGTAAAACATTGTTGGTTGCTGCCGTCTTCCTTTTTCATTCTTTGCATACCACCAAAGCTTTGTGTGTATTTGATCATCCAGTCATCCAATAATATATTGACTGTCTGACAGAACTTGAAGAGGTGGAGGCACGACAACATATGGAAATGCCCTCTAAATCATTAAAGAAAATTTGAAGTGTATAAAAGTGTGAACATACTTGATATATTACTTGTTTTTCATGTATTAAACAAGATTCTATAATAGTTGGACCATTTCATTCCTTTCCACAGCAGGAAAGCCGATTGGGAGGATTTCATCAGCCTGTGCAATGAATTCAAATTGATTCCCTCAACCTACTTTTTACCTTTACTGAAAGACAAATCTAGCAACCCATTCATTTGGAGAAGGTGTTGGAAGGGTGTGTATGTTTGTCGTGAAGGGCTGCTTCTGTAGGCTTTCTTTCACATCCATCACTGTGCTTGTAGTATGGGAATTAGAATATTGAATTTCTACTTTCCTTTTGACCCTAAGAAAGTTGTAAATCACTATAGCACAAGAATTATGATTTAACCCTTCAAATTACATGAGCATGGTTGGTGTTAAACTCATCTCTGGTCAGTTTGCCTTCAAAATTCAGTTATGAGGGAGCAGATGTTATATTCGTTTGTGTTTCACAACTTCTAGCAGTGTCTTTGGAGTAATAGACTTAGCAAATGAGGGCATGAATGCTTTGTTACAGACCACATACATTTTAGAGGTGTTGCTCTTTAATGTTCAGTTGTGTTTGTTTATACAGTGCGAATGGATTTTGCAGAGGCTGAAGTTTTACATCTAGCTGTCCTTGAGGTATACTTCTGTTAATTTATTCATATTAAAGCCACAAGTTACTTGAAATTTTTAGTAACACTGGAATCAAAGAAAAAGGACAGCTGTAAAACTGACTATATGTGTGTGTGTGTGTGTGTATCTGTGTGTGTATGTACACACACACATGCACACAGATATAACGTTTAGCATTTTATAAAATGGGAAGTGTGTCATTTCATTGCCAGATAGAAGCAGTAGGTGTTGCACAAGGATACATGCATTGCCTGTGACAGCCAGTGCCTAAAAGTCTGGATCGTGAACTGTGACAAGCCTGGTTTTCTTTTCTTTTACCTCTTTTTTTCTTCCTTTTCTTTCTTTCTCTTTCTTCCCTCCTTTCTCACTTTTTCCTCCCTTCCTTCCTCCCTCCTTCCCTCTCTCCCTCCGTCTCTCTCTTTCTCTTTTGGTTTTGGGCACTATTATATAAGTAGCCTTTGGGAGCAAAGAGATGGTAATAGGAGAGAGTTTTCTTTTTCTGTAATGACAGGGAGACCTAAGGTCAGAATGTCACTGATATTACCTAGAAGAAGAGCTAGATATGCATTCTTAGAATAGGATAGTTTTTTCTAATATATCTAAAATGTTTCTTCCCTCTAATGCTGAGTGGATTCTGCCACAGCCAAGCCTACTAAGAATGTTTACCTCTCATCGCTCTCTTATCTCAAGCTGGAGGCCAGGAAATGATTTCTGTATAGCCACTTGCATATTTTGTAAAACTTTGTAGTATATGTTGTATGTTTTATGTGAATATTATAAGTTTTCATTTTCAGATAGATACCCCTGGAATTTATAGTTGCTACTCCGTCACAGGTGGACATTTTAGCAAATTCATTTAATTATTTTGAAATTTACAAAATATTACAAAAATTATGTCTACTTAAAAACATTCTCTGCTTTCATTTTTCCCCTGTATGCCAATACTTAGAACCATGAGTTTAGCGTAAATTATATATTGATAGCCTCTCAGCAGTCTGTCAGATTTCAATTTCTTAGGAAGTTGTTACAGAACCAGAAATTTGATAGCTAAATGTAAAATGTTTAGCAAGTGATGTGAATAGCGACAGAAATTTTACTTCATTTCCGTCAACTCTCTGTGCTTCTGTTATTAATATTACAGTGTGTGGTTCTTGTTCTCTACAGGTATGTACATAGGGTCTTTTTAACCAAGGGGCACTTATTCCTATACTAAGAGACAAATTTTTGGTTTGAAATCCTTAATTATTTGATGAAGAGATTGTAAGAGATCTCAAAATATAGATTTAAATCCTCTATACTAGAGGAGACACATAGGAAAACCAGCATGGAATGAAAGAACATCATCTTTATGTTATAGACAAATTATGATATTCAAAATCACATCTAGCTTTGTAAAAAAAGGAATGGATTTGTTTTGTACATTAAGATTATGGGGAAAATTACATAAAAGTACATGCTGATAAAGATTGTGCCTTCTGATGTACAAAGCAAATATCTAAATATATGTCTATTTGTGTCCATATATGAATTAAAAGACAGTTTTCCATAAAATAATGCATTCCTTTAGAATTGCTCTAGATTTTCATAATTTTTAAAACATTCTTATTGTAACCTACATCAAAAGGGCAGCCAGGGTTTTTTGTGTCTGACTATACATATGCATTATAAAAAAGTGAGTCTACTGTAATTACCAGTTTGCAGAGCGAATTCCTGCAGGGTTTGTACTCTCCCCATTAGTAAAAGAGATAAGTTGAAATGTATTAAAATTTCACTGTACAACTGGGAGTTTTTGTTCACAGTAAATGTGTTAATGTTTCTTCATTGCTTGACTGTTTGTGTTTAAATTTAGGCAGCGTGCCCAACAGGGACAAAATTATAGGATAAAGCTATGTGTAAAAGAAAATACTTCGGAGAGTACCAATAAGGCTCTTTTTAAAAATAAGCAGTTACATATAATAGTACATGGCCATAGCCACAGAGAAAGTTTTATCTGTCTATTTCAGAGTTATTGGAATTTTTCTTTCCCTTGCGTAAAAGTTAAGAGAACTGAGCTTATGTCAATAGCTAATACACTTTGATGTAAAAACATCTATTGTTTTATTCAGTGTTATTCTGTAAAAAAGAAAAAGATTCCTTCTTGTTGTCCTTATGATGAAGAGAGGCTAATAGTATTTTGAGAGCAAGAGGTGATAGATCACATTTTCTTCCCTAGTAAAGGAATTCTTTCTTGTTAAGAAGCCTAATTACAGCCTGTTATATTTTTGGAGCATTTTTCTCTGCTTTTCTTCATTGCCATGAACTTAGCAAATACAATTATTCACATAGATAGGCTTACATTAAAAAAAAATTAATCTGCAACCACTATCACCTAGTGTGACTATGTAATCAAATTCACAGATACAGGGTAAAGGCTACTATTTCTCTGCATTCTAAAGTGGGCAGAAGTTGCAGTTACCTGTGAACCCTGGCTATATAAGTTCTAACCATCCAAGAAACTGACCTTTTCCTCTCTCTCTTAAATGTTAAAAACATACTGTAGTTTTTACTGTTTACCTTTTGTAGTTATTTTCCTACTATTCCATACATGAAGATGAGTTTGCCAGTATCTATTTATCTCCACAGGCCTCACACAGCAGACCCACATTACAAACCATGTAGAGAAACAAAAATAAAATAAGAATCTTCATTTTTAAATGTTTCTACACTAGCAATAGTGTTTTGTAATTTACTTATCAATAGCATATGTAGAGGTATGTGGAGACGAGGGTGGGGATGGGGTTGGAGAGAAGGGGGAGGGAGAGAGAGAGAGAGAGAGAGAGAGAAAGAGAGAGAGTGAATGAATGCGTGTGTGTACATTTCATTTGTTTGGTTCCACAGAGTCAAGCACCCATAGGAAAATGTGAAAAGCCCCTTGAATATTTCCTGTGGTATATTAGCTTTCCATCATAAAATATATATATTTTTTCCCCTTAAAATAGGTTAGTTCATGGGCGTAGAGGGGGGAGACATTTAATTCTTACTTCCTCCTCTGCACTGTTCTTTGAAAAGTAAATTTTTAACTGATAGACCTTGAAGTCCTTCAGAGCTATTACTTTCTTTTGGCTAATTCGTAGAAAGGCACCATATGAAAATTGGATTTTTGATCTGATGGAGTGATTCTTGAGTTCTTATGAACCATTTATAGTCTATCAAGTAAATCCTTCTTAGTTCACGGATTATTGACCCAGTGGACCATATTATCTGCTTCGAAGCTGTTATAGCCCATTATGTTGATTCAGCTGACACACACGTGACCCCAGTCCACATGCCCAAGATGACATTAACATTGTTCTGGAAGACTCCCTCTATTTCCACAATGCTTTTCTATTTATTTCTTAATTTTTGAGAGTTAGCTCAGAGTTCCTGACAGCTATCGCATAGGTCTCTCCGTTTGCTCAGGGATGTTGAAGCATTTGTTAGCAGCTAGATGGTCTGTTCTTTGCTATCTTTCTCTATAAATACATGTCTCTCTTTGTCTTTTAAACCAACTAATCCTTAAAAGAGAAAAGAGAATAGTGTTTTTTCAACACCCAAGGGCACATTTTCCCCTCAGATGCTTATGGAGTCCGTAAAAATTTGTGGGATTTCTCTGAGCATCTGAATATAGCCTTTTGAATTCGAGAAAATCACCTTTTTCAAGAAATGATAATATTATATTTGTGTTTTTAAAAAATGTATCACCTGAGAGGTTTCACTTGAAAAATTTCAATGACTGTAGCCAGTGGTAAAAATCAAGATGTACCTTTAGTGATTTCTATGACCCTCTAATGAAGCCAGTCCAGATCTCTGCACATGTCTTTGGGGAATCTGTGACCTAACATAAATAACATTCATCATATCATTATTATTATTTGTAATAGGTATGATTCCTGAGGTGACCTACTCTCGGGCAAAGAAACATATTCTTCCATAGGCATAATTATGATGCACAGTTATACGCATAATGGAAGATATTAAAATGTTTGGTAACAACAAGATAAGCTACCAATGGACAGTCCCAAGACAGGTGAAAGTAAGATGATGTAAAATAAACCAAGTGTTCTTGGGAATACTTTGTCTTACTTTATTCATATTTTGGACTTTCTTAATATAACCATTTAAAGACTCTATAGAAAGCTGTTCAGAGTCACTTTCTCTTAAATATACCATTTTGTTTGTAGAATATCCTAGTATTGTTAACTGCTTACTTAGCAGTTTCCCTGTCTTTTCAAGTTGCTCAAACCTTCACCCACTCCTCTCCCTTTGTGTATAGTTTCATCCACATCTCCTTTTCGGTCTTAAATGCCTATTGGAACTGAAAAAATATCTGAGAAAGGTTCACTGTGGAGGAGGGTAGAAAGGGATTGTTCAGATCCTTGCCTCTCATACAGGCAGAATGGAAAGAGCCCTGGGTTACTGTCTGTAGCCATTTAAGGACATATCAGAGCCTCATTTTCTGCTGTTTGAAAAATCTCTAATTTGGGGGATTTTGGTGATTAAATACAAGAATGTATTTTAAGTATTATGCAAGCTTCACAGCACTGTACAAACGTGGGGTATTAGTGGTCTCACAAAGGCTGTGTCAATTGGCCTGGATAATCAGAATTATCATTTGAAAGGATATGTTCTGAAATACAACTGTCTTCATTGTTGCTTCACTGGGGTAGATTCTTTTTACTAACCTAGAAGAGTAAATTTAGTTAAAAGGTCATCTTCCTTATGCTCCTGCTTGGTAAATGGATTGATTACTGTGCTTTGGAATTTGAAATAATGTGGCTGGCTCCTATTATAGAGGATAAAGATTTAGAGGGACTCCTTCCTTAAAGGAGTCCTTCCCATGTTGTCTGTCTGCAAAGGAGAGACATCAATTTAGGATGATGTCTTATAGTTGACACAACATAGGCCACGTCTTGGGTTACTCTTGCACATCTCTGCTTGGTCACCAAAGTGTGCATCATCATGCAAATCGTTCTTCCCAGGGTTGAAGCTGCTTCTGAAATACCAGAATTTAGGTTTTTATCTTTTTATCTTGTTTTGCTTCTTGCCTAATGAGGAGTATTTCTTTGTAAGTGCTTAAAGGTTTATAAATCTTCTTGCATCTCATTATAAATCCCTTCCTTATTAACGTCTTCCCTATCATATTATATTAGTAATTGTTTTCATGAATGCCACAGAGAAATGTAATCACATTACCACCTTTCAAATTGCATTAGTGAAAATGAATAAAATGTATATCAGTGGAATACAAAATTGCTGATTCAACATTAAGGTGAAATGAGATGATTATCACTTAGCATTCATATATCAGAGGTGCATTGACTACTTATATAGTTATATATTCTGGTAAATGTAGACTGAGTTTAGTTAAAATATTTTTTATAGTGAGCTAACCCCTTATTTTCAATTAGATGATAGCTGTGTTCATGGAAAGAATATTTCCTTTCTAGTTATGTTATCACAGCTGCCTAAATAGTCTGTAAAATTTGTAAGCATACAGGCAATAAATGGAATATCTTAATTGTTAACTGTTAGGTAAGAAAATAAAATTTTTCTGCCCAAATTGAAATGCCTTTTCATTTCCTCTTTCTCTAATATTACTAATAGCCTAACAAAATAGCTTATATTACCATAGGCCTAATTTAATTGCGGGGAGAAAAACATAACACACGCACTCTGAAGCCTACATATGCTTTGATGCCATAGAAGCCTGGGTATTTTCCTTATATAATTGGCTATATCCCGCTGTTGATTTTTACTCTGAACACCTAAATTATTTAAATGGGGTCTTCCTCATGTCGATTGATAGTAGGTTGTGGTCGTAAGATAATGACTATAGATGCTCATTGGATCCATGTCTGTGAAAATTTATGTGCCTTTATTTATGTCCCTTTCTCCTTGTTTGTATTTATGTATTCACACATAGTCATAGAAACATTCACACTCGTATATAAACATCTACTCAGAAGTTTATAGTTTTCCCTCTTTGCCTCCTCCCCCTAAACCAAGTTTATTTCTTGACTTTTGCTGAAGTAATTTTTTCATCACACAAAGTTGAGGAATATTTTTGCTAGTATATATGACGGTATTCACTATTATCAATTCGAAACAAATTCTCTTAGTCTTTTAAATATATTAATAAGCTGCACATTATAACTGAGATGTCCCTTCCTCCCCCATATATTTTGAAGATATCCTGGATTTTCACGATAGAAAAGTAACAGCAAATTTAAAAATTGTCAGTTTTTAAATGGATAGATTAGGTTTTCACATTTTCAAAGTAGAAAGTATTTTCAAATTTAAGGAGCAGTGAAATTCTTTTTTTTTTTTTTTTTTTTGCCTTCTGTTCATTCACTCACTTATCATTTGTATATTGAAGTCCTACTGGGTTAAAGATGGATATTATGCCACTTTGTCTTCTGGGGAAATAGTACTTCATGAATTAAATGATTTAACACTACTAAAAGAAACCAAGCGATGCAGTGGGTTTTGCTCTCCCCACTTTTAAACAGCTTTATTGAGATATAGTTCATATGCCATATAGTCTACCCATTTAAAGTGTACAATTCAGTGGATTTTAGCATCGTCACAGTTATGTGCAACCATCATCACAGTCATTTTTGCAACAGTTTCATCACCTCAAAAAGGAAAACTTTAGCTATCTACCCGCCACTGCCACCTCCCTGCTCCGCCACTATCTTCTCACGGAAGCCCAAAGTAACCACTAACTACTTTCTATCTTACAGATTTCTATGCTCCATACATTTCATATGAGTGGAATCATATACTCTATGGTCTTTTGTGACTAGCTTATTTTACTTAGCATATTGTTTTCAAGGGTCATCCATATTGTAGTTTGTATCAATAGTTCATGTCTTTTTATGGCCAAATAATATTCCATTAGATGGATGTGCCATATTTTGTTTATCCATTTGCCAGTCGATAGGGGGAATCATACCTTTTAAAGCAAACTCAAAATAAGGTTTTTAAATCTCTTAATTTTTAACAGTAAATACTTTCAAAGGCCACCTTTGCCCAGTGAATATCTTTCAGTTGTTTTGATGTGTTTATTGTAAAGATGATGTAGTGAGTCTGTACTGACCATTTGTTTTTAAATCTTTTACTTAGTGACAAGATCTAATTGTTGAAAAGAGATCAAGAAATTTCACAGCACATAGATACAGCAAAATGATCATTTTGATGAGGTTGCTTTTTATTTATATGACATTAAAAACAGACCGATTTTAAGGAACCTTCTATCGAAGGGTTGTTCTTTGATTTCTCATTTATTTTACCACCAAATAAGATAAATACTTTTACTATAATTTCCCAGTATATGAATTTTCGCCATTCAGACAGCCACAGAAATAACTTCATTGCTTCTTATTTCCTGTTATTATTATTATTTTATGAATAGTGGCATTTACATTGCAGTCTAACACTCTAACTTTTACAGTATACTTTATAATCACTGATGATCACTTCTTGTGAACATTGCCCATTCAAATTTAGATTTATGTGTTCTGTAGAAATACAGAAAACATACCTTACTACAAACTATAGATTGATATTAATAGTCTCATGGTCAGAGTGAGATAAGACTTTTTAGGTTATAAAAGTTATAAAACGTATTTGGTTATTTAAAACATGAGTCTTTTGATTAATGCGCTATGTCTACCTAACTCACAGTTTTTTGTATTGTTTTGATACCTGATTACAAAATATTGTAGGATATACTTTTACTTTCATTGTGTATGAGCTTTATAATCAAGTAAAAGTAAATTTCTCGTGCAGTCATATAGTTTATGTTGGTCATAAGTAAGCTCAGAAGCTGTCCACCATGCAAAAAAAAAATTTCTTTGCTCGGTCTACACTGTAACTTGACCAAATTCAGGACATTGAATTCTTCTAAAAAGGCAATACGATATAGATGTTCCAAGTCTTAGCCAATATTCATAGTACTTCTTTCGAAAGTTGTTTCTTTTCCAGTAGTTTTATGTACCAGCCATGTGACAATGGAAGGGAAAAAACTGTCCTGAAAATTATACAGGGTGCTATTTTCTGACTTAATCACCACTACTATCATGTGAGTTCTTTAGAACCTTTGTGACAGTGCTTGAAAGTACTGTCTTAAATGTCTGTGGAAGTCCTATTAATTTTTCTGCATCTTTTTGGTCATGTACAAGATCACTCTCTTCGTTCATCATGCTTGGTGACTGTTTTTTTTTGTAATTACTACAGTGTAATCTGTGACAATCCTGGAAAAGTTAGTTTCTATAGTATTTTTTTACATATTGTTAGATAGAAGTCTTTGAAGGATAATTTTCCCACCCAATAAAAAGATTCATATGTTCAGAAGTGAATAACATATGCAGTGATGAATTAGTAAAAATTAATTATAACATAGACTACTTTGTATCCTCATGAATGGTTGGCCAGTTCTACATATTTGTGATACTTACTTGCAACCTCCAAAGTAGAAAATTCAATTTATTAAGAAATTTGTTCTTGTTAAAAGTAAAGACAGTGAACCTTGTCACTGATATTCATCATAGCCAATTAATTTATACACCTAGATCATGCCACCTAAGTTTACAGTAGAAACTGATAGAACAGAATGGATGCTGTATTAATCATTAGTCTTTTCTATAATTGTCTTAAATGTAGTTCATGTATTTAACTGTTAAACATTTTTAAATGTTTGAAGTAGGATTTCATAATCTAAGTTGTAAATCTTGGTATCATCCCTAGAAATAAACAAGGAGAAAGTGGATTTTTAGTTATATATGGGAGATTTGGTCAGGGTTAATGAACGTTTCACTCCCTGCAAATAGTTTTTTGTTGTTTTGTTTTGTTTTGTGGAAAGACAAAACCCAGAACTGAAATTAGTTTTATTTTTAGTGGATTTTTTTTGGTATGTGGGTGGTGGGGGTGGTTTTCTTTCTATGGTTGCTCCTTCAGAATATGTGTTTTATATTTCTTTTTGCCCCGTAGCCTTATTTTTTGCCTTTTGTTATTTTTTCTCAGGTAAATTGTGTAAATGTTCCCAAACAAAGAACAACTAATAGAAGATTAATTAATTAGCGTTGTGTATAGTTCTTCTGTGAGATACATTAACTATAAGCCGAAGCATCATTCTGTACTTTCCTGAGAAATGCCATTTGGTAAGAAGATAGATGTTCAGTTTACATATATCTGTGGAGTTCAAACCAGCTATGAGTATAATAAAGCTGAAAAGACTTCAATTGTAATGAGAACAGAATCTGTTATTTGAGTAGGGCTTTGGAATTCATCCAAATACTTTCAAATGTACTTTTATTTAATATTCAAATATAAAAGTGTTACTGATCAAAACTGGATCAAATATTTTTATACTAGATTGGCCTACTTCATGTAATTGAGATACTTTTGAATGTTTTTTATAATATACTGGTTTTAATTGTATGTTTTCTTCCTTTTTCTATGAGTAATAGAAATAAACTGATTAATAATTGGGAAATTTACCCTATCATTTAAGAGCTATGAAACACCCATATAAACATATCTGAACCGCAGTATTAAAACTAATAATCCCTGTTGTACTCACTGTAGAGGGTTATAGTATGAATAGTATGGCCTCTGTATGTCAAAGTGTTCATTTATTAATTAAGACTAAATATGTGTTAAGCATTTTACAAGGTGTTGGAAAAACTTAATACATTGGGAAGAATCATAAGGAAAAAATAATTCAAATATTATTTGTGGAAAGTTTCTTGAGGTCATAAATGGTTTATCGAGCTTTTACTATTGCTAGGCACAGTGCCATATACTTTATATTCATTATTTCATTTAAGTCTTTTGACACTCTTGTGATGTTGTTACCCTCATTTTACAGATGAGGAGGGGCTCAGAGAATTATGTGTTTCTTTAGGTGCCTTGAGCACCCAACACATATGGCCCTGCCCTCATGGAGTTTAAACTTTAGATGAGGAGATAGACCTCAATGAAATAATCACACAAATGTATAAATATAATATTGTATTTGTAATAGATTATAAAAACACATAGATAAATTATTAATGTAATGTTCACAACTGCGATAAATGCTATGACAGAAAGATTCCTTGTGAAACAGGAAACCGATGGGGAACTTGCCATGATTGGGAGGTGAGGGCAACTGCCCTGGGGAATTGGAAGTAATGTTTGAGTTGCAGTCTGAAAGATGGGTAGGAGTTAAAAGTACACAGTGGGGGTTTGATGGTGGGCACGTAGAGGGGCTGCGCTTAACTGTGAATAGGATTTTAAATCAAGATTTCCAGTCAGAGAGAGAGCTCACACAGACCTGGGTCTCATTCTTGTGAATTAACTAGTCGAGCGACTTTAGGCAAGATACCTAATTATCTCTACCTCAGCTTCCATGTTTGTGAAATAAAGGTAATAATAGTACCAATCTCGTGGTATTTTCTTAGGATTAAGAAAGTTGATGTTTGTAAAGTTTTTAGCACAAGATCTGGAAAATGGCAAATATCTAGTAAATCTAACTATTATGGATAACAGGTAATAGTTTACTGTTAGAAGTAAATAAATAAATCTTACCTTTTGGTAGAAGCAAAGGCAGAGGAATAAAAAAGGAGAGATGGTGTTTCTTAAACTTGGTGAAGGGCTTCCTTCTGTTCTTAGGGTCTCTCCTCTAAACCCTACTGGCCACAAACTCTGACTGTGAAATCCTTGAGCATAGGGGACTCTGCCATCCATTTCCTGCCACTTAACCCAGTTCTTGGCTCCAAAGAGATGGTTTTTGCATAGTGATGATATTTGAAGCTGTAGGAGGGGATGAAATTGCCAAATTAAAGAATGTAGAACCTGGCCGTGGGAAACACCTGTATTTATTTACAGAGGCAAGAGAGTGAGAAGTTATTGCCAGAAAAACTAGGATAGTTGGTCTTTATGAAGAAGAGTTAGTGCCGCAAGCTGCACTGAGGTCTAAGGAGGACAAAGACCAGGATAAGGGAACAGATGTGATGAGAACATTCCTCTTGGAGAAAGCAGTTTCAGGAACATGTGGGACAGAATTCAGATTGCAAAATTAAAATGTAGGTGGCAGTGAGGAAGTGGAAGCAGTTGCGTGGTGGGTGCATGGATTTTTCTTTCAAGAAATTCATGGTAAAGGTAAGCTGAAGGAAAAATTACTTTTAATAAGTTGCAGGCTGAAGAAAATTTATTAATATTGTTGTTTGTGGGGATTGGGGGATGCTGGTCACGTAAGGATGGAGGAAAGAATTACAGGACATTCTTGATGAATCAGGATCCCGGAGGCATCGAGGGTTTGATAGCCTGAGTTAGCCTGACCTGCATAAGGTCCCTGCATATATAAGTGGGAACAATCTGACTAAATGGTCTGCACTTTTCTTGTCCCCTTTCTGCCTCCCGCTTTTTTAATCATCTTTGGATTTCTATAGTTCATAGTGCCCAGCAATGAGTGGGTAGCACTCATGTTAGCTGAATGAAGGGAGAAATGAATATACTCATAAAAATGAAAGTTTATCCACTTTTACTCTTCTCAACTGTCTCCTTGTAAAGCATGTACATTTTTGAGGCTTAACTGGCTTTGATAGTTTTATGATAATTTATTTTTTTAAAGTGTGGGTGAGTTGGCAAGTGATCACATTGGTTCTATTTTGTTGTGAATAAATAGTATGTCAAAGTTCTATACCGTTTCAAAAATGTTATTTAGAATAAAACTTCCTTTGAAGCCACAATAGTCTCTAACTCAAAATATTTATTTAGACCATATTGTTTAAATATATATAATTCCCTTAAGGAACAATCGTAGTCTATATAAATCTGGATTTAAAACAAATAGACCTTCTGGAATTCATAGAAATACAAAATGGATATTCCAGTACTTATGTGTTTATATACAAAAGGAGTTGAGGTGTTCCAATGTTTGTATGTTTAGGTACAAAAAGAATAGAATTTATATATATACATGAAAGATGATGATCTGAAAAGTTTAATTCCCAAATGTGCCAGATGTATGAAGTTATTTAGGAAGAGAAAATATTTGAATCATAAACTAGTTCAGAGTAAGTCAATCAATGATTCAACCAGTGAAGAAATATACATAAAAATAAAGTAAATCCACGGTCTCTTAATTTGTTCTGGTCCTGAATATAGCTATAATTAAAATTGACAAAATGTGCTTTTAAATGTCATGTAAAATTAGGCTATTTTTGTAAAATAATTAAATATTATCAAATTAATGATTTAAAAAATATATATCTTTTGGGCTGGAGTTAACATATAGCCTTTGAGAGATCATCTGTCTTTATTGGTCATCTCTTAATTTGGGTAAAGTAGAGGATTTGTTTTTTTTTTTTTTTAAAGAATTTATGAAATCTTATTATCACACTTCAGATTATATCAGTATTTTAATGTCAACTTGGTTGCCATATCTGAATTTATAATTGGATAGTTTGTAAAGTGCCTTGTTTTTAGTTGCAACACTATCCTATAAACTATTTTGTTTTGACCATAGTACAATCAAGTTATGAGTTCATTAACTAATGAACATGTCCTTCAAAGAAGCTATTTCTAACCTGAGAAGTTCTAATAAGCTCAGTCAGTAAACTACTGAAGTTGAAATAAGAAATTTGGGAGAAACATCTCCTTACAATCTACAAATACTTACGTCATTCTTGCTTAATCATCATTTCCTTTGGTATCCTCATTTCTTATTACTAAGCCCTTTAATCGCTAATACATACATCAGAGCTTTACAACCTAGCTAAAATATAATTAGCCTGTTAACACTGGAAAAGAGACCCTGAAATATCAGGCAGATTATACAATTGCGTATTTCCCTGATGGTATCAGAAGAGCAAATTAGGGATGGAGGTTAAATAAGAAAAGAGTCTACAGTAAGTACTCTAACATCAGAAACCAAATAGGAACCTATAGATTTAATATTCATTAACAAAAGAGGAATATTTTAAACTTGTCTGATCCAAAGCATAGGGAACAGTAAAAGATTGTTCGGTCATATTCTCTGTAAATGGAATTTGGCCCAACCATATTGATATGTCAAATGCTGTCTCTCACAAATGAGACAGTTTATATAGAAATCCAAATGATTCCAGGAATATGAGCATCTGGAGGTATGTAAGTGAGCATAGCTTTGAGATACAGAACTGCAGTTTCAGGTAGCCCCATGCCTCTGCCCCCGTACCCCTCTCACTCAAATCAGTAATCATTGATTGCATATAAGCTATAGAGAGATCTTTTCCTGGCAGTTCAGGTAGTTACAGTAGATTGTTAATCTGTGAATGATCGGACTAAATCCCTTCTGTCTTCAGAATTTCCATGCAAATTAGAACTAAATGTATGAGATAATTTATTAACTGTAGTCCAGGAGCACAGGTCAGCTATAGCACAATTCTTAAGCATAGGTTTTTATCCATAAAAAAGTTGCACTTCATTTATGCTAATTTTCCGTGGATTCACATTATAATATAAACTGGTGAGATGATTTTTAAAAGTACTTGTAAAGAAATGAAAGATTTTTGAGCATATTTGTCAGTTTTCTAAGATACAGTTGGATTGTTCCAAATAGAAAATGTTCACATAAATGGCATTTCCTATTCTACATCTAATCTTAAAACAAATTTAAACTTATTTTCTTATGTCATCATTAAAATAAAAGGAGGATTGTTTTATATTTTCAAAATAGGAATGAAAGTGGAATTAATATATCGAACGAGAAAAAAACAAGGAACTGGGAAATGATTAATATAAGAAGTATGCTAGGTCTAGTTGGGCTAATGGGACTGTCTTTCAGGATGTTTTTGAAAGATTAACAAAGTATTTAAGTGCAATTCAGCAGAAAAAAAGAATATTCTAATAATATTTGTATGTTGTGTTTTACTTTCATCAGCATTTCACTTGAACATTGTCGTATTAGAATTTATATTTTTTTTGCATTAGTGCCAAATGGATAAACTTATATAGTAACAGCAATATAGGACTATATAGTAACAGCAATATTTTTTTTCTCTTTTGGATCCATGGTGTTACAAATACAGCATTTTATAGAATAAGTAATCCTTTATTCTTACTCTACTTTGTCTTTGTTTCTAATTTCAGGGTTACGTATGAATAACATGAAACATCCTATTAGTGAATGAGCCTTGTTTTCTTACATTTTTTTGGTCAGAGATTTCGAAGGTTTAAAAAAACTTTCCAGGCCCCTACCAACATAAAGACTTCAAAAATGGAAGTGTGTGCTATTTAGTAAACTGTTGAAATATAGTGCCTTGGAAGAGATGCTGATCTTTTTTTCCCCTCTTTTATTTTTCAGGCCATCCGTTGCACACTGGTAAACTGCACGTGTGAATGTTTTCAGCCGGGGAAGATTAACCTGAGGACTTGCGATCAGTGTAAACATGGCTGGGTGGCACATGGTGAGGAAAATCTGGACTTTTCTTCCTGTTCTTGTTATGTTCATGTGAATGTTCATATTTTTTTAGAGCAGTCACTGGCCTGGAGAAGAGAGGGGTCAGCTGTGCTCCAAGTGTTAGTTAACATTCAGCCTGCAGCTCTCAAATAGCATATTCTCGGCTCCAAGACCTAAGGATTAAGTGAGCAGTTCTCAACGGAAGGGCGAAATATTTATAGGACAATTGGGCCATGGGGTTCTGAATGAACATAGCAGCCAGCAAGCACGAGGCCTGATGGGAACTCAGACATAGCTCAGTTGGCCTGTCAGGGCCTGGACCTCAAAGGGAAGCTAGCAAATCCTTTTTTCTTGAGAACTTCTTGATAACTGCTCACCCTTGTCATATGTATTAGGGACTGAGTTTATCCTCCCAGATGTTAAGTTTTGTTTTATGGTCAAAGGTAGGTGAAAGAGTGAACAAGAACATTATTTGTAATCTGTAAACCCCTTTCAGTGTGTATTGGGATTGGAGGTAGCTGGTGTTGAGCTCTATGTAGGTACATGTTGGGGATGAGGGTGACCTGGGGACAAGGCTGGAAGTGTTGATGCTTTTTGCCAGATGCAAAAGCGGTTGCATCAATGTGCCCTGACAGAGCATTTCTCTTGTTCTTATATTTGGTTATCTTCTTTCAGTTTAGGCAAAAGGAAACTTGTAAAGAAGCAGAGACATTTTCTTTACTTCCTAGACTGTAGAATTTTAAAAGATAGGTAATGTTTATAACAGAAATTTTGGCCTAAGATTTCTTTGACAGCCTGGGGTATTGGCTCTTAAGTGAACATATTCTTCATTCCCAAGCAGTGCCAAACATCCAGTGGGTTGTATTTTTATAAATGTCATGTTATTCTAGCAAGATCTGAGGTAGCAACACTGGGCCATGCCTTGGAATGCTTTTAATTTATCATGTTCCTTGCTTGTTAGGGCATGTATGTTGGCGTTGTGGGGACATTCAGCCATGTTTCTATGTGTGTGAGAGAGAAGAAGTAGACGTAGTAATATGAGGGAAGTAAACTGGAAAGAGCATGCTCGTCAGACATAGCCACAATCCTTTAGTGCCCCCAGGGATCGAACTCTCTCCTGCTTCATTTACAGGGCCAATATCTATAACAACCCTCAGTCCACTTTTGAACAACAGATGAGTTGCTGTTACTTATGCAGTCTATGTATAGTACTACATTTGATGATTTCTTCATTCTTCATATATTAATTTGCTAGGGGTGCCGTAACAGAATGCCACAGACTGGGTGGCTTTAACATCAGAAATTTCTGGAGACTAGAAGTCCAAAATCAGGGTGTTGTCAAGGTTAGTTTTGTTCTGAAGACTCTTCCTGGCTTGCAGATGGCTGCCCTCTCCCTGCGTCCTCAAATAGTCTTTCCTCTGTGGATGAGAGTTCCTGGTGTGCCTTTGCATTCAAATTTCCACTTGTAAGGACACCAGTCAGATTGGATTGGGGCTGACCCTACTGGTCTCATTTTAATTACCTGTATAAAGGCCCATTCTCCAAATATAGTCACATTCTGAAGTACTGAGGGGTAATACTTCAATCTGTAATTTTGGGGGTAATACAGTTCAGCCTATATCACTTTCTACATATATTTCTCATACTGAAGACGTATTGGCTTTTCTAGGTAATAGGTACAGAGCTTATGTCTCATCAAGAATCATGGAGGCAGCGTAGGGTTAAATCTTGGCTCTGCAGCTTTGATAGCACGTAGGTTAACATCTCTGCATCTTGATTTTCTTATCATCTAGGATTAATAATAACTTACTTTGTAGGATTATTGTGAGAATTAAAGTATATGAAGCCTTTAAATAATACATGTTAAAAGTAACACACGGGACAGTGGATGAGCCGTGAAGGAGGGTCAACAAACAAAGGACATTTTGTTTATTCACTCTCATTTTTTCTAAAGCCATCTTGTGTTACCATCATCTGTCTACTGTGGTAGCCTTGTGAGTATAAAAGTTTACTGTCACCAGTTTGTTTTATCTCCAACTTCCATGTGCGTATTACATTAGTAGCGTACTAGGACGGGGGAAGCAATATTTCTTCCTTCTCGAACAACATAAATTATTCCTTGCCAATAGTTGTTTCTAAGACTTTCTGAAGGATGTGATTTTTCACCAAATTTAAATAAGGTGTTTCTGTTATATCAGAATGTGCTTTTCTTACTGTGTCTTTTGAAATTCTATGATTCTGGGATGTTAATTTTTGGAGTTCCCAGATCTTACTTTCCCCCACCACCGTTACCACTTTGACCTCTCTTCCTCCACAACAGGGACATGTCTGTGTACAATTCAAAATTTGTGCATACAGATATACAAATTCCATTCTTTCCCTATTCATTAGGGCAAATATAACAGTTAGGAATTGGCTTCCAGCTTTTGAGTTGGCAGTGGGATGAGAGCATCTACTCTTTTTGCCCTTAGCATTTCAACTAATTGCTTCATTCTCTCCCCCTGCACAGAAACCCCGAAATCATGTCTCCAATTATTTCTGTTCAGAGGTGAAACACAGCAGTCTTTCTGGCTGCTTTACACAGTACAATGCCCTTATGTGTAGGACAAGGAGGAAGCAACTTACTTTTTCTAGTGAGTGATTTTTCTCTCAAAGTGGATGGAACAGCAGTAGAACTACTGAGATACATTCATTGTAGCACTGAACACATTCCACCTTCATTGTACTGTAAATTTTTTTATATTTGATATTAAAAAATAATGAAATGACAAAATCAAGTTCTCTACAGAAAGAATTTTTAGAAATTTGTTGGCCTTTTTTGAATAAATGTCTTTCTGTATTTCCTTTGTTAACACCATCTTTAGTTTTTCATAAGATGTTGGATTTTATGGGTCATTATATAGTGTTTGTATATATGTATATAAGTATATATATCATACATACACACAGACTCTATTACTTTACAGATTGCTTCTCAAACCTACTTGAATTGTTGACATTAGTGGCTTTACAAAAATCTTGAGGAAGATATTTTTAAAAATTAAAGGGAGTGAGTAATTCATCATAGTATAACACCTGGGTGTTGAAATTAGTCACTAGGCCCCAGTGCTATTCACAAATTACTTCCTTGAAATCTTTAGCACCATTGACTTAAGGGAGAGAGAGGGGAACCAAAAAAACAAAAAACAAAAAACGGTTCCTGGAATATAAATATATATTTCCTACTGAATTAATAAAGGATTTCCTGCCATTTTTCCCCATTAATGAAGTTCAGCTCTTTCGCTTTGGTAATAGAAAGCAGGGCTTTATTGTATTTAACTTTATTTAAAATAAGCTTTTTTGGTATAGAATGTCCATATTATAGTGAATAATAACTTAGTTGGTATGCCAGAAATAGCCCAGAGTTTCTAATTTTGCGGTATTTCTGTTTAAAGTTCTTGGATAAAGGACTTCAGCATACTGTCATTTAATTGACTTAACAACTGTATTTTTTCCCCCTCTTTTGCATTGTCTTTTCTAAGCTCTTCATTCACCTAAAATGAAGTGTGTCTTGAAAAAAATTTAAAAAACAACAACAATAACATATCTTACAAGTTTTAATTCTGAGTGGTTCAAATGTGCCAAAATAAGATATAAGGATAAAAACAGTAATGGGCTTCTTTTCTAGTGACATAAATTTTTATGTTAATAGAAATTCAGTTTGTTGCATTTGACCCTTTCCAATAGGACTTAGTTGCCTTTGTGAAAAACTGGAGGCATGGTTAAGAACTATAGTACTAAATCATTTTTATTTATTATTTGCAAATTAGTTTTGATGTCCACAGTCTAGATAAAGACTTTATTTCTAAACCATTAAATTAATATAAAAGTTGTAAAAATATTTTTAAAATATTTTCTAAATGATTTTAGGAAATATTTAATGATAATCTAAGACAACTGTAAACATATTTTTTTTATCATGATAGGGTGTATTTTGTAAAACAGATGGGCAGATTTTAAAAAGGTAATTTTTTCTTTTACTAGATCAGTAATTTTTCATACAATTACCTCAAGAAAAATTCCAGTTTCTTGGTATGTCTGGTTAGCATTTGACAAGGATATGAAGCTCGGTGAATAACAAATATATTACACAGTTTAATGAACCCCACAGCAGCATTCTCAGTGCAAATTATTTTCTTTGTAGAATACTTTGGCTTTAAACCAATAGGATATGTCATTCCAACAAGCTGTGTGATACTGGAATTCTCATTCACTTCTAAGCAGTCTGAATTAACGGTAGTTATTTCCTTTGACCGAGGTCTGCATATGAAAATGCTTGCTGCACTGGAATTCTCAGGACCTTTCCTTTATTATGTTCTATAAATGTGATTTGTCTTTACTATTTGCAGTTCATTCAAGGAAAAGATAATATTTATTACTTTAGTTGGTCATCAACCCAGCTACTTCCCTTCCAGTTTCCAAACTATACAGAAATTTTTACTGTTAAATGAGTAGACTTGGTCTGTATCATCTGGATCATCAATGAATAGATATTTATTAAACATTCATCATATGTAAATTACTGTGCCAGGTATCCTTCAGGTCTTCAGTTCTGTGAAATGGTGAGCCACAGGAAATGGTGAGCAGTATAAAGTTAATTTAGTGTCATATAGCAACCAGCTTTATGGTTTAATGTCCTGTAAGACTTAATATTCATATAATCCATTAATTTCAAAGCTTTCTTTTTTATAATTCACTGAAAGTAATTTTCACTTTTTTTTTTAGCCATCACTGAATTTGTATTCTCAGCTCTGTATTTAATGTCTTATCAGAACAGTATCATCATAAGTGACCATCACCCAAATTGAAAAGATCAGATATGGTATACACTTAAAACTAATATGATGCTATATATCAATTAGAGCTCATGAAAAAAGACATATAAAAGAAAATATAGAACAACCCATTAAAATTTGAATTTCAGGTAAACAATGAATATATTTTTTTTAGTGTAAACATGTACCATACAAATTTAGCTGAGTGTCCTGCATTTTTATTTGCTAAATTTTATTTGCTAAACACCTAAAAGAAAATCCTTGTTAGGCCTAATTTGCATAAATCAAAGCCATTGATTCTGAGCATTCTATTATCAAAAACCTTTTGATTATGTCAGTCTTACATGGAGAATCACAAGATCTCAGTATAATGTTTACAAATTCTGCAGATTTATTGGTGGCATGGAACCTTATAAGGACTTCAGCAGGGCAATTCAAAACCACTGGTTTTTCATTTTATCTCATGAAAGTCACATGTCCTTATTATTTGTTGCAGTCTGTGCCTTTCTTATGAATTGTCTAAACAGCTGTGAAAGCAGTTTATCCCCAACTGGTAACACTATAATATTCTCCTTGCCTTGAGTACAAAAGCTAGTGTAACTAAAATAGTAATAACCTTTCCTTCTCGATCTTTTTTCTCCCCCTCTCACACCAAATAGAAGTCCTCATCATAAGCAATAAAATATGATGTTTCTATGACATCATGCTCATTCTGAGTAACTTAGCAGTAGTTTCTGTGAGATAATTTGTAAATTTGTCAAGATCAAAAGAGGGGAGTAAATAAAATTGAGTTTCTTCTGACAACTCAGGAAGGTAATGCTCCCAGATATTAACCTACAAGGAAGTGCTGGCCTCCCTCTGATTGCCCTGGAGATTGTCCCAAGAAGAGTGAATTTTGCTCTGGGAGAAAATTGTTGCAGGGGGTTATTTAGGATTTAGTGAAACATGTAAGAAAGGTATTAACGAGTCCTCAGCACAAGGAAGTAAATTCAGGCTTCTCAATGGTAAAGGGAAAACTTTATCCTTTGGGAAGATACAGGTGGTCATGCTTCTAGAGCTTTGCTTAGAAACAGGTGAATAGAAGCACCATAGTCCTCTTCCCCTGGTACACTGGTTTGGGAGAAGTAGGAACCTAATGCTTTATAGAAGACTTAGTTCTTCCAGACTGAAACCTGGCTGTGTTCTCTTTTAATTAGGGAAAACAGCTTTTAGCCACCTTCCAGCTCAGGTGAGGCAGCTGGGTCCCGGTCTTGCCATGGATAAAGTCCATGCACATTTCTCCACTTGTTTTTATTTTAGAGAGCAAAAACAAGGCCATTTCCTGCTTGGCACAGGTATGCATTCTTTGTTGACCGGAGGGCATCATACCCTCTTTTGCTTCTCTCCTTTACTCCCTGATCACCACTGATTAGCTTTAGAGGGAAAGGAGGACATCTCTACAAGTGCAAAGTTTCGGTGCTTGATTAATAGCATTAACTGTATTCTATTGTGTCCCTGAGCTGCTTATTTTGATTTGTTTCTCTGCCTGCCCACCTTTCAGGTGGTACTTTGAACTCCCTAAATTTTTTTTTTTTTTTTTTTTTTAATCACAGCATAAGAAGTGCCTCCCCTTCAAAGTCCTGGGCTTTCTCTGCCTTTTAGCTCTCCAGATTTTTTTTCTCTAGCTTCATTTTATTCAGCTGAAACAGGAGGTGCATCTGGTAAATTCTGGCCTCTAAAGTGTATAGTGCCATCCACTGCTAAGGAGTGTCTATGGAGGATCTTGAGGTTGAAATACATAGAGCCGGAGCTCCAGGGTATAAAAAAGCTTCAGGTACACAAATGGGAGGCATGATAGAACAGTAGGTTCGAGTGTAGCTCTGTTGAGGTTCCCATCCTGGCTCTACCACCTACTATCAGTAGAACCTTGGCCAAGTTATGTAATCTCTGTTTTATCATCTGTGAAATGTGCATAATGATAACGCCTACTTGGATTAAACGAGATAATCGATTTAAGATTAAATGAGATAATTGACTTAATTATTAGTTGTTTTTATTATTAAGCTCTTACATAGGTAAAACTTCCACCTTGAGGACATCACAGACATGTTTTAGCATAGTTTAGTGGTTAAAAGTTGGGTGTGGCCAGGGCAGTGGTCAAACCCCATTACTGTCTTTATTTAGTAAGCCCCAGTTCTTTTACCTGTAAATTCAAATACTAACAAGAATATACCTAAGTATCACAGTGAGGTTTTTAAGAGGATTAAATGAAGCAGTGGACTTAATATTAATGATAACTCTAGAGCCTCAGCTAAGGTACAGAGATAAGTGATAGTGTGAGCTTCCTTCCCCTCCCAGGGGAGGCTTCTTCAGATCCCACTGGCAGAGTTTAGGTCACCAATTCTTTTGGCTGTGGGGCCAAGTGTTCCCTAGGTGAACTGTTTTTCCCTGCAAATCCAGGACGGTTCAATACCTTCCATCTCCCTTTAAATTTTACTAGAGCCGTTATTTGAACAGAGGTAGGAAACACTTTATACCAAAAGTCACATTTTGAAAAGTGCTGACCAGTTGAAATGAATTATAGGAATACTTGTCTGTTGAAATTCCAAAAACCAGAAGTAGATGAATTTTAAACAGCGTTAAGGCTACTTTTTGCCTCTTTCACATCTATATTCTTACATGCGAAGCGCTTTGATGAGCTAACCACTTTATCATTTTATTACCCTTTATTACATCATAAATTTTTATATCTTGCTAACGATCCTACAGGAAGCTTAATTGTTTATAGGAACATCTTAATTAACTGGAGTTCACCAGGTTAAGCAGAACACAAATTGAAAGGGTTTATAAATGAAATACACCCAAGTCCTCTCATTTTACTTAGGATGTATTGTTCAGATAAACTAGATTCAGCTGCGTCATAAGGAACTCAGTATGCTTCAGCAATATCATGTCGATACTCAACTATTCTTCCTTCTCTGTTGTGTCATAAGTGATGACTTCTTCCAACTGGGACATGCCCCTCCACCTTTCTATATTGAAGAGTGAAATTACCAGATGAGATAAATATGGTACTTTGACTTATAGACTGACTGGGAAGCATAAAATGTTGTTTATGCATCCCATTTCTTATCAGGTTTTGCCTTTTAGAAATGTAGATATTTGTATCTCTTCAAAAGCTTCTTGAATTAATCTGTTACTAGTTAGTGAACATATATGGAAGCATCTTATGGAAAGTATTTTAAGAAGTTAACTGCCACAACTGGATAGACTCATAAGCAATGTCTGTTACGGGGCCCAGTAGTAAGGTCCCTTTCTCCTTGGGGCTGTTCCTTGATACCCAGGGAAATCCCTACTTTGGCCTCCTAGGCGCCCCCAACCTGCTTGTATGGTCAAGTGACACTACAAATGCAAGTGCAAACCCATCTGATTGAACGGATGGACTTGTTGGCCTTAAATTCACATGGGGCCAAGGAATAAAAAGGAAACTCTAGAATTGGTTGTGCAAAAAGGAAACTAGAATTGGCTATTGTGGATTTGAGCACTTGAAATGTATCTAGTCCAAATTGAGATATATTGTAAGTATAAAGTATACACCAGATGTTGGACATTTAATCTTAAGAACATACCGTATCTCACTAAGATTTGTTCTTATGTTGTCTACATACTGATAATATTTTAATGTATATTAAACATTTTGAAATAAAAAATATTTTTTCATTTTTTTTACTTTTTCATTGAGACTAGAAAAATTGAAATTACACATGACTTGAATTATATTGCTATTGGACAAGGCTGTTGTACACCCTAGGTGTTAGATAATGTATTTGGGGAGCTGAAGCTTAAGTTAAAGTGATTTGCTGGTAGAATAGTTAGAACTGGTGTGAGAATCCTAAAAACCAAAATCCAGGCTCTTGTCCTCTCTTCACTCATCACTGTAAACTCTTTCCTAGCTCTTCGTGCTTCCACACTTGCTGCATTATTGATCCTGTCCAATCTTTCCTCTGTCCTGGTCATCAGGAAAGAGTACCAGGAGCAGTTAAGTGTTACCTTCTGTAATGTTCATGGGGCACTTTACGTAGACCAGAGGGGTAGTTTCTATGGAATACTGATCCCTCCACTAGTTTGGGGTTCAGGCAGGGCACTTCCTCGTATCTGTGTACTGATACCCATTCCAGCATCTCTTATAGTGGGAGCACATGGAACAAAGGTTTATGACAGCTCTTAAATGTGTCTGAAAGTTTCTGTTTCTTAATTGCTAGTTTCTTTTCTAGCAGCCTTTTCCCATTTTAAGTGGTTAACATAGTCTGCAAACACCTCACCTTTAGTCCAGTTTCTGCATTTCTCTTTTCCAGCCCTCACTCTACTTTCACCTTTGCTTTTTCCCTTGTGTTTTCAGACAACAAAACAAATGAAGGGTAGGTGGGAGGTTTTATCAGCCTAACCAACCAGGAAGTGGATTTTAGAGAAGTTAAATTTATTGGATCATTAACGTGTTGAAATTTTTGTTTTATTCAGAAGATATGGTCTTGAGTAAAATATCTTCCACTTTTATTTCGTAATTCTTCAATACTATTTTGCTTGTAAAAATCCGAGGGTTAAAAATTCTTCCCCCGTTTAGCTGTTCATGTTTTCCACTATCAGTAAAAATTAAAAAACAAATCAACCTCTAACATAAGAGAAAAAACACCTGTTTGGCTTGGAGAAATTGGCCAGGGAGGTCTTTTTTCTGACATGCCAAAAGCGACCATCACAGGGCCCCTTATTAAAAAGAGTCATTTTTTCTTTATTTCATGTGAGCATTGGCAGAAACTCTGACAAGCAGTTCTTCATATTTTATTATGTTCTTGTCTGCAGAATCTCTGTCAGGCAAAAACCTTGTCAGCGGAAAACCTGTCGTAGGATCAGAGGAGACAAAAACAGGTGTCACACAGGCAGTCAAAACTGAAGGAAAAAAAGATTAGGCTAAGGAGAGAGAGGCAGACAATTACATTAATGCCATTGCTTTTATCTTATAGATGTGTGTTATTATCTCGGGGTGCTGAGTGCGCAATTGCCTCAAAGAAAAGTAGACAGGAGACAAGGGGAAACTTGATAGTTATTAACTGAAGAGGCAGTGTGTCAAAGCTGGATGGGGTTCAAAGTTTTGTGAAGGAAAAAAACTGCAGGCAGCAAGCAAAGACTGTGTGGTTCTGCTTTCGGCTACATAAACCTAGTAGCAATCTAACATTTTCTACTTGGAAACAGATCATAGAGAGAAAAATTAATGAAAGATTTCATTTGGAGGTTTTTGGGGTAACATTTATCCTATATACATGTGACTGAGTCATAATCTTTTCTTTCTTATAAAATCTTGCCACAATGTGAGACATGGTGAGGCATGAAGACAGGCATTTGTCAGTTCAGCTGTGTTGTTTGGATATGTTTAAAACACCTATTATCAACACACTTTTAATTAAAAAAAGCTATTAAGAAGCCCTTTTACTAAGTGTGAACATCTGTACGTGCAAGCTGTAAATTAGGAGATCACATATGTGTGCCTCAGTCAGAGACTAAATGAACTTGGCAAGTGTTTTCGATTACTGGTTTTTAAATACAGTAAAATATCTAAAGGAAAAATTGCTACACTTTAAAATTTGGATTTATTTTCTTGATTGTGCCTGTTGGTACTGATTGATAGAACTTTTCTTTTAATTAGGAATTAGGGTCATTTTCATTATCAAATTGGTAACCAGAATTCAAAGCATTAATTGGTATCTTCCCTTGGTTTCTTTATTCACATCATTTCAAGACTTTTTTTCTTTTCTGAAAGTTGGAGCTCCATTAAATATTTGTGGTGGTATAAAATAGTGTTATTTTGCTAGTGGCCTAAACTTAAAAATATTTAGCCTTGTTGATAACGTACAGGTGTCAAACAGTCAGCTAGTGGAGAATGGAATGGTAACTTTAAGGTTTCCCTGTCCATCATTCATTGATTACATTGGTGCAAAAATCAGCCAGCATTGCTCTAGTCCTTAACATTTTCTGCTCTTGGATTTAAAAATTGGTTAGTTTAGACTTTTCATCATATTTGAGACTGCCTTCTTAACCCTTTTTATGAGCAAATCTTTATATAGAGTCTTTTATTCTACCATTCACGGATGCAAAGCAGTTCGATATTTGATATATACATTAAGCAGATCCAGCAATCCAGAAGAAAACACACATCAGTGTCAAAAGTGTGTGTGATAGCCTGGAGTTTTAAGGGATTACAGTAGGGGGAAAAAAGAAAGATTGATTATAGATTTAGAATGAGATTTCAGGCTGACTTACTAAGAGAAGGAAAGAAAAATACTTGTGACACAAAGGTGATGTTCATTAAAAATAAAGACAGAATATAATCATTTCTTTCTTTTAGGTATTTCCTACCAGATGCTGACTTTTTGTATTACCACTTTCTCTCAATTTTGAAATACATTTTCACCTCATCTTATAGAGTTAAAGCACATGTTCTATCAAAAATAAAATATGCCTCGCATTTACAATGTTTCCTTAGTGAAATTCTTATATAGGTATATGCTGTTTCAAGAAAATTAAGTCTTTAAAGCTTATAAATTGAGGGTAAGATGATTATTCTCTTACAGAATTCATTTTTTGTTTATTTATTAAAAGGACTTACATGGTCGTTCAAGTAGCATATATCAGTAGTTACTTTTAAAATGGAATGTGTTTGTAGTCAGCATACATTTAATTCATTGATCTATAAATGACATAAAGCAAGGTTTGTGTAGTCAGCTTTCAGCTAGCTTTGACAACTAGAGATTGGCTAGAACAGGAGCACTAATAATAATAATCCCCAAACCTGGTTTCAGCATGTAGATTCAATTACCAAGTCCCTTCCTAGATTTACTGTCAAATTTGCAGATTAAATTTTCTCTTTTCCCTTTACCACCTTCTGATGGACTTGCTGCTAATGAAGAAAGATATGCCCCCAAAAGTGGGCCATGGAGAAGTAAAACCAAGAGCTTTTTTCATCTACTAGCCAAAAGAGTGAGCTTCTGAATAACCAAGCGTTGACAGTCTACTTTTATGTGTGCCTCAGTCAGACTTTAATGATTTCCAAAGTCTGTTGTGAAGACTTTGTTATGCATAAGGCCACAGGGGGGAAATGCCAATCAGTTTGAAATATTACCTACATAGTCTCAAGTGGAGCTCAAATTCTATCCTGGACTAATTGTGGGTGTGTGTGCATATCCACATACTCTCAGAGCTACTTGTCAACTAGGGATGATTATAATCCATAGGACAGTGGGAGCTCACTGGAACTACTTTTGTCCCTCTTCCCTTCCTACCGTTTAGAATCACATTCATAATGGCCCATAAGAGTATACTTATTCTTCATGTATTATGGGACAACAAAAAAATCAAGGAGCATTTACATAAGGTGTATAAGATATAGTAATGTAATCAGGCTTTTTGGAGGCTCAGTGGAGTTTTTTTGACTTAAAAACATTAACACTATTTGTTCAAGAAAGAAAATAAATCCTCACACATAAGGGCTGACAGTTTTTATCATCAAGCTTGGGGATCAACTCTTTTAGCTGCATATCACTCCTTTTCTTTTTTTCTTAATAAATTCTGGAAACAAGCCTCCTCTCTCCTTGGTATTAAATATCCTAATTAATTCAGCCTTGACAGTTACAGTTAGAAAGTTGTGACTTAAATGGAACATGAGTTATTTTGTACTTAATTTGCTCCCAATTACATAGTTCTTTCCCCCAAAAGTAGTGAATAAAATGTGCAGATCTAAATATTTCTTCAAGTCACAAGGAATTTTTCTCTTAGTAACAATCATTGCCCGCCTTCATGATTGATCCCCTGATTCACTAAAAAGTTTTTAATATGTCATCATTGCAATTTACTAATGTTTTCCCCCAAGTGCTGTGGCTTTTATTAGGATCTGGCTTACAATCTACAGGGTAAGTTAAGCCTTTGCCTCCCGCACTGATGCTCTTGCCTAGTAAGACAGCTGAGTCTTATAATGGGAAAGGATTGATGTCATAATGATTCCAAAGGGCCCCTTTATGATGAAATTCTAAATACGCAAAATCCCATTAAACCTGTACAAGTTCACAGGCTAGCTACATCGAAATGACATATCATTATATTGGGTATAGTGTGCATATTATAAAGTGTGATATAATTGGAAATTATTGGTCATATTAGCAAGAACGAAGAGCCACCCACCTTTATAAATTGAAAGGTTATGGCCTCGGTATTTGAAGTAGGAAAGAACAATATTCTGTTTATAAGTAATCAGAACTTTAAAATCTGACCCTAGAAATTGTTCTAATAAAATCTGTTACTAACAACTTCATTTTTGAACTCTTAAAGTAATTGTTTTATGGAATTTTTTTTTATGGAAAAAAAATTCCATAAAACAATTCACTAAAAACACATGTTAAATGTTAATCAATTGGCAATTAAAATAGTATTCCGGGACCTAGAGCTCCTAAAAGCTGACCATTTGATGCTGTTATAATTTGGAATCCTAAGGGGAGTCGAAGCAAGAGACATGGAGTTCTCAAAACAATTAGCCATGCAATTTAGAGCTTACTTGGCTTTCTACCAAAATAAAAGAATAAGGCTGCTTTAATATTTTTTACATATAAAATTGCTTCAAATTAGCATTTAAAATTTTAAAAATATCCAGGGTAGGACTGGAAATTAGTGAAATAAAAGGCTTCCTTTTAGATCATTTCATACAGATTTTTAATTGTTTTACTCTGCAAAGTAGGTGGCTTTGAAAAATCACTCCACTTCGCTCACTTCTTATTTTATCGAATGGCTATAAGCTTCCCACTGCTGTGCCTGAACAGCTATTAGGCGGAGTACACTGGACATCAAGGCCTGAAATATTCAAGCATATTCCTGTGAAAACCACCTAAGTCACTTGAATTTGGCTTTTAAAGTAAGTTATGTTTAAAAAAAAAAAAAGTTGTGGAAAACTAAGAACTATAAACTATCACTGAGAGCCAATTTTCTAGGATCAGTGAAAAGCACTTTTATACTCCTACATTAAGGGAAAAAAGTATCTGAATATGTCCTTATTTCTGTGACCTTCACAGAGAATATTGGAAGTGAAGTCTGTAGAATTACAGATTTACATTTATTTTAATTTATTTGAAGATTTGGGGAGTAATTCCTGTTATTAAAAGTTGAAATAAAAAAATAGTTATTCACATTGCATTTGACAGATACAAGTTTTTATATAACCACCCTTGACCCACTCCCAGCACTATTTTATTATACATTTGAAAACTGAATTTTATAAAGGACATTACTTTGTTCTTTAAGTTAGCAATACAGTTAAAAGTACATATTACTTTATGTTTATTATGTATTTTGCATTACATTTTATACTTATTTTACATTTACATACGCACTTACATTAATGAACCACAAAAATTGTGGCTTTTGTTCTTATGGTGATTCTGTTCTTGACAGAAGTGAGTTTTCTTCATCCAGATCTAGGTGTTATTTTTGTGTCTTGTGGCTCAGCCACCACTTTCCTTTGGAAAACTATAGATCCTCTCAAAGTGTTTATTGAAATTATATCCAGGCCTCAATTTCTTTGTTTTATAGTCAGAAAGTCACCAGTTTAAGCTTCTGTTTCTGGCATTTTAAAGAAATCCCGGCAAATTATGTTCCCTCAGTCACCTAATTCACAATTTAAGAAGCTCTTATGAATTTTTTTTCTAACTAGTACCCATATTGTGCAGTTAAACCTTTTTTTTTTCCCCTGATAAAATTCTGCATACTAAAGGGAGTTTGCTTTTTATTTCTCCAGGCCTTTTACAAAAGAAAAAATAATCTCTTCTTTATAGATGCTATTCTTACAGTCTTATGGGATCACTGTTTTCTGACCCCTTTCCATAGTCTATACTGTACCTTTTTCTATAGCTATGAGGCTATAAATATAGCACATTTATCATAAATCTAGTGATCTGTACTATGATTTTCATAGTACCTATTATTATAATGTCTATTCATTATAACCTATTCTGGCACCCTGATATTAAGCTTGTTTTCTTTAACAATTCTGGAGTTTATACTGTTTTTACCTAGAAATCCAGTGGATGCCTCCAAGTAAGGGAATAAATTATGCAAAGTTTGGTTAGAATTCCTGCCCAGCTAGCATCTCCAACTCATTCCCTAAACTGCCTTAATTATCTACCCCCACTGTTCTCTCTAGAGGAGTATAAAATGCAAAAGATAGGGTTGAGAAAGGGATATAGGTGAAATTAAGAATTTGGTGACACAGTGGAATCATACATTTAGCCCTTCAGGGCAAATACATAATGGCCTTGTCCTATTCTGTGTACACTTTACTGTGTTTATCCATTCAACAATATGAGGACTAAACAGGCTTGAGTAATTGTTTCAGATGTAAGTTGCTGCTTAACATCAAGCTTTTGTTATAAAATAGGCACATAAGTGATCTGGTAAATGGGCAACATACTGGCACACATATGTGTCATCATTGTTGAGTAAGTTTGCTCTTAGATGAAGAGACTTCTCCAGTGTTCATAGGAAAAGAAAATAGAACTTGAATTGAAGCTAGAGAAAAGGGTAGTCAAAAGGTAAATAAGAAAGAAGAAAGACACTTACGGAATGGCATTGAAAATAGAAAATCTGAAAAATGTAGCTCAGCGTATGGGAACTCTGCTTTTCTCTCCAGCTTCATTTTGTGCTAGGACATTGTTCCTGTCCTAGCAGAATTGGCTTTGCCTGGAACACCCCACCTCCTACCCCATTTACATTATGTTCTCATGTCACATACCCAGTTTTGTAATTCTATGTGTTAATGCGTAGTTTTTAAAAGCCTGCTTTCATCACTAGTCTATTAACTTCAAGAGGGTCTGCATCACATCTGCTTTGTTCTTCACTAAATCTCCGAAGCTTAGCATAGGGCCTAGAAATACTCATTAGTGACCAAAAGTAAGTTTGTCCAGGATCTTCTGACCCAAGTTAAGGATTTTGTGTATTATTGTTGGAGGTGGGGAGGTGGCACCATTGGAAACCCTAGAGCAGAGAAGAGACATTGTAAACAGTATTTTGAGAAGACTGACTTAAAGGTTGTATTAAGGTTGTATTAGGCTAGAGAGAACAGAGGTAGATCAGACCAGCCCATAGTCACTTGCAGTATGGAGTTTGAGAGTCTAAAAACCTGTAGTAAAGTGATAGAGGTTAGGCCAGAAAGGAGGGATTGGATCCAGGGGAAACATCGCTGGAAAAATTTATGAAAGCTAAGTAGTCCGAGATAATTTTGAATATTCTTGCTATATTGTGTTCAGTGAGAAAAACAAGATAGAAATTTGTATCCGTAGTGCGACCTCAACTATGTAAAATCATGGATAAAAAAAGTAGATAAAACTACATCAACATGTGGACAATGTCGCCTTTGGGTGGTGGGTTTATGGGTGATTATCTTTGTTTTCCTTTTTCTCAATTTCACAACATTCTTTTCAGTGTGCACCTCTGACATATCCAATCCGAAAATAACTCCCTCTCTTTCCCCAAAATAAAGGCATCATTTCAAGCATTTTGGCCTAGTTTCTTAGTCCAACCTTTCTCAGCAATAGGAGTCAAGTACATGTTTGAAATTGAGGGCATGGAGCTCGAGTAAAGCTCAATTTATAGGTTAGGGATCACCTGCAGAGTATAGGAGTAGTTGAGTTCCTAGAGGTAGATCATCACATAGAGGCTCCTCTGGAATCCTTGTTTCCCCTGCATCTCGGTTAACCTCCCTTCAGTCCTCCGAACGCATCCTGTAACCCTGCCTCACCTTTGCTCCAAGCATCTGTTTTACTACTGTACTTCTTGGTTTGGGCTTGAATTCTGTACTTTCCTTTCCTTTTCCCTTGAAATTAAGGTAGGGGTCTTCAAGCTTTTAGCTTTCCTGGCTCCAAAAGAACTTTGAAAATGAAGAGCCATCCTGATAATTTCATATGCTAAATAAATTGCCGAGGTCATACAGCAAGTAGGTACCAGAGCTCAGATTGAAACCCTCGGAGGCTGTCCTTAGAAACTGTCCTTAATCTGCAGGACAACAAACACTTTTCAAACACTGAGAACTTTAAATTATTGCTTTAAGTCATTATTCTTATTAACACTGCAGACTTAGCTATCCTAATTGATGAAAATTTCCACCAGTGCTTAGGTCAAATCAGACTGCCAAATCTGACTTAATTTTCACTGGAAAAATTGAACTCACATTTTAATTCAAGTAAATGCATTAATATACATTTTGAGAAAAATTATTAAAACATCAATAAATTATGGACTACATTTTGTAGATTACTAAAACAGTCCAGAATAAAATGTGGAGCTAGTAAAATTAATTTATTTGGTTTACAATAGAAATGTTATTTCTTATTAATAAGCAATAATGTACTATAATATATAATTTAAGTTTTTTATGAGGTGAGGAGTCTGTCAGAAGTCATGATATTTACATTGATAATGTGGTTCCTTGTGTGTATCATGTTGGACTTTAGGAACAAATTAGATAAAGTTCATATACAAAAAAATTTATTAATTTTGCAAGTTCTTATGGTTAAACTTTTTTATAAATGTTTAATGTTTATAAATGTTTATAAATGTTTAATGAAAGAAGTTTTATATACTGCTAAAATTAAGTGTTTTGGCATTTAAATCATAATTTTTAAAATTTTTATTTTTAATTGGATGAGGAAAATTTTATAAGCTCAAAATGATCATTAATTATAACTAAAATAAACATTTTGATATTCTTTGTAAATGAGTTGTAACTATCTTATTAAATGATAAACATAGCTTCTGTAAGAAATCATGTAAAATTTCTGTCCACAGGTTTTATCCAGAATATCTTACAGATTTTGGTAGGTCCAGGAAAATATTCAAATTAAATTTAAGAGATTAGGCATCACTTACATGTGCTCAGGGCCTTTTCTTTCCAGGAGATGACACGTCCTAGGGATGAGTATCAGGAATAGTTGAAAAGAATGGCTTACATTAGAGTATGTGGGATGGGAGAGGGTAGCCATTTTCAGTATTGGACATTTTTGCTTTGCTGTCACAGGATACTTACTAAAGAGTGATATGTTATTAAAACAGACAGGAATGCAAGAGGCGAGTATATTACTGTTGCCCCATTTTACATTTTATTTGAATTCTGAGTATTCCAATAGACCTAAATTTCAGGTTTTAGCTACTCTTTAATCATATATGTATAGTCAAGGAAAGCAGGCCCATTTGCAGATTCTTGGTGCTTTTATTAATCATTAAAGGGGGCTTTCATGAAGCAGTTAAAAGTCATCAATTATTTTGGCACCCAGGAGAGTTTTATACCCTGGGCCAGTGCATCATATAAGTCAAATCAGATTATACCTTTATTTTGTAAAGAAGGCAGGGTACAACTTTCAAAGGTGAAATAGGAATGGATACTCTGCCTGAGTTTGCAGGCCTGTTCTCAGGTGGATCAATTTTACGACAAAGTAAATATGGGATTACAGGACCTGGAAATTGAATCCCTATACCTCCTGGAAGGCCTTCGCATGCTCTCTAGGTTCAGGCATATTATAGTTTGAAGTCCACTGAGTAAGGCATCTCCCAGTGGAGTATTGCAGAAATTTCCTACCCTGTTCGCTTGACTCCAGGCCATCCCTACCCCCAACTCTAGCTGTGTGATTTTCAGTGTGGCGTGCGTATGGGGTCTATGTCAGAGTTACTTGTGGCAATTTTTCAAACTAAACATGATCATCTCCCTTTCAACTCTTCTCCTTTAGGGGTTGAGGCTCTGTGGCTGAGGTTCAGAATTCAGCACCTTAGTCAGTAGCTGTCACTGGTGAATATGTGCCATGTCCTCCAAGCTGACAACTGTTGCTTTAATTGAACTTCTAGACTCTTGTCAGAGTTTTATATGTAAAATCGTAAATCATTTTCATCTTATTAAAATGTTTAATAGTTTCTATATCCTGTTTATACGAAGTAAAATTGTAAGCTTTCCGTAGGATTTGGCCTTCAGTAGTAAGGTGCCTTATAGTCTGCCCATCTGACTTTTTTTTTTTTTTTTTTACTTACCTCTAACTATTTTGCCTAAAGAGTTACACATTCTTTGGATATTCATTTCTCTTACACATATCTCATGTTCAATGGTTCTTGAAATATTGTCCCTGTCCAGCAGCATCAGCATCGTGTGGAGATACGTTAGAAACACAAATCCTTGGTCCTCATCCCAGACCCAGTGAATCAGAAACTCTGGGAGGTGACCCAGCAATTTGTGTTTTAACAGGCCAACCCTTCAGCTGATTCTGCTGCACTTAACGTTTGAGAACCCTTGCCTTAGTTCCATCTACCTAGATAGCTCACCTCTTTTCTTGCTTGTAAATTCCTAGTTTTCTTACAAGACCGTGCCTTCCTGGCAGAGTTGCCCTCTCTTCTGTGTCCTGTAGTACTTTTTCAAATCTCTTTTATAGCATTTATATTGCTTGCATCTGTCTACCTTGGAAGGTAGAGTCCACAGCATAAATTACTTTTGCATCTGCATGCAACACCTACCTTGGTGATAAGTGCTGCTGAATAAATGAATGTATGCATGAATGAAGAAGAGCATTTAAGAGGAGTGATGATCAATAAGGTCAGTTGCTATGGAGAGATCGTGGAAAATAATGAAGGGAAAAAGCTATTGGATTTCATAGTAAAGCAGGTGTTGGTGACCTTTGAAATGCTTGCTTCAGCAGGGTGATGGGCAAGAAGCCCAGATTGCTGAGAGTTGGGGCCTTTCAACATGATAAAGACTTGCAAGTTCCCAGAGTTTCTTATTGACTGTTTATCTGAATATGTGGTGGAAACAGTTTTGGGGGGAGAAATAACCAAGTGACCTTAGGCCAGTGACTTAACATTCAGTCTGTGCTCTCCGAATAGGCAATAATAATAATAATGTATGTTTTTATTTTTTTAAAGGATAATACAAGATCATTGTAAACCCCTAGAATGATGCCTAGCATTTAGTTAGTACTTAAGGAGTCATTTCATTTACTCTCTCCTACCCCATACACAATTATTTTTATTTATTAATGTCATTAGTAGCATCTGTCACCCTTTGTAAATTTGTATAAGATGTGAAATTGATAAAGATCAATCCTTATTCCAGTCATTGGAGAAATTACATTTAGCTGGACCTGACATACCTTTCATTGAAACCAGTGACAGCTATTTTGAAATTACATGATCTCCAGCTAGAAAAGTACCCCAGAAGTACCCCTTGTCTTAGTCAAGACTCTTTAAATACAAGTTATGGAATCCCACTTTAAATAGACTAAAAAAGAGAGAGAGAGAGTTTTTTGGCTTGTGTAACTGAAAATTCCAGGGATGGTGCCAGCCTCAAGAATAGCTATGTTCATATCTTCTGGACCAAACAATATTGTCAGTATCTGGTCTTTCTCAGACCATCTTGTAGTCCAGCTGTCTTTCATGTGATTTTTGTTCTCAAGCATATTTACCAGCTACAAATGTCAAGGAAAGAAAATTTCCCAGTAGTTCTAACTAAAGTCCTGGATTCGATCTTACTATTCGGACTTAGATCTCTTGGCCATTCTTGAATGAGTTCCTGTGGCCAAGAGACTGGTATATACTTAAGGAATATTCCTTAAGCCAGATTTCCCAGGCCTGGTTTAAGGAATATTCTATTCTATAAAATAACTGGTACTGAGTATAGGGAGAAGTGTAGTTCCCCAAAGGGAAATCCAGTTTCTGTTACCAGAATGAAGGGGAGCAGATGCAAAGCAGGCAAAACAATTGATTCCATCTTACTGTATAGAAAAGTACATTTTCAAACTGTGCTGCTGGGAACTCTAGGGGTCCAACTGAGATGCTTAACTGAGCTGAACATGCTAGCCTCACCAAGAGTAGCTTCACTTTTATATGTTTTTATACCCAATTTCTGGTTAAGATTTCATTTTAAAATAGAGTTTTGGCAATACCATTGGTCCAGGACAATTTAGTAGGTGGTTAGGCCCAAATAGAATATAAAAGTAGGTAACTGTCTTTTCCCACTCCATGCCACTGAACAAACTCTTGCCTTAACTTTCCTTTATCCCATTGACTCAACTCATATTCCTAACTCTACTGAGATTCAGACTCGAATTCTCCACATTCAGACGTGGGGAGATCATCACATTAGGAGAAGTCCAGTTCTCTGTTTACTGATATTGTGACACTTAAAAAAAATCACCACTGGCCATTTTCCATCACGGAGACATCCCCAGAAGTTGTTAACAGCTTGGTGACTCAGTGTAATCCAACAATTATAAAATAGAAAAATTTTGTTGCATTCAGGATATTTGACAGCTCATAATATTTGATAATATGTTTATGCTAAAATTTACAGTTGACATCTACAAGCTGATAGTTTAATATTTTTCAAGCATTCATCTATGGCTCATCTCCTAGGTAATTGCTCCTTAAATCATACTCTTAGGGCTTTTTTCTTATCTACTATTGAATTTTAAAAAATATCTGGTCCATGTTTTTATCTTCCATATCACAGCCCAAATGTGGCAAGGTGCCTGTTTTTGTAAATAAAGGTTTTTTGTACACAGACACACCCAGTAGTGTAAGGCTCACCTGCTTTCATTACAGCAGAAATGTGTAATTGTGAAAGAGAACATATGGCCCACAAGAAGTAAAAATATTTACTATCTGGTTCTTTACAGAAAAAAAATGGTTGACCTCTGCTTTATATTTCTGTGGCTTATAACAGTATTCCTAGTTCTTGACATATGGCATACTTACAAAGAAGAATCAGGTAAGGTCCTTATAATACTCTCATTCTCTGATGATCTCAAAAGTGTATCTAGGGCCATATTTTTGCCATAGCTGTTTCCCCTGTGCTCTTTTAGTTCTCTGAACAATTTCTCTTTGTTTCTATACCCTCGACAATTCGGTCCTCTTCATCCTCTAAAACTGCCTGCCCTTTTTAAAGAGAGGAAGGAAGAGGAATGACATGACAGCTTTTCACTGAGCCCTTGAACACATTGGTATACACACCTGCACAGGGACTAGGTCCAAACACATGGACAAAAATCAGGATTTCGCGTCATTTTATTTCCCCCTACTGAACCCTCTCGATTTCATATTTGTTGTGATATTAGCAGTGTATTTTGTGAAGAAGTGAATGATGTGAGCGAGGAGGGTTGATAAAGGGAAACAGGAGAGGAGCAGACTTTCCCTGAGCTGGTCACTGGATTCTGTAAGCAGAGCAGCCACTCATCAGAAGGCTGAGTAGTTAAGCTGTACTTGAAGTAGAACAGGGATAATACCTCTTTCCTTCATTTTTGCAGCCTAAATGCCCTGTGGAGTAAAAGAAGACTTCAATCCCTAGGCTGTGAATCCCTTATCTTTCCCAAATGTTAAATTAATTTTTAAGGCTATTTATTCAAAGTTGACTTAACTACTAGAATAGGAAAGATCAGACAAATCAGCTGCAAGAAATGAAGTATGAGGAAACCCGAACTCTTTGACAAAGTATTCCTGGGAGTAAATGTGTTGAATGAAGCCAGCGGGTAAATGATAAGGGCCTTTACACTATGGATGTAAGAAAGCAATTTATCAAGAGTACATGAACTCTCTAGTGACCACAAGTCAGAGGAAACGAGAGTGGAGGAGGAGCCCTGAAAAAATACATTTGAAATACTAAAAGCAGTGTGTGTGTGTGTACTTTTAAATACCTGCATTAATATGCAGAAATACTGGTATATTAAAATAAGAGTTGCTCGGAGTGCACACGTACATACAGTACATACTGTTATGAGATAAAGTGGTCGAAAGAGTGGGTGAGAAAGGCCAGGCAGTGGGTTCAAACTTGCAGAAACCTTGGTACTCTTAGGTGTGGTTAGAATTTTGAGCTTGGATGTTGTCTGATATCCATTTGCCTGACTCCTGAGATTAGATGACCATCTTTCAGGCTCACATGTTTATCTGTTTTAATCTCTAGAAGGTCATATGTGTATAATTCTGACAGTTGATCTAATGCTTTTGTGTTCTCTTAAGGAGTTCAAAGCACCTCTCATTCATTATCTCATTAATCTTTGCAGCATCTCTTTGAGCCCTGTAGATGAGACTATGTTATCTTAATTGTTCACTTTAGAGAAACTGAGGGAAAATGTGATTATATTATCTGCAGTAGGGTTTCAAACAAATAATTCAGATAAGGTTGGGGACTAGAATGTATGACTTTATCTTGGCTTTTAGATAGGGTAGTTTCTTAGAATTGAGAAAAAGACCTAATTGTTGAAATATTAGTTTCATTAAAAGTATTTACTCTGAGAATGGTCATCCTCAGTTTTGTGTGCTGAAATAACACAGTTAAAATATACAGAAATTCTGAAACTTTGATTTGGTCATTTCATCTGATGCTAAACCCTGGTCTGAGCCATCTGAAAAAGGACTAAACTATGGTTTGAATTTTGTTGTTGTTGTATTTCCTGAATAATTTTTAGAGAGCATGCCAGTGAACACTAAACTAAATATCACAGGCGAACAGCAAGAGATAAAACTGGGAGAACTAAACCTCCGGATAATCTCTCTTAGCTAATTTAACTCGAGAGCCCCCAACACAGACATCAGCTTTCCTGTTTCCTTCTAAATTAGGCTTTTTACCCCTATAGTCTAAATAACTTGCTTCTCTTCTTCTTTAAATCATTTGTATTTAACAAGGGGTGAATCTTATTCAAAAAAGTGATATTGTTTGAGCCGGATCTTAGGGCATGAGGTGGGGATTGTTTGTTTGTTTTTTTCTTGGTGAGGGAAGGGAGGACACCCTGATAATTTGGGTCGAGCCATAGTTCAATTAGCAAATTAATTAGTCTGGTTTTAGAGTCAGCCACAGTCATTTAGAAACATCCTCAGTGGCTCTCTTTCTGAAAGTTGAAAGTGTTTTGTATTTGCTGTCCTCTGCAATTTATAAACAACACAGGGAGAAGGTGGGAAGAGAACTATTTACATTGCAAGCTCTTGCTTAAACATCTGTGGTGATCAACCGTACTTGAAAATGGAGCCTTGATAACTTCCAGTAACTTGTTTCTACTCTGTCTGTTTCTGTCCTTTCCCTTTGTCTCTTTATCCCCACCCACCTCCGGAACTCTGTGGGACCACCATAGCCTTGGATAAACTCAGCACGCAGCACCTGTACCACCCCACGCAGGTGGAGATCGTGCAGTCCAACGTGGTGTTCGACATCAGCAGCCTGATGCTCTATGGGACACAAGCGGTACCTGTGCGACTAAAGATCCTGCTGGACCGTCTCTTCAGTGTCCTGAAGCAAGAGGAGGTGCTGCACATCCTGCACGGCCTGGGCTGGACTCTGCGGGACTACGTTCGGGGGTACATCCTTCAGGTAGGGGGAGGACGTTGAAGCTGGTATCTGGGGCCAGCTCTAGAAGGGTTTGGGTGAGAGCCCTTGGGAAACCTGGTCTCCTTCCTGCCCCTTGCAGGCCCAGGCACGTACACCCTCTTCTGGTTAAAATGGTCCTTTTGGCAAGCTTGTCAGGGAATTTGAAAGGAGTGATGTTCCAGCAGGCCTGTCTGGGGCCTCAGTGGTGTATATTAGAAAGAGAAAAGTGGCCTGTTGCCTAGTGTTGCTTTGTTTGCATCTTTTTGAGTCCAGCTCTCTCTCCCTACAACCTGAGCTTCCTGGCTGCTCCAGCAAGTCCTATTGTAGCCCTCCTAAAAGGGAGGTCTCTTTGAGGTGGGTGACGGGTGTGTGAATATCTGAGGTTATACTTCATCTGGGTTTAGTAGGGCTTGTTCTCACACTTAATTTGTAGGTTTGGTGTTTTCTTGGTTGTCTGTGTACCCTAATTATTGCTTCTTCATCCAAATCAAAGGAAGAACTGTAACCTCTATAAACTCCTTGCTTTTATAACCTGTCAACCTTCACATTCCAAAACATGCAGACGTGGTTATAGATTTGGCCTTCACAGCACCTGTTCTTCCAGCCTTGAGCCCCTTCTTTGTGTCAGTGGCACTTCCAATCTGGTAAGGGTCTTAAAACTTTTCTGGGAGGCCTGCAGCCTCCACTCCCTTCCCCCGCAACCTCCCTGCCTTTTTTCATCCTATTTTGCAATATGTTATGAGTGGTTTTGCATTGTGTACTTTTCCTCTGAAATGTTTTTTTTATGGCCATCTGTCTTCTACGACCCTTGAAGGGTAAATGTTGAAAACAGCATGTTGGGAGACCCCAGGATCCAAAAAAGACTACACTGGATGATGAAGAAGTACTTCCTCCTGCCAAAGGAGATCACAGTTGGAGAAGGTAGAATCTGAAGTGATTTTTGAAATTTCCTATGGGGTAATACCAGGAGAATTGACTCCTTCAAAAAAAAAAATGTTTTTTTGGCTCTGCCAGCCGGTTTATTCCCTGAGCCACTCGGTGTTATGTGCAGGGTCCTGGCTGCCAGCTCGGTATGTAATGAGTGGAGGGCTTCAAGCCTTCCCCTTGCTCTAACTTGGCATAAACAAACACACACACACACACACACACACACACACACACACACACACACACACACACACACACACACACACACACACCCCACCCCCACCCACCCCACTCCTGTCACTCTCCTGTGTGGTACCTCCAAGGGCTAGCCAGGGAAGGAGAACAGAGGAGGGATGATGAGTGGATGTAGAGAAAGAGGGGAGGTGGAGTAACTTGTCTGCTCCCATGACTGCTTTTGTTAGCATCATTTCTTAGTCTAGCGAGATTAACTTGGAAGGCACAGAAAATTTGGCCCTCTGAAGATGAGATGATGATGATAATAGGAATAATTATATATTACATTTTCAGTTTATAGAAGACTTTCATTCGCATTATCTCATTTGCCTGAGGGTGGGGACATTGCAGTGGGATGAGTGGAAAGTTAAGACTTGGGTGGTCAGGGCCCATGAGTGGGTACAAGGTCCAGGAGGAAGGGGCCAGGAAAAACAAAGCGTGGAGCCAGTTTAACAGTCCCTGCTTATGCACAATGGCTTCAAGACGCATCCGTGCCTCAGCTTTCTGCATACGTTTCTGCAACGTGATTATTAATGTCCATTTTGGATAGATTTTACCCTACATGAAAGCACAAACCTCTGCAGATTTTTGAATGGACCTGTTAGCTTGGCTAAGCACTCTTTTCTTTATTCAAAACCTAAAGTATTTTGCCCCAATCTAGTACCGTATTTATTGCCTCCACTTCCATGTTTAGTTCTGTCATCCATGCTGTATTTCAGTTCTGCGTGTATATTTTTGCCTAAGATATCTGGATCATATGCATGGTGTCTTTCTGTTCAAACAAATAGATATTTGCATGACTGAATATTTGCCATCTTAACCCAGTTTACTACAGCATTTTGTTGTCAGTTAATACAGAACCTGCTGGATGTTCTGTAGTATGGGTCCTGCCTTGGCTAGTGCCTGTTTCTTTGTTTCACTTGAAATTATTATTTAGATGTTAATTTTCCCTCCAAATTTCAACATAGCTCTAAGGCAAGCATAGAAAATATACTCCATATTTCTTTTTGTATGAGGGCTCTGATTTTAAAGATAAAAAATTGCAAGAGAAATTAATGTGGTAGAAAAATTCAGCAAAACCACAAACTAACCATTTATAAAGTCTTATTTTGGAGTGAAATATTGCATATAAAGAACACTGTCATTTATTTTTTAACTTAAGTTATGACTGATTTTTATTTAATGTAGATTTTGACAAATCTCAAATTTAATCTGGTTCTCCATTCAGAGTTTAAAATTGACATTTTAAGAAAATCATAGATGATTTTTACATTAGAGAATACCAGGTTTAATTTCTGTCTTGTTTATTGATAGAATTGATGTAATATGGATTTTATTTTAATGATGCCTTTCGTTATTCAGCATTTATCATCTACTTATTCCTTGGAGAAAACAGTTCATAGTGAAAAAAAAAAGGCAAGATGTTGAAGGACATGAAACCGTTATCATTTAAGTAGTGAGAAAATGCTCATTTAAAAAATACCCCCAAAACAAGAACTAAACTATAGAAATAAACCCCTTTTCTCTAAAACATTGTTATTTGATTATTGGTCAATATTTTAAAAATTATATGTAGTAATGATAAAGTATGCACACATGACTTTGAATATAATTATATGTAACATTTTTACACAAGTAGACTATAAAATGTGTGTCCAAAGGATGTGGAACCCTATAATGCACTGTTAGTCTACAAGTCATTTTATCTGGCTAAAACTCAATTGTCTTGTAGCCCTCAAGGCATCAATTTTAGCATTATTGCTCTCAACAACAGTATATTGAATATTATGTCAGTTAAAGGAGAATAATTATCAAGGCAAGTTAGGGTGGCTGTTAGTCTTACCACATATTGACTTGGTTAGTAGTTGGCTATAGATTGTGTTACTGGGCAAATGATGATGTACGGTGAGTTGAACTGGTGAAGCCAGGATATTAATTTAACTCTCTCTGGGCCCAGTCCTACGTCCCTTATGAATACACAGCTATTCCTGGTTTCACAAATAGTTTTGAATGTAGAAAGATAGGATTTTGCATTTTTGGATATGAGGGGAAAGAAGAACAGTGCCATTCACAGGTTATCACTTGCAAGCATGTATGAAGAGGTTGTTCAAAGAAAAAGGGGGATGATAGTGATGCCACAGTTCATTTAAAAGACTAGCAATATCTTTCAAGAATCCTGTACTGTTTTGATAAAAATTACTTTTCACTTATGTGATTATCAGGGTAATTCATAAACTAGCCAGCTGGGTGAAAATACATAGCATAACCTGAACTGCACTGATTTAAGAATTCAGGAATATCTTAAAGGTAAAGAGCCTAGTATTCATTTAGAAAGTACAGAAAAAATGAGGTAAATTTTAAGCATTTTCCCACAAAATCGCAGTAAAAGGAAATAAGCAATTAGATGCTAAAATGTAAATATAAAGGAATATAAGGTTTTTTCTGCTGCTGAATATTCCTTATTTCCAATCTACATTTCATGGTACATTTATTGACAGCGAATAAAAGCAGTGCCCTGTTCTTTCCCCATTTTCCGTCTTTGACCTAGGGTATAAAAATATAGATGATTTTCATCATTGAATTTAATCACTTAAAAATCAAGTTTTCACAGTCTCTTCAGTTTGAATTTGTAACTGGTCTCATACACCAGCCTATCTGTGGAAATCTCGTCCTTTGTAAATGAATCCTGCCAGGATTCAAAGAACCATATCAGACACTCTGAATAATTAGCTGAAGTGTCAGCAGCCTTGTGAGAGAATGAGTAGTGATGCACATTTCAAATCACCTGTGTCTTGAAACAATCAGAACTAATAGAACCATCAGCACTGTAGGTGAACATTTCCCAGCGTATTCTGGGGGCATTGGTCTTCCAGAAGTCCAACTTTAGATTTGGGAGGAACTCACTGTGGACCCTCATAGAGCCTCGTGGCACCATTAGCATAACAAAGGCTCTGAGGAGTTCTGGAGTACTGGTTCCTGAGAGTAGGTAAGGAGCTCATTACAAGTCTTTGATTCCTGAACACACAGCTCTTCTTCAGTTTGGGGTGTTTGCATGTATAGTTTCTTCTGCCTGGACTCCCCTACTCCTCTCTCTGCTTGGGCAATTTCTTGTCCTTTAGGTGTCAGCCAAAGCCCCACTTTTTCCCAGACACCTTTTCTGTCCATCTTAACCATCACAAGTCTTCTAGTGTGGCTGTGTCTCAGGACTCTGTTTCCCTCAAGCTCCAATTCAATTTAAAATCAGTTAAATCAGCTTTTAAAATGTTGTGCCCGCCCCCCCCCGCCCCCGCTTCCTCACTAGGGAACATTACAAAGTCAGGGTACCCAATAAATATTTATTAAATGAATGGGTAAAGAAACCTTAACTTGGTGTAGCTTGATGTTTCACCATGGTACTCATGGGATATCCAATAACTTCAGTTGGTCCACAGGCCCTTAGTCTTTATTCAGGCTTCCCAGGGACAAAATTCTGTGAAGGCAGCTGGGCTGGTGAAGGCAGTAAGAAGAGAATCAAGACTCCCACACTGCCTAGTTAGTGGTCTGCGTAGAATAAGTGTTTTGTGGTTCAATGTGGTACAAAAACGTAGATGTTTAGCAAACACTTGTATTTAAAGGGTCCTTTGTGGAGCAAATTCACATACTTTTTGAATTCTCTTACATCATTCTCTTGTAGATGTTGCCAAGGAATTAACATTTGGAGTAGTTTAAGCTCAATGAGGTTAAGTGACTTTCTCATGATCGCAGAAGCTGTTAATTGGTGCAATTGATGCTTTGTAGCTTTTTGAGGCCCATCCCCGCAGCACCCAGCCTGGCACATAGTAAGGTTTGCTAAATATTGGAGGGAGGAAATCTGATCTAAATTCAGGTCTCTACCTCTATGGACAGTATTTGGATGTTTTTTGTTTGTTTGTTTTTAGGACTACCAAGCTGTCTTTCCAGCCAAAGAAACTCATAGCGTTAAAGTGGCATGGTTTGGGGAACAGAGAAGGCCTGAGAGTACTGAGCTGACAAAGTTAGCATCTCTCTTATAGTCAGTGGTGATCATACCCACCTGACCTTAGGAAAAATTAGGTGAAATGGGTTCTCCTTTTGTGCTCCTTTTCTCAGCTATTTCCTCATGTTCCACCTTGTTTCAGGTTACTTTTGCTCTCATTTCCATGACCAAAAGTTTTTCTCTAAATCTGGTATTTACCATTAATGCTTCATTATAAATTCTGGTCTTGACCTACCTTTCCAGGGGTACATGCCTTTTTTAATTAAGTGTATAAAAACAAAGTCTTTGTACCTAATTGATAAGATTTCAACTATGTCATGTACGAGGGTGGAGCAGAGATGAGGTAGCTTTTCTCTGGGTCCATAAAAGGATATCAAGTTGATTGGTAAAGGAGAACCTGGATACTGAATTAGAAGACTGAGCAGATATCCCAGTACTGCCGCTGATTATTTATGTGAGTATGGAAAAAATTGCCATTCTTAGCCATAATTTCTTCGTCTTTAAAACTGAGATAACCTGTTACACCTTTCTCATTTTTTGAATGGCAAAAGGATGAAGTAACTTAGATGAAAGCATGTTGTAAACTACTACTCAGTTGGTATTTTTCACTCCTATCTGTATGTAAAGCTAAGTCTGACCAATTATAGCAGGGAAATAGCAGATGTCAGACATGTTTCTTTGCAGATGACAAATGCTTGGAAAAAGATAGGAAGTACATTTAGGCTTTAGATAATATCAATGAGATAAATATTAGTTGTTTTAGTAAGTAAATCTTGAAATGCTAGTGGCCTGACACAATAGGAATTTGTTTCTCCATCTCAGCGAGACCAGTCAGCATTCTTGGTTGGTGAATGCTTTCCTCCCAGAGGTGATTTGAAGAGAGGTCATTTAGGGCCTCTGCCGTTTTATGGCTCTGCCATTCTCTGGGGCCTCTGCTTCCTCATCTAGTTGGCAGCCCTGAGAGAGGGTGGAGGTTCTGTGAGGGAGGTTTTCATGGACCAGGCCGGAAAGTGTGGTGGGTCACTTCTGTCCATATGTCACTGATCAGAGCTTACATCTAGAGCCAGGTGACTCGGGGGAACTAGGCTGTGTAGTGCCAGGTTGAGCAGCTGCTCCCAGCTATACCTGTGCAGCATAGAGGATGAGCACAGGTCAGTGCTCCACTCAGATGTGGCGAAATAGCTATAATTCTGCCTTTTTATTCAGGTGGATCAGGAGAGCTTAAAGCAGCGTTAGTCGCAATTAAAGCAAGTTCATGGGTTTGAAATCTAGCTCCAGTTCTTACTAGATATGTGAAAATAGGTTAATGTCTCTATCTAGGTAAGCCTCAGTTTCCTCACCTGTAAAGCAGGGATACTAATAGTATCTCATGGGTTTATTGTGAAGGTAAAATAAGATGATGCATATAAAGCATTCAGTAGTAACACTTGCTAAGTGTCCAGCAAATTTCAGCTATTGACATTTATCATGATGATGAAAAAGATGATGATGATGATATTGACTATTGTAGACTATTGCCAACCTGGCCATTTTAGACCTTTGTGTATAAAGCAGTCTTAAGTCATGGATATTTTATATTTCACTTTGTCTCTTAGAACAGAGTGCCTTCCCAACCAGTCAGGCAAAAAGGTAGCTACTATTTAATTGTAAATATATAATACATGCGTACATATGCATATAAGGTAGACACACAAATATATTGGTACATAGTACATACTTGATTATAAATAAGTGACAGGCAGGTATAGTGACAAAAATTTTGGACTTTGAAGTGAGACAGACGGGAATGAATCTGGTTTACCTTTTGATAGCTCTATTACCTATGATAAGTCATTTAACATTTGAACCTGAGTGTCTTCATCTGTAAATATTAAATGAAATGGTATTTGTAAAGTACTTAGTGCAGTAACTAGCCCACAGGACTCTTATTAATATTAAGCAATACTGCATTATTAGTATGTAAGTATGCATGTGTGTTATTTTTTAAGTTATGACTCATTCCAAATATGGGTATCATTTTATTACCCTTGCATTTCTGTATTTCAGTAATTTCCAGTACCCTTCCCAGCACCTGGCACAGGATGAGTACTTGTTGAATTTACTAATATTATTCAAGTATCTCAGCTTTTACCCCATTGCATACTGTAAAACTTATTTAAAATAGGCAACCTTTTTTATACAGATCTTTTTAGGAAATTTCCAGAGCAGAAGGATCAATGGACTTAGGTATAAATTTATTTAGGTAGTCCTTCAAATAGCAACTTTTATTGGTTAATTTCCGTATGCTGAGTATATAAGAGAAGATGTCCCAAGAAGCCTTCATTCTAATGGACAAAGGAGCTGTAAACAAATTATGCAAGTTATATGATCAAAACTATAAGAATGTACAGATGGCCCATAGCATTGACATCGAAAAGGGATTATTTGACTCCAGCTAAAGATTACATTATCACTGCCATGATCAAACGTTTCTTCTGAACGTTTTTCAGAAGAAAAGGGTCATAGATGTGAATGGTCAAGATCCCCTTTTTTTTGTCAGGGATATAGAAAAAGTAGGTGGTTGAGGGCAATGTACTGAATTTATAGTATCTGTTTTCCAGAATGCTTGGACCACTTTATAGATATTATCCCAGCAATCCCCCTAACCTCCCTATTAGAGAGAGATTTTCAGCGCCTGTTATCCCTGGTTTTAAAGTTATCGTGGCTTGAAGGCCTCAGGCAGGGTCAAAGCTGGAAGTGGAATACAGGGAGTTTGCCAAAGCTGTAACTATTTGAACAGCAATAAAAATAAACACCTTATATCCAAGGACATAGCTTGATGTTTTGTGCTCAAAGTTAAAATAAAAATATTCCTCCCTTTCCCTTTGTAAAGTAGAAATAGATAGCTCACCACATTCCAGGATGGAATGCAGTGACTGCTGGAATTGAATGTGTGTCTATGGGACACAGAGGGAGAGGATTTTTTATTCCCCGGGAGGGATAGAAATGAGCCCACAGCTCTCTGGCCATTCACCATTTGATAAGAACCAGTTCATATTTACTCAAAATGGATATTCTCTGTGATGGCACTGATTAACCCACATGATCTCCAGAGCAACACTCCTATATGCTCCTTGTTGAATTTAAAGTGGAAAACTCCTGAGCTTTGGGTTTAGACCTCAGTTCTACCCCCAATTAACTCTCTAGCCTTGCAAAAAGTGCAAAATTTCTATGAACTTTGTTTTTCTTATGATACCTTCCTAATGGAGTTTTGAGGAAAAAGAGAAGAATTTGTTAGGTTCATAGAAATACTCAGTAAATGTTAATTCCTTAAATAGAGAGATTCTTTAGTCCCCCACCAACCACATCCCTTAAGATTCTAGAGCAACAGAAAATTTGTGGTTTTCTGCTTGTCCATATATTTTATTTGAGCCACTGTATCCTTTTGTAATATTTTCCTCACTTTGACAGAAGGGGCAGGTGAAGGACGAGAGGGGGGTTATACAGGAACTGAAATCTCTCATAGCAAAGAATCATGGAAGGCTCTCAAGATTCTTCTCTAGTCTACCATGTGTTTCATTTGAATGACCTACATTTCAAATATTCATATATGAAGTAATGAAGGGCTGTGAAAAGTAGAAAGTGAGATGGGGATCTTTGTGGATTGCTGGAAGGTTTTGCTAAATCCGTACAAATGGGACAAACAAATAAAGATTCCTTATTTGATTCATGTATGACAGCCATAAAAGTAATGCCAGCAGCAACTGGAAAATGGAACACAGGCCAATGCATTTGCTAGAAGTATTTAAGTGACCACTGCCAAATTGAATTACTTTAGGAAGACTTGTTGAAAGAGGAGATTCTTAAGGAAGAAGAAAGTTATTGTTACATAGTAGAAAGGATGGAACATTTTTCCATACAGGAAGAATGTCATGTTGGGAGGAGGTGTGAACAAGTTTATGGGGGAGAGTTGCATTTTAGGTAGGTGAGTAGCATTGAGCTGTAGTGTTGGCAAGTGTGGTTTATGCCAGACCTGGTCGCTCTTTTTGATTTACCATGTTTGTATTGCCATCCCTATCTAAGGGGTGTGACTAGTGATTTTGTAGGTTCACAGACCTGGCATTCATTGGTAATAACATTATGTCTTAAAAAGGCAGGTCACTGGCTAGTGACTTAATGAACAATTGTTTTAGAAACCCACTACTGAGGCGAGGTCCTGTTGCTACCTAGGAAGTGTTTTAATTTGTTGGTGGCAACTGAATGACCCGTTATGTCCTCTCTCTGTCTGTCTCTCTTTCTTGGTCAAGGTAGACTTGGCATGGGGGACTTGGAGAGTAGATTGAACAGTGGTAGTCTTATGTTTCAACAGTGAAATGTCTCACATGGCTACAATCGACCATCCTACATAAGGCCCCCAAATAAGAGAATGAGATATTGGTTGCTGTGCATTTTCTGTCAAGAGCTCATCTACCAGGATACTGTGTTTTTCTTACCTGTGGCCCCCAGGAAAGCATTTGTTAGAGACTGAGAACTGAAGGTCCTCTCTGTAAGGAAATGCTTTAACAAGATTTTCTTGTTCTCATGTAATTTTCTCTTTAACGAAGCCATAATAACACTGTCAGAGGCAGCTTTCTAGTTAGCATGAGTAATGTGGTTACTATATTTTCTATTTTTATTTTAATATGCTTTTCCTGCTGTGCTTTTTTTTTTTCTTTTTTGGTTTTAAAAAATAGAAGTTGAGTAAATGTGGTAACTCAAAGACTGGTGCACACTGCATCCTCTCTGGGATGGAATTCTAAGGAATACTATGCACAACGGCCCTCCCTTCCCCCCCACCCCCCACCTTTTTTTTTCCTTCAGACTCCTTAGTGGAATAAAGAGGAGAATGTTTGGAACACAGACCACTGAAAATATTGGCTTATGGTCAGGTTAGGCCAGACTTCACTGAAATTGACATTTAAACAATAGTGTCTATCCCATAGGTTTTTGTCTCTAGAGTACCCGTTAATATTAAGCTGGTTTATTTTATAGTGTGTTGATAAGACACAGAGTTAGGTAGCTAGGGACTCACCTTATTAGTTCATTCATTTGCTGCTTTTTAAAGTATGCACATGTTTAGAAATTTAAATTAGCAACAACAAAATACACTTAAATTTTCCTTAAAAGAGTAATTAAGAGCTACTTGTCTCTGTGTCCTGTCGCCTCTGCCAGAATTAGAGTTCATGCTGAGTATATTCCATTGAGTCAGCCATCATTCCATCACCAACAGGGATTGCTTTTCCATGTATTGACATGTGAAGGAATGTCTGCCTTGCAGTAGCCATGGGCTTGTGCCAGATTTTGAGATCCATAGGGGCAGTGCTGGGAGCTTTTCAATTCTGAATCAGAGATCCAATTCATAATAGCCGAGCCAGGAAAACTGAGTTGAATCTGTAGCCAAAACTATGGTTAAGGAAGGGAAAAAAATAACCTTTTTTTTTTCTTTCCCTTTTTTGCAGTGCTTTATTGCTTTAAAATATGAGTGCCTCTGTCCATTGATCCTCTAGTGACTTTTCATTGGATTCAAATTGTGGTCTCTTAGGTGAAAAGGTCAGTGTTTTATTCATTCAGCCACACATAGATGGAGATTAACTGAGAGCAAGCAGTACAAGACATTTGGATCCTGCCAGACCTAGGGCACCTGAAAGAGGTTTATTTCTTTTCTCCCTAGCCTTCCCTATGCCTGCTGCGAAGAGGATGGCCTTGTCTTCTGAGAGTGGGGGAGGGTTTTGATTGGCTGTGTGTTAACTGCCTCAAATCCATGGCCATAGGGTGAGTAAGAACCCCTGAGAATCAAACATGTCATCTTTGTAGCATCACCTGATTTAGTGCTTTTCCTCAAGTCTGAGATGTCTCAAGGGGCCTTTTTTCCCTTGCAGCACTGATCTTTCAATGAGGTGCTAGTGTCTGTCCTGAGCAATAACAAGGAAAAACCATGAAGTGTGAACAGCTCTTATTAGGGGGTAAATGTCATTAACGCCTTTGTAGCCTTCTCTGCAATCTGAATGCGCTTGTCAAGAGAGTGACTTACTGAAGCTTCCTTTAAAATCATATAAATGGAATTTAAAATACTGAAGCTTTACATTTTAATTAAGCAAGGCCATTAGCTTCTTTTGCTTATGCATTTTCGTAGTCATTTATGCTTGTGTCTGATAGGGACAACCTTCTAAAATAAATCTATTGAAAATCATCTACAAAAAAATGTTTTAAGGGTTTGAGAAATCAAAGTTTTAAATAATTTTTGACGTTTGTGGGGAGCAGATGCTTCTCTCTGTTTTAATTTTCTAGAGACCCATATACTCATGTACCTGACCATAAAATGCATATTTTCATATGTGGTATGAGAAAACACTCACATTTAAGTTGAGTAGGTCAGTCTGGATTAATGAGAAATCTGAAGCATTTAATGTTTAAATAATGATTCTCTTATTTTCAATACATAACCAGAAATCTTTCTCTAGTGATGAATTCCTTTATGTAAAATTCTAATATTCTCCTGAAGCAAAAATTTTATATGCAAAGTTTTGCTTCTGTAAACCTTTTCCCAAGTTTGTGAATTTCAGATTAATTTCTCATCATTCTGGGTTGTTTCTTTGAGTGACAAAAAAAACATGTTGAATAGTTGTGTTGTCGGAGGGTTAGCTATAAAAAGAAAATAATCTCTTTTACTATGATATTAATTTTATATAAGAAAAATGAATTGAGACATTTAGTTAAAACTTTGGGAAGGTAAATCCAGGAAACTTACATGCAAGTTAGAGAGGTGGTGAATGGAAATTAACTATGGAGTACCTGCTATTATGAACTTAAGATTTATCATTTGATGAACTCTATTTAATATACAATCTGTTTCAAATTTGATCCTCTGTCCTTTTCTTGACATCTCATTACGTGACAAAGTTTCGTTACAATGCATTTTCTTTTTCTATTTTGAGGGTTCAGGAAAATTTATTCTTTAAACAAATATTTACTTGAGTGGCTGCTGTATTAAAATGATTAAGAGAGAGACACCATGCCACTGTGTTACAGCTCTCAGTTTAGTGGAGATTGGGGCTCAAGTTAAGCTAAGGGAAAGCAGAGGCCATTAGTGTATGTTTTCTAATGAATATATAAGCATAATCTATAATTAGTCCATTAATGAGTTATATGTAAATAGATTCTTTGGACATATTTCCACCTTACTTGAAAAGTTAATGCTTTAAAACATTTTAGACATTCTCTACCTGTCTTGGTTGTACCATTAATTCAAGATTTGTAATTAAATAACTGACTAAACAAAATTATTTTTCAACCCAGCCCCCACTTTTTGAATTAAAAGCATTTGTAGTTTGAATTAATGAGATTTTGCTGTATAGAAAACCCACCTATTTAGCTCACAGAGGTTAAGCAGCAAAGAGATGTTTTCTTCCAATTCCTTAACTCATAAATGTTTTGACAAGTTAATAAAAACTTATTTTAAAATTCCTCTTTAGTGAGAATCCAAAGATGATCATTTTTAGCCCCATCAGGATCATTTTGCAAAAGCTACCCATGAAGTCACTCACTTAGAACAAGAAAATCTCCATGGAATTATTGCCAACGCCACTTGGGGAATAATTGGACCAATTAAACTGTAGATGTTTTATATTAAATTATGGTGCCTATTAAAATAAAGAATATCAAATTTAGATTTAGTCTATATTCTCTTTGTCAGTTTCCTTCACTCAATACATAGAATTTTAGTTCACCTGCTTGCTTTTTTGCCAAAGTAATACATAAGTAATATATGTATGTAATTTAAGAAGATGATAGTCTGGTGCCAGTAGATTCTTCTTATGGAAAACAATCTCAGACTTGGTAGTGCAATAAGAAGGGCTGTCTGACAGCACCATCTGCTTTGTCCTCTCTTTTCTCTGTGTTCTACCTTACACCTGGATCCAGGCTATTAATATAAATGATCATTTCTGAGGTTCACATTTTAGGGTAACTTTGACAAAGAGATGTCTGGAATATCAGGATTATCAAAGATGTACAGTAAGACCTTTTCATAAATGTTTTGCAAGGCACCAGATGGAAGGAAGCTTTACTGCATTATATTTCCCATATGGAAAAGTATCTGGGACTTGAAAGGGGCACACCCTTGGAAGGGGAATACTCCTTAAAAAGGAACTTTATAAAAGAATGCTGTAGTATAGGATTTTCATGTGTGATTTATTCATTTGAGCATATTACTTTGAAGGCCCAAACAGCATCCTGGATATAAGTTGTGGTTTCCCAGACCTGAAAAGTGTCTGTTAGTTTAAATTTCACAAACTTTTAAAATTTGCTTGTGCCACAGGTCAAGTGTGTCTTGCCGAGACTGGTTGCCATTGTTTTAGTCAAGGTTTTGCTTTTGTTAAAATCATTAGATTGGGTATCTTGTGAAAGATAAGTGTACCTTCACCTTCACATGTTATTTTATATTAATTGAAAGTCAAGATGGTAGAATTTAAACACTAGTGTTATGTAGTGACAATGAAGGTGTTATTTTTCTAGTGTTCTTTCATTTTTTGAGATACATGTCTTATAATCAGTTTCACTTAGTAGATACTATGTAATACTCACGAGGGTTTGAAGGTCATAGTTCTTTTGTTGTTATCCACTTCACAGCAACACTTGTGGAAGAGAGATATGCAGATGTAAATATAAGAACGCTTTGTAAAGTCTTTGCAAATAATACTATAATGTTTTGAGTAAGATGCAAGGAGAGACTCAATGTACTTATGCATTGAATAACACCACATTTCTATACTATATATTGAAAGGATGGTCTTTATAGTGATTGCATATGTATTCTTTTTGAAATGACATTCACAAAATTAGAACATATTTTCCTATAGAATAAATGTATTAATGGTATGTACATTTTCAACTATCTAGATTAGTTGAAAAACCTAAGTAATTCTGGTAAGTATAGAACCACTGAACATGCTTCCAGGAGTATTTTTCCTCTGGATAGAAGTTAGTGCATTGATAGGTGCTAATATGTTAGTTGTCATACTTTAAATGTTTAGTTTTGATAAAAATAATATACTAAATAGAGGGAATTTCCCCTTATATAACAGAACCAACTTTGAAGAGGATATAGTTTATTGCGTAAAATAGACAGTTAACATAAACAGGTAAACACTGCTATTGTTAATAAAAATTTGATTTAGAACAAAACCTAAAATTTGGCTTAGAAAATGTTTCCAAATTTTTATCATTTCTTTCCCAAATATATCTGTGAGAGAAAGAATAAAAATGTGAGGCTTCATCTCTTCATTTGAACTAGAATATTAGCTCGAGTTAAAATTTTATGAGTTATTTATGGGATATAAACAGAGCTTTATTTAATGTTATAGTTTCTTTGGGCAGGCCTTAAATGCAAGGCTCTGAAAGCAAAAGGGGAATATTTTCTCTCCATTTCCAATAGGTTCTGCAAATTATCATTATGAAATGAAAGGAAAACAAATTAACACAAAAGCAGAAGTCTGTGTTTTTGTATTTTAATTTGTGGGGCCTGAAACACGTATTTAGATATAACAAAAATTTATATACCTCAGCTTATTAGTGATTTTTTTAAAGACCTTCTGCAGAAAAGAATATTGCCAAACTTCATAACAAGAAAGTTCACATTGGGAGTTTTAGATGGCCTTTATAAAATTTAATCAGCATTTTGTACTTTCACACAATGTCGAATGCCCATAACAAAGTCTCTAAGACTGAAGTTTGCTATCATCTCAAGCATTGGAAGAGTTTTAGAAAGTTGGAATGGAAGCAGAATACCAAAAGCATTGATTGCCAGATTTTAAAATATTCTGTCATTGGAATTTGATTCTTTTTAAATGAGTGATGAGTACCTTAGTTATCCATTATTGCATTACAAACCACCGCAAACTTTGTGCCTTAAGACAACCACTGTTTTATTATTGTTCAAAAGTCTGTGGGTCTACTGGGAAGTTGTGCAGTGAGGAGATATACTGATGGGCTTGAGAGGTAGGTAAGTAGGCTGGTTGATCTAGGATGGCCTAATTTATATAACTGGCTGTCGGGTTGGTACTAGCTGTTGGTCGGGGCGGTGAATCTAACTGGCATCGTATCACTCTTCAGGGAGCAGGTTAGCCTGGTCTTGTTCACATACAGATAGTTGCAGAGTTCTGAAGAGCAGTAAGAGAGGGCAAGTCTACGTGTGCAACCACTTTTTAAATGTCTGCTTGCTTCATATTTACTTGCCCAAAGCAAGTCACATAGCAAAGTCCAGAGCTAGAGTAGATTACTCCCGGACAAGCATACATGGAAGCCTGAGTAGTTTGGGGGCCAGTACTGTAATAATTGACCACCAGATTAGTGTCTTAAGAAATTTTATTTGGTAGTATTATGTGGAACTGAGGAAGGAGGAGTCTTGAGCTGTTTGAAAAGCCTAGTTTGGAAGCTGTCACAGTAGTTCAGGTAGAAATAAGCCTGGTGTTAAGTTAGTGGCAGGGAGAGTAAGCAGCAGGGTTAGATAGAACTACTAGCTGACCGGATTCAGTAGGTGAGGGAGAGAGAAGGTGCTCATAGATTGATTCCAGGCTTCAAGATTGGGTAGATGGGAATCTAGAGAACTGGTAAGGTTTTGGACCTAATTATGTTTGCAGCAAGCATAAGACATATGTGCAACTTTTTAAAACAATTCCTATTCCTCTCTCCAGAAGTATTAATATGAAATGAGATTGCATCTTTGAAATTCCTATTTTTTTAACCTATTGCTTTAAAATTCATGGCTTCATCCCAATGCTTTCCTTACCATCAGCCTCGCAAAGATGATTAAATGACAAAAAGTGTTTCATCTCATCTTTTAAAAACACATGGGGAACTTTGCTATAACAAAAAGTCTAAAGTTTGGATTTCTAGTTTTATTTCTCAGAACTGAACATCTGCCTAGGATTTTGGAGAATTCAGTATATACAGATATTTTTTCAAGATTGTTTTTATATTTAGAAGTATGTCAACTTTGATAAGTATGTCAACTTAGAAAATTTGGTGATACCAGCATTCCTTTCTAAACCATATTATGCTTCAGGTTTCAGAGCCAGAGTGTAAAAGTTTTGCTTTTCAGTCGTTTACTTCATAATCTGGGGTTTAACTCCTCAAAATTATGAATGTGTTTTGAGGAATTCATGTCAAGGTAATTTATGAAAATATATAAAACTCATCTTCCTCTTAAGTAAGTAGAAAATTACTTTGGCCATGGTTTCCCTGTTCTTACATGTGGATGGAGAACCATTTTTTAAAAGATATGTGACTTACATAAAAAGAAAGAGAGATACTTGGAGAAAAAGCAACTCAGTGATGAGTTGATTCTGGAAGAAAAATATGCAATTTCATTTAAGAATAGAGTACATAAATTGTTATGTATAATAAATGACAAAATATATTTCAATTTTATATTTTGGTCAGTTAAGGAAGAAAGAATAGGGAAGGGAAAATGAAGGAAGGGCGACACAGGTAAATTTTTTTAAATGATATTCTCATTTTTATTTTTCTGTGATTAAAGCAATGTGATTTTGCAATCATGATACAAATCAGAGAAAATTAGATTGCGTAGTAGAATGTTCCATTCCTGCATTACCATTTATTCTCTCATTTATAGTCAACCTTCTCAATTACTATAAAACTAAAACAGAAAGACTTCCACAATTATATCAAGAAAGAAATATTCTAACTCAAAAGTGGATGGCTTTGCTAGCTACTTTGCTAGCTAGAACTTGTTAATTGGCTTTTGGGGTCCACAGCACTTGAAGCTTACAAAGAAAGTTCACATGTACCGATTCATTTAATATGGAGACCTATTGAAGAGACAGAGCAAGTTTTATTAATTTTGTTTTATAGGGTATTAAAACTAAAACTTTCTCTTGATAATGGTGAAAAAGCTTAGCCGTATCTAAAATTAAGTACTTAAATTTGGATCTTCTGATATCACATCTAGAGTTCTTTGTATTATGTAATGTTTATCTTTAAATAATTATTTATTTAGTAAAGGACCATTTTAAAATGCATTTCCATAATTATTGATTGATGGTTACAAAGTCTACATGTAGATTTGGATATCTTTAAAAACAAATTTTAGAAGTCAGACTTATAATTTTTATAGTTACACTGAAATTTCCTATATTACTCATAAGAATGGCTGTCTTAAAACTTGATTTTTAGACTGTGTTACTCTCTAATAAAATTTACTTCCATAAAATTTTGCCAGCTGCTATAGGAAGAACTATAAAACATTCATTTAAACTCTAGTAATATTTATCCTGCCTTTCCTCTCCTTGTTGGCATTTGTAAGATTTCTGAATGGTTTGCTATTTAGTTTCAATATTTTTTCTTTTAGTAGGTGATTTACAAATAGCAGTAATGTTGAAAAATGTAATGTTTGTTTTAAGATTATAAACCAGAGATGAAAAAATGAGATTGTGGATGAACTGTGTAATACAAATAGGCAGATTTTTATTCCTATTCAGATTTAGTTTTTAAGTATAAAAGTATTTGATTCATCATGATTTTCATCTCAACAAATATTGTTACATGTTTAAGCAAAAGTAATTTATCTCTAAATTTTTCTTACATCTCAACACCTATAAACTGCCTTTTCTTCATTGGCTTTTATTCCAAATAATTTCAGTCTCTTATTCTTTATTCCTTAGGTGTATTTATACCATAGATCAATTAACAATTTTCTAAAAAAAAACATAAAAAGATTTACAATGGCTAGAATCTCATTTACTAATTTATTATAAACAGAATAATCCAGGCATTTAAAAAAAATAAATAACGGTATGCCTGCGACTTAATCTTTGTGTTTATTTCTGAAGGCCGTGTAGGGTGTTTCCTGTCCAAGGCACAAACCATATATTTCATTTGTCATATCTAATGTTTTTCATATCCGGAAATCATGCTCCAAGTTATGTTTTACAAGACTTCATAAAAATAAGTGATCCAAATAAAACTTATAGTTATTTTTTAAAATCTGTCATAGCAAAATTATCTTTCTCCTCTCGTTCTCCTTCCCAAATGGGTACAGATGGGATTATGAAGATTAAATGAATGTGTGTTTTAAAATGAAGTCTAAGTTTTAAAACTAGACAGTCATCTATTATTCAGAAGAAGCTAGTGGCATGTTGGTAAATGCTTTACAACAGCTCTCTAAATTAAAAAAGAAAGAAAAAGAAAGACCTGAAATGCAGTGTTTGTTGATTTCTGTGGTAAAAATATCCCATTTAGCCTAGCTGCATAAGTCATTGAACATGAGATTGAGAGATGTGTAGTAGCACACTATGATGTAGTGTTTCCACCATACTAGATGTGTAGATAGAAGCAAATTACCTCAAAAGTACAGATAATAGTAAAATGTAATCAAATAATAATTAGAAGTGATACGTTTTGAGTATCTATTACCTTTGTTTTTAATATTTTTTTGATCGTAAGTATACACAATTAAATTTTTTGTCTACACCTGACAACCAGCTTACCAAGTTCCTGAACCTTTAACAATCAGTTCTGACGGACTGATGTGAGCTTGCTCTAGCACACCATTGCAAGAAGCTATTTCCTCTGATTGGTGGTACTAGGAAGGTAGTTGTGGTCTACACTCTGTAGAGGAGGGTGCCTGGTGTCCGAGGCCCGGGGAGGAAAGGCAGCCATTTTCTCTTTCAGCTGGAATTATTAAATACCACCCAGTCCTATAAATATTGGTATTTGTATTAATAAGACTTGAATGGGAATACAATGCTAGAGTCTTTTAGTAAAAGGGCTTGGAAAAATTTAAGATTTTTCTTTGCAAGAATTATTCTTAATTCCTTTTCTGTTTCTGTGTCTTTTGGCTATTCTATGACTCTCAGTTAAACGCTAAAAGGAAAAAAAGTTCGATCTTGACATCCTATTGGCAGTAACATCCAGTAGCAGTGTTAAGCTATTTACATTAGTTTTGCTCAACAGGATATATCAATAATGAATGTAGAATGTGAAGTAGTAGCTGTATTCTTCCAAAAGAAAATAAACTGGAATCTTTTAAAATTGTTAATATCCATTACTAACTGAGGTAATGAAACTGTGTACAATTAAAGAATCTGATGCAACTAATGACAGGGTTTTAAATTCATTTTTCTCAAACTTTGTTGTTATTTAAAAAGAGAAGAGAAAGCGAGCTTTTTCCTGTATTGCTGTTGGCAGCTTATAGGTGGTATTACTCAAGCTTTTTGAATAAAATTAGATGTTAAAATATAATTGATTTCTTTTGGGGAATAAAAAGATCTCTAGACAAATTCATTCAGATGGATTGACAAAACTGCTGGTGTGCATGGTCAAGAAGGAAAATTGGGCATACTTTGTGTATAATCCTTTGAGTATTAATTTTGACCAGATCACATTGTAAATAATGTTAACCGTCATAAAATAAACACAGCCGGGGTTTGCACCATATGTTTTATAATTATTTTTTGCAGCTTCTTTTTTTTGTTTGTTTTTACTGAAATGGAACCTACTGATAGCTCTGTGAAGTTATGTTTATATAAAAGTAAATTACACTTGTACTTTAACAAACTTGGCTTCACAAACCAGTGTCTCTAGGCAGTTTTTGTTTTTAAAAAATTAACTGAAAGAAAAGCTTTTCTCTTCTTTTTGGTATTCCCCCAGAAACATAGTCTCAAACAGAAATCTGCTATAATGCCTTTGTACCAGTTTCTTGTTTTCACACATGTGAAGGAGATGCTTTTGGAATGCCACCCAGAGGAGGGAATCGCCTAACCACCGAACTCACAGAAGGTGTTTCGCTTAAGTAGCCCTGGAGTGGCCTTTCGGACTGAGGCTACTGTGGTCTCCTAGTTTGTTTTTGTTTTTTACCTTCCTGCTTGTGAGTGTTTAACACTGTCAGAAGTTAAAGCTCAAAGCTCTCTTAAAACATTTAGGTAATTTTTAAAACTGTTATTATTTTCATAATCACCATCTCTTCTTGATCTCAGGGGAGGCTAGGAGCCCTTGATTGTCTTTAATAGAGCATATGAAACTGATAGTGCCAATGGGAGGTGGGTGGCAAGTTTCGTAATATGCCAGCTTCCCCACCCCCCACCCCTTCCCTGCTCATTGCTAAATATGTCTCTTGGCAGATCTGACAATATCCATAATTATCAGGCACTGTGAGTGCTGAATGCAGAACTGCTTCTGCGTGTCACCTGTCCAACTCTTTCCTTCTGCATCTCCTCGTGCCTCAGCTTGCTGACTCGCTTTGTATCAACAGTCCGCCTTTAGAGAACTCATTTTTCTTCTTGTGAAATCTCAGACATCAGAAGTTCAACCCACACAGCTTACAATATACACAATGGTTTGTGTTGCAACCGTTCACACAGTAGGCATTTCATAGACTTTGGGAAATGAATGAAAAAAGTTAATGTAGACAGTTCTCTTGGTTTCCATTTCCTGTATATTGAGTGCCTTTCCTACTCGACAGATTTGCTTAGTGTAATATAATCTTTTTTTTTTTTTTTTTTTGTAAAAGCACATCTTGATTGTCATCTTCTCTTCCAGCCAGAGAAAAGGTTGCTCAATTTGTATAGCTGCCCGAGAAAGAGAATCTGGGGAACCCCAGTTGACTGTCATAGTGCCTGGCAATTCTCATGGAAGGGGAAAAAATGAGTTGAAAAGTGTAAAGGAGTAGAGCAAAATACAATGATTTTTTGGAACTTTTGTTCCAAAATGTTTCAGTAAGGTGAAGACATTGTTACTAAATTCTGTGAGTGGAAGAAAACTTGTGGATGAAGCCTATTCAGTGAGAATACCTGCAAAGAGAAGTTGTATAGAAGTAAGGGTGAACAATTAAGTCTATTTTAGTGGTTTGTGCTTAAGCATAGTCAAACTTTATAAATGCTTTCAAAATCTTTGGTTTTAAGGGAGAGATCATAGAATTTTGTTTTGTTTTAATGGAATAATTGTTAAGTGTTTGTAAAAAAAAATCGGATTAGGTGTACATCTTTCTTTCTTAGACATTTTGCAGTTTGTTTTATGAATATTGTACTTGGAAATTATCTAATATTTATTTATAAAATTTTATTCTACTAAACCATTAGTAATTATCTTCTGTTCTTAAAGTTTGACTAAACCCTTTTTCCTCAACAGGAGCCAAAAAGATTATAGAGTTAGGTAAGATAATTAGGGGAAATGTCATAATATATTCAAGTTTCTTTTTAAATATGTGTTGTTGTTTACTTATGAAAGTAATACAGTATTGATATGAAACTTCAACCATGGCAGTAATACATAGCTCAAAGAAATGAAAGCTGTTCCTAGCTCCTTTCTGCAGAGACAACCTCAATTATTTGGTGTATAGTCCATATATTTTTATGCATATATAATACTAATTAATTCTTATTAATTTAATTAAAATGGGTTCATTTTAAGATATTTTCTTACAGCTTACTGTTTAATCATACATCCAGTCTTTGTGACAGTCGACAAATGACTCCCCACCCCATCACCCAAATAGTCATGTCAAATCCTTGAAACCTATGAATGTTATCTCATTTGGAAAAAGTTTTTATGCAGATGTGATTAAGGATCTTGAGAGAAAGATATAATCCTGGATTATCTGAGTGGGCCCTAGATACCATTATATGTATCCTTATAAGAGAGAGGTAGAAAGAAATTAGAGACAGACACACAGAAGAGAAGAAATACACAGAAGAGAACATAATGTGAAGATGGAGGCAGAGATTGGAGTGATGTGCTTACAAGCAAAGGATTGCCAGCAGCCACCAGAAACTAGGAGAGAGGCATGGAACAGATGCTTTCTCAGAGCTTCTGAAAGGAGCCTAGCCCTGCCAACATCTTGATTTCTACTTCTGGCTTCCAGAGATGTGAGAAAAAAATTTTATTGTTTTAAGCTACTAAGGTTGTGGTAATTTGTTACAGCAGCTCTTAGAAACTAGTACAGGCCTCTTTCCATGTTGATATATATAGATCTCATCAGTTCTTTTTAACCTCCATGTAATTTTCTCATTGTGTGGATATACTATAATTTATTTAAATAATCCCTTATTTAAAGATAACTGTTTCCAATGTTTTGACTTTACATTGTTTTAGGGAATATCTTTATACATAAGTATTTCCATATATATTTGAGTGTTTTTTTGTAGATTAACTATTTGGAAATAGAATTGTCAGGTCAATAAGTGAGTACTTATAAAACAATTATTTTTTGGATAGGTAGTATCTACACATAGGTATCCTTGCCACCTAGCTGCTCAGTTACCCACCTCAAATGCAACTCTTTTTATTAGTTTCTTATATTCGTATATACTTACAAGGATAATTTGTAATTGTATACATAAAATATTTTTTCTTTTTTACACCAATAAATGAATAGTATAGTTTGGGCATTGTATTCCTTTTTTTTTCACTTAGTGTGTCATCGAAGGCTAAGAGTAGTTAATTTATTGCATTTATTTACTGAGTGTATCCTATATGTTCTCCAAAAAACTTTGTACTAATTTATACTCTTATTAACAATATATGACTTTATTTTCTTAAATGAGACTGGTTCCTGAATATCTTTTTCTCTTTATTTTTCTCTTGACAGCTCTTATTTTATAGTGGTAGAAAAACATATATGGTCATAGGAACTTTCAGAATCTATAGAAATAAAAATGTAAAAATTTGTTGAGGATATTTATTGTCATAGATTTTCAGTTCAATATATATTGAGCTCTTCCAGGCTTTCCAGAACATCAAATTGAGAAGAATAACTTTTACTGTTGATTTTCTTAATATTAGTACATGAGATAGTTTCCACAGTACCTACTTAGTTTCTGGTGCAGAGTCATCATGGATTAGCATTAGTGTTAGTTCATATTAAAGTAGCAGATGTCATATTTACCCATGTATAAAGTATAGTAAAAATTATCTCAAGTAATAATTATTCTGATAATTTTCGTTTTTAAACCAAACTTCTGTAGTTTCTCTTCCTGACTGAAGTGGGTTTTCTTTTTTCTATTTTTTTTTCTGCCTCAACATAACTCTTCAATCTCCCTCATTCCCAACTCCAGTTTACTCTTGAAAATACAAGATACATTTAGCATCAGTTCTGTCATTAAAGCCCCAGGAAAAATTATAAAGCTGTTCTTATAAATGCATCATTATTATTAAGAACCATAATTCACCTCGTGGTTATTTCAGCCTTTCTTCACCTCTCATTTGAGTTCTGGGATGACATTGCCTTCCTAGGCGAGGCGGCATTGCAAAGTCTCCTGTCTCCTGCCTTAATTTGTAGCGATGCATTGCATTTGGGTGACAGGCAGTTGTTCGTGCTTGAATAAGCCAGGATTTGAATTCTACAGTTTGTGGCATCCATGTAATGCTTAGCAGTAGGTACAGCTGTTAACTATTCACTTATAAATAATCTTTTTTCCTTCTCAACCTGTCTCCCAGGTAGTGTACCTGTCACCATTAATAACTCTTCGGCAGCTCCCTGGTGATTTGACCCATCAGTCGTCTTTCACAGAGGAGTGGTGCTCTGGACTGCTGTTGAAGCTTATGTAGGTTCCTTCAGCTATTCAGTCACCCCTGCAGCCCTGTTATTATAACGAGTGCCTTGACTGCAGGGAAGTTGTATTGGGCTTCACAGGCAAGCAACTGAACACTTCATACAGTTTGAGAAAGGTGGCATTGTATTTGGGGCTGTAGATGTTAAGACCTCCCATTGAGACCCCACAGCAGGGCAACAGGCATAGATGGGGGAGTGGGAGATGGGTGGTGAAGATGACCAACAGCAAATACAACATTCCTATCTCTTTGATGCTATCCTTGCATATAACTGTTATGGCATCATTTATCATTCTCTGATGTTTGAAAACTTGAGATTGGTGGACTTGATCTGGTTAGTGGATCCATCAGGTGTGGCATTCTGCCTGTATCTAAAGCTTGAGAGTCTAGTAACTATAATTCAAATGGGAACTGCCTCCTAAGAAGTTCTTTGGCAGTTTTGTGGTTCCTCCATTTGGATATGTACTCACTTGCCTCCACTGTCTTTTCCTGAAGTGGGCTGCTCCCAACAGTTCTCTAGGCTAACACATACCTGCCTGTAGGTCTCAACTTAGCCATCACTTTTCCAGGAAATTGCTACTCTTCTCTGTATTCCATGTTGGCTATACTACCTCAAGTGTCCACATGGCAATTTTTATTTAGAATAGTTACCTACCTGTTTACTTGTCTGTTTTGTAAGTTCTATATTGTAAGTTATTTGATGAATGGTTCTTAGTGCTGTTCGCTGTATCCACATACCGAGTACATCAGAGGACCTCAGTAAACTTGTTAGAGAATGAAAGAGTTTATTTTTTTATGAATTCACTTTCCATTGACATATTATGGTAATATCAAGAGGAAGTTCAAGCTATGAGTTATGAGCATATACTGTCTACCATACACTGTATAAGTACCATGGGTATAGGTAAGAAAACATTTCAATTGCCCTCCTAGTGAGTGACTAATGTCATATATACATATTTTTTGTCCGATAATGTATCTTAGCAGTTCAGGATTTCTTCAGATATGGTACAGGAAATAGCAGAGAATGAAGTATCACAAGACAAAAAAAAAATTAAACTGTATCTGGAAAGTAATCCTAGTATTTGTGAACACTATATGTGAACATTATGATGTTAAAATAAATCTTCCAAGGAAACAAATCAATTAGATATATATTGGTTAGGTTTTCATTTGGAAATGGGTTCACCCTCCATGTGATCATTGCTATTCTTATCTCACTGAGTGTAATGAAGTAGAAAATGATAAAAATTCTGATATCAAGAACAATGCCATACACACACACATATAATTTGGGTATAGAAATACGCACACACCATGTATGCATGTTATTTATTTATATATTTATTTATAATCAAATGCAGTAGCAATCTGAAAAAAACAAACAGTGAGAATCTTAAATTTTCTGGGAGGCTCAAAAACAAACAACAAACCAGAATGAAATCTTTTAATTTACTTTCATAAGGGCGAGGGCAACTATGCCTATAAGAACTTACACTGTCTAGTAGATAGAGTGATGGCAAAAATTAAGGTAAATAAAAAGATATTTAGTTATAAGTTCAAGAATGATAGACCTTTAATTCTGATATATAGAATACATTTTAAAGCAATAACATTTTATAAAGAAATAGATTTTTTTGTAAAAAATAAATTACACAAAGGACTATATAGTTGAAAGTAAGTCTTTAATATTGGGGTACAGTTCTGGAAATAGTCTATGCATATAAAGCACACATATTCTTCTGTTTATTTAATAAAAATGGTAAGGGAGTATACAATCAGCACATTATTCCACACTTTTCATTTTTTCACTTAATAATATATCTTGTAAATAGTTTTGTATCAACACATAAAGAGCTACCTCACCCTTTTAACAGCTGCATTGATGGATGTATCATAATTTATGTGCTGATTCCCTCACACATTGATAAACAAGATGTTGAAACAAGTTTTTTGACCTTTAGCATTCTAGTAGGTGATAGGGGATAAATGGTAGTGTGTTGATTTAATTTTCATTTCTCTTAATGATCAGTAAAGTTTACTATCTTTTTATGATTATTAGTCATTTCTATTCCTATTTTTCCAAATATCTTTTCAAGTTCTTTATCAGTTTCTAATCTTATTATAAATCCTTTTTCTTATTCATTTTTAGCATGTTTTTTAATATCTTAAGTAAATTAGACTGCAGTCTGTCAGTGTTGTAAATATTTGTTATTAGTTGGTATTTAGCACTTTACTTTGTTTTTGCTTTTGATTTTCATTTGTTTTTGCCTGGCAGGTTTTTTTTTTTGGTTGTTGTTGTTGTTTTTAAGTTTCATGTGGTTTTATTAACCTTAGATTGGCCTTTGATTCTTGAATCTATCTTAGATAGGTCTTCTGGTCTTCAAGACAACTGGAAGGAATAATTCATTTTATTTTCATCTACTAATATTTTTATGTTGTATTTGTATTCAGTGAGTTTCAGTCTTATTGACTACAGTTTTTCAGCCAGGACTTTTGTGTTTCTTGAGACAATGAAAGTATATTGTTTAGGGGTTATCTGTTTTCTCATCCAGTGGGGTATTATTTTAATGATATTTGATTAAAGTATGTAAAACATTTTCAGAAGGTTACTACATATACAAATAGCAGAGTTCTAATTAGCAAATCTGTTATTTAATTTAAGCTATTGATAATTTTTAGGTACAATAGTGAATGTGTAATTAGAAGAAGAAATCAACCCCCAAAACAGGGACTTACTGTAATGATGGAAAGTCAGGCCTTTTTCTTCCAATATTTCCTTAAGGAATTTACTAGACATGCATACACAGAAGTCCTTCCTGGTTGCAACCTGGCATACCTTATCCACCTAAACTGTTTTACAGCTCTCTGAAACTACTAAGGGTCTAGGCAGGTGAGTTAGTTCTCTGGTAAATCTACGTCTGGCTGTCAGGCAGTAGATCATACTCTGTATGTACTTCATTACAATTTCCTAGGTCATTAGCACCTGTATTGATCAGTCCCAGGACTGACAGCCTTGAGGGGGTCATCATCAACTCTGTTCCTACTGGCCTTCTTGTCATCTTATTCAATATTATTGTCTTTATCATGATTCACTTCTCTTTATTGTAGTATCCTCGCTTCAACTGCTCACCAAGTAATAAAGAGAAAAGGAGTTTGAAGAAGCAGTTTAATTCACAGCATAATTCCATATAGTAGTGTTTTTTGTTTCTTTGTTTTGAGAGGTTTTTGGTTTGGTTTTTAGGTGAAGCTAAAATCAGAGTTCTAAAATAGTCCAGTTGTTAAGAGATCCTTTTAATCTATATTCTTTTGCCAAAAAGATTATACATTTATCTTGCCATATTTTGAAGAGTATTTAACAGGATTCATCACAATTGTTTTAAAAAGCAACATTTTGACCTGCAATCTTTAAAAGAAAACAAACAAACCCTTCACATGTCATATTTGGAGCCATTCTCATTGTTACTGCTTTGCAAACATGCAATTAAACACTGAAAAAGAGAAATTGATATCCATATTCTCTCTTACCACCTCTGCTGCTTTTTATTTTTTACATTTCTCAGTCTCCTAATCAAGCAAATAGTTAAATGAAGACCTGAGAGTGAGATGGGAGTGAATTCTTGGGGGCATCCAGCTTTCATTATGGGGTTTAGACTCACTTATATTTCCCCTTATGGTTTTAGGCGTGATAGTGACTTATATTTTTCTGGGCAGCTAGGAGTTAAAAAAGAGTTGGTGGTTTCGAGTTTTGGCATTTTTCAGCTGTTCCTCAGGAGAATATAAAGTGCCTGTGGAGTGGGTCCAAACCAGTGAATGTTTAAGAGAAAGGAAAAAAAAATATTAGCTGAAGAACATTCTTATGCGACTTAGTTGCCTTCTGTTGCATTAAAAGGATAGAAAGAGGAATAAGCGTTGTGCTTTATCATTTTTATCATTAAAACTCTCTTAAAAAATCTCAAACCTTAAAAAACATGAAATGACCTTCAGGCCCATTGGCTCCCACTGTTCAGTTTATCAGGTCTCTGTCACACCCTTCCCCCTCCATGTAAAAAATCCAGAGGGAAGTGTGAAAAGCATCAGAAAGTCTCCTTTATGCCAGTTCAGCCTTTTAGTCGTTTGCCAGCACCTTCATCTCTTCATATGTTTCTAGCTAAGGTCTAACATGGAACAAAAACCCGACAGCAATGGAGACCAGATGCCGGTATTTCTTCTCTGTCACTTGGCTGCTGAGCAGATGGAATTTATATCAATCGGGCATGCTAGGAGGAAGAGGCCGTGGCAGCCAACATGTGGAACTGGGCTGAGTGACATTTCTGCTAATGTTTTGTCCTTGTAGAACATTATGCTTCCTCTTTGCTTATGAGCTGTGGTTTTCCTGACTCAGACGAGGTTCCAGCTCCAGCTGGAATGGCTGTCGCTCTTCCCTTCTCCCCAGCCCCCCTTTTTGGAGAGTGCTGGGAGCTATGGAGGAGTAGTGGGGCCTGCACAATGGAACTCTTTATTAAAATACCTGACATCTGCATGCAATGCACCAAAATCATCTTAGCTCAGGCAGAGGAATGCGCCAGGCATTACTAGTCACTTTTTGTCCAGTGCTTGTGTGCTTGTTTGATTTATATAATGAACGAATGCCTCTGGCCAAAGAGGACATTGAGCATGTTATTGGAGGGAGGGAACTTTTAAATTTTTTCCAAGAAGCATTGTCACAGAAAGGCCTAAAATATGAGTATTTAAAAGCAATTGCAGCGATCATACGGATTTCTTGCTGAGGATTAAAAATATTTGTTCATATACTCCCCCCCACCTCAAAGTAAGATTAGAAAACTTAAAATCCAGGTATAACATGATATGGAGTGTCTACTGTAGGTAGGAAGTAGCACTTTTAAAGAATTTCTAAAAGAAAAACAGAAAATACATGTTAAACACATAAAAAAGTTGGTGGGTTTCTAATTCTAGTCCCCTTCCTCAGAAAAGTACATTACCCCTTTCCTATTATAAGAAATATGTATATGTGCACAAATCATTATTATCTACTCTAATGATGTAAACCATTTACCTTTACCTATTATGGCAAGTAAATAAGAAAATACTGCCATGTTAATACATCATTTCAGAAAGCACTGAAGTGGTCATGAAATTGGTACTATACTGCAAAATTATCAAGTACTTTCGCATTCCTACTTGGTCAGATCCCTTATTTCTTGGTGGAAATCTGACGAGGTTTCGATTTGGTTGTGGAGAGATTCAGGGAAGGACACCAAGAAAGTGAGTTAAAGAGAGATGGAGCCTCTACTACTATTGTCACTTTTTTTTTCTTTCTGAAAGCGGCCTCTGGCAGAATTCCAAATATATTGGCTATATATATCCTGAGTCTTCTAGATAGGATATATGTGGCCATTCTCTTTTCTTTAGGAAACCTAAACCCTGTCCCTTTGGCACTTTGTTTTTAATGATTCTTTTGCCTGGGGTATTCCCCCTTCTGTCTCACTACTTGATGTGGTGATGGACCCCACAGCTACCTTGGGATTAAAATAAACCCATATAGACTGGATAGAGGCTGGAGAAAGTCCCAATTCAGTCTTTCTTAGAAAATTCTTCAAAATTGCCTTGGACCTTTTTTTTTTTCTTTTTTCTTTTTCTTTTTTGCTATTTCTCACCCATGTTTGTACCATATTGAGCACAAGACTTCTTAGCTGTGAAGTCACTTAAGTAGACTGGTATAAGGAATGTATAGTAATATAGCATATGCTTGTAGTGTATGCATGGATGGTGGTATCTGGAGTTAAGAAATACAGTTCCTCAGTATGCAGACATTAGCTGTCTGTATTCAGGAATGAAATACATTCAGATAAATTATTTAGATTGGGCTGTTTGGATGAAAGGAATCTCCCTTTTTCTATACATTCTTATGTGCTATTCAGATAATGTCACATCTCTTGCTTTCCAAACTCCTGCCTTCTAAACCGTGATTGTCCAAACACAGGAACAAGATAGATAGTGAGAAATGCCAACTACATACTGTACTCCAGAGGAATGGGAATCTCTTGCTGTCAGTTGAAGGTAAACTTACACCAATTCCTTTCTTGCTCAATTTTATACTTAACCCTTTATGCTTTTCGAATCTTCAGCTTCTTGCTCAAGAAGCTTTCTTCTCTCCTCCCTCAGAATCACTCATGTCATAGAACACAGATCTTCCATGCTTTCTTTCTTGTGACCTTTGTGACAGGAATGCTTCAAGCTGGAAGTGCCCAAGTGTCTTCCAGAGCCGGTATTTTGGAGATAGTGTTGAACAGTCTGGGATGATTATTATACTCTTGCTTGAAGATTTCAAGCATAGGAAATGCTTCCTCATGAGCCTACTGTGACTCATATGCCTGAGCACATTTACCTGGAGAGGAAAGGAACCAATTTCTTCCTGTAGAAGACTTTGGTAGCCCAAAACTGTGGTTTTCCTTCTTTTAGACTTCCTCAAGAATTCTTGAAGATAATTTGATTTGGCCCTTTGATTTTGGTCTTGGGGATTTGTAGCACCAGCTCCCACCAGTGAAGTCTGCTTTCTCATGGATAGAGTCATCTGTCCTCTTATAAGATGAGGATCTTTTAGCTCTTCCTGGAAAGACACTAGTAGGCACAGTCTTTGGTAGTATGTGTCAAAGTCTAATTCTGTCTCTTACCAGATGTAGGAATTCGAGCAAATTACTTAACTGCGATGAACCTCACTTGTCCCTTCTGTAAAATATAAATGATAATATCTACCTTACCGGGTTGCAACAACAACAACAACAACAACAACAACAACAAAATGGAGATAATGGTAGTGGAGTACCTGGCACAGAGTAAGATCTCCACAAGTGGCAGCTTCTGTTGTCTTTGAGGCTAACAGCCATGGCAGCCTTAGCTAACCTTTTGGTCTGTCCTCTTTGTTTGCTTGGTTAGCAGCATCCCAAGGTCTAACTAGAAAGTGCTGCAGTTTGAGTGCAGCCACTTCCATTAGAGCTCATTATCCACTACAAAGCAAGAAACTACTCAAGACTTGACTTTGCCTATTCCTAATCAAAGATATACTTCTTCAGTCCCTACATCCTAAGAGGAAGTTACCTCTTAACTCTGGTATCAAAGTTGATTTCCTGCAAAACCTCCAGCCTCCTAGAAAGTGTGAGTTCTTATCTTTTGAGACTATATTGGAGTCTTCAAAGTCCTTGTCTCTGGCCCTAGATCCCTTCAATTAGGGCTGTGTCTCCAATCACCCTCTGATACCTATCCTTCCCTTTGTTGGTCAAATTAGGCACTGGGATTTATTATGCAAATGAAGGTCACACCTCTGAGAGACAAAGAGACCCTAATCACTACTCTCAGTTACACTTTAATGACAGGGGGAGGTGCAGCAAAGGGCACATTCATTCCTATTTAAAGAAATTGGGGCAAAGATTTTGCTTGTGTCTCTAAGATTAATCTGACAATTCTGGCAAGCATATCTCAACATAAGGACTTGCTGGCACTGCATCTGTGTTTTTTCTTGTTTGACGCATCAAACTATATTACAGAGACATTTGTTTTCTAGTTTTATCGAAATCTGATTTCTGTACCGTTTTATCTCAAATCTCATGTAACGGATTTTAAGAGAATAAGGTGAATCGGAGTAAAGTGGGACATCGCTGTATGCATAAAAGGTATGTTTTCTATTTTAAAATTTAGTTTGTATTATAATATTTTAATACACAGAAGTATATTTAGTAGACAATGAATGAACTATTCTATTGCTACTTCTCCCAGAATTTCACTCTCATGTAGTAACTGGTGGGTTCTATTCACCAGTTTGTTGGTATTCTTCCAGACCAGTCAGTTTCTGAAAGGATTTGGTAGAAACCCTGGCATGAGATATTTGTTCCAAATGCCATTTTGGATTAGTCTGCATATCTCAGGTATGGCTGAGAATTGTGCCCTTATCTAGTACATTGATCAGCTTAGAAAACTTACGACTCTGTGACGTCTTCAGTCTTTTTTGTAAATAAAAATTTATATGGTTACATCAAGCCTCCACTTCTCTTTGTTTACATAAATGCCTCTGACTCACTTTCTTTCAAACAAGAAATAAATGACATGATTTTTTGTCTCCTCTAAACTTTGGAGGAAGGAAGTAAACTAATGAGCTTTACTACAAATAAAAATAAAGTCTGCTTTCCATCACAGGACATCAGGACAGGTGTGTACATTTATTTAAGTCTTTTTTTGCTGTGTCATTAAAATTAATTTGTCAGTATAAATTCCACCGTAGGCTTCCTCCCTACCCCCCTTCTTTTTCCCTTTCTTTCTAACAAGGAGTACACCTTGAAACGTGTACTTGTGATTAGAACTGGACTAAAATTTCTGGCATAGCTATACTTAATACAGCACAAAACTTTAATACAATAAGGTAAATATTACAGTAATGCCAATATTTCAGTGTACATTAGCATATTCTTACCTTTCATTTTGCTAAGATTAGCTAACATTTAATTGCCCTGCCTATGTTTAAAAAAAGGAAAGAAATTACCTTATAGGGATATGCAAACTCCTGAGGTTTCTCAGCTGTGAGCCTAGCCAAGTTGCCCTCCTCCAACCAGCTCCTTCACTCTTGAACACCCAGATTCTTATACACAACGGTAAATAACCCTCAATAAATCTGAATCTTATCTCAATCTAAAGACACCACCATCATTATGGGGAAATGTTGTTAGTCTGCATAAACTCAGTCAGTTTAGAGCAACACAGCAGTATTCAAACTTTTTGGTTTTGTCTGGATATTGTTGCTGCATGTGTTGCCTCTACATTCCTGGGTGCCATTTATAGAGTGATTTTATAAACACTGGTTGTGTCACAGTGCAACTGACCAGTTTAAAGCAGTTTTGTTATTTTTCCTCAGAATTGAAGAAACCAGAAACATCTATTTCATTTAGAACTAGAATCACCTGATTATCTTACTATATTTGGAGGAAATATAAAGGTGGTTTTCACCTGACAAATTTAACATTTTAAAATTGAGTGAATACATTTATATTTTCACTTTTTTATTAAAGTATAATTACAAAACATTAATATGATATTTCACAAATTACTATGGATTATAGGATTAAAAAGGAAAAAGAAGCACATTGAATGATCTTGTTTTGTATGCTTCTCTGTATATAAAGATGATGTATACTAGAAAGAACTGGCCGTTGGATATAAGAAAATCTTTGAGCTCTCATTTTGTATCCTCGGGTGTTCAGGGTACCTAAATATGTAATATAGACATTGATGATAAGTAATGTTTATCTCAGTTTATATAAGATCTCATAAGTTATCATGAGGTATACATAATTGTTATCCATTGTAAACACACTTCTTTAGAAGACAGGATTAGTGTGTTTATATTTTTTTTAATGTTTCCCATAATCACTGGAGCATCTAATCATTTAACTTGCAAAAGCTTCTCACAGTACAGATACCAGGCATGGCATCACAAAGACATTGCCCACACCAGCCATGTCTTAGTAGGATTAAAAACACACACACACACACACACACACACACACACACACACACACACACACACACACACACACACAATGTATGTTAATGTGGCTGAATATTCATTAGAACCCTGCGGCCTGGGGCTGGAAGCACAGTGAGGCTCTGTGTTTACCAGGCCACCTGAAAGGCAAGAGGGCTTAAGGCACTTATAAACAGTGGCGCTGCACAAGCAGTGTTGTCTTTGAAAAGTTTTCATTTTCCCTTGAATCAGCTACAGTCTCTTACTTAAGGTCACTGCAGTTTGCAATCTTTGGCAGAAAGCTTCTTCCTTTTTTGGTAGTGGCAGTCTGACTTTTTTTTCCCTTTTGGAAGTGTTTTCTTCTTAAACTGCCATTATCTTCCAAACCTGTTTCATGTTATCATTGTCAGATGCTTCTTCTCTGAGTTTCTTAGAACAAAATGTGATGAGATACACACACACACACACACACACACACACACACACACGCACTCACACACATATATATGAAATTTTTTAAAGCATGGAATTGAAAGTCATATGGTTATGATTTGAGAATGTCAAGCTTGATTTTTTTTCTCAAAAAAAAAAAAAAAACGTACCTTTTTCTCTGGGCAGTGAACTCGCTGCAGAAACATCAAAGAGAATGTGTACTGGATCAAGGTGATTTTTTTTTTCGACCACATCATTGCCAGCTGTGGTGTTTATGATTAGAGGCAGGCGTTCCAGACACCTCCGAGTCCTCACTAAGCGTCAGATCTTTAACAGGATCCATCCCAACTGAATGACACTAAACAGACAGCCAGAGGGGAGTTGGTGGGATAGAAGAGAGAAGGGGGTGGGGTAAGCAAAGCTTTGGTGCCTGGTGCACTCACCAGCCAAGCTATATAACAAACTCTGCTAATGCCAGGCTGCAGGCTGCCCAGAGGCCCCATAGCGTGCCTTTCAGATCAGCTTTCATTAGCCAAGGGGATGACTGGAGCCCAGCAAACACAGTCATTGATCCTCTCTCACTGGGCGCAGGGATGTGCAGTGTTCAGGTCACAGCCCAGTTGGCTTTGAAGCAGCTCCATTTCACACCGCTGACAACCACAGACTGCTGGCTTCCAGGAGCTGACACAATTCCCTCTCGGATCTTCATGCTCTGCTCCATGCAGCTAACTACATTGAATTCCCTCTGGATGTTGCCTCCACTTGCAATATTAACACTAGTTTACTGGTCCTGTTGACATAAGAATTCTGCAAATAGCCAACAGTTCTGATAGCAGTGCATGAAAGGGAGTTCTCTCTCCTGCTTTCCGTTCCCTTCTGGGTCAGTGTAACTGCTAGGCAGTTTTGCTAGTTTCAAAAAAAAAAAAAAACCAGAATATGCTTGCTGCTGGACTCAGGAAGTCAACGCAGCGGGTTCGGAGCTGAGTTTTTGTCAGTTGTTAATCTCAAGCTAATAGGGCTTATTCCAGTGATTTCCATTAGCAATAAAGAAAAAAGTGGTTTGATGGATAACTACTTTTTCTGTATGAGAATTTTTTTTAATTTTCAAAATTGTCAGGAGATGGATCATTTGCTAACAGCCTTGTGACTATAGAAATTAAGATCTTTTAGAAGAAAAATTAGAACAGTTCAGAAACAAACCTTGTTTGCATATTGGCAGGAGGACGGTGAGATTTATACCTTAAGTTAGAACATCTAAAAGATAAGTAGAGAGGAAAGGAAAGTTCAGGAATTCGATTTCAAAGAGGGATACAGTTAATAGATTACTGGTACAGAGCTGCTTTTAAGAGCCTCTCCTTGATTACCAGTACTTTAACTTTTCTTTATTTAAGAATTATCTAACCAATTAGATGTCAGGGCTGGGTGAAAACCGAATGATGAAAGTGCTCCTCCTTTCGTTCTTTCTGCTCTTAATTTCTATGCCCTCCTTTCATTTCGTCTCAGCTGACTTAGCTACTCATATCGCCACGGGTGTTTTGGCACCTATCCTCTTTGAATGGTGGAAGGCACATTGGTTCTTGGCACAGAAGGAGTGTGAAAGTTAGTTTGAAACCTAGCAATTCCCAGGCTGTGTGGTCTCGGTCAACAGAGGTAAGTCATCACTTGAAATCCACAAGACTCTAGAGTGACCAGGTGGGCCTTCCTTGTTGGCTGGTGGTACATAGCCGAAGGCTTGAACCGTAGTGTACAGTTAGGACTCTCACCTTAGTGTGACTTAAGTGGTACAAGTTTCCACTGGAAAACTGTGGTATCCTAACATCTTACAGAAGAAAGTGGTGGGAGATACATACAGGTGATTCCTGCTCACCTTGCTAATAGTATTCTTGAAAAGAGTATTAATTTTAGACTTTCACAGAGGCTAACCTGTCATCTCATAGAGCACAAGCACCAGTGTGAAATGAAATAATAGCTTAACATTTTGAACCCCTGGAGTACGATAATCCTTAGGAAGTTTTCCTTAAGAAACTCTTAGGTGTTATTAGTATTTTACCTGAAGCTCTAATCACTGACCATAATTACTGCCTTTCTCTCTTCTGAGTTGCCTGATAATCTTCAGCATACTCTCCTTTCCAGCTAGTAACCTACACAAATATGAATAAAATTAGCATCTTTCAAAGACGATTATAATTTTCTTCCTGGTCGTACTCTCAGTTTTCTCGCCCTTGAAAAATCTCTTGATTATTATGAGCCTTTTCTCGTCTTAGTCCTCTTCATAAAATTTGTTTCCTTTAATAATATTCTAGAGTTTTGAGGTGAAAACAATAACTAGATAATATTTGACACCATTTATTTGTATAAACACCTTATTTCTTCATTCAGTTTGTTTTTTAAAAGTTCATATAAAGAAAGCTAAGTATGCTTTTTGCCAGCGCTACCCTTCTCTGGGCAAATGTACTCACTAATTACTGTTTAGGATGATTTTTTTCTTTTATTAAAAATGCAGTATGTTTTTGTATAAAACGATTCTTAATAGTTTTTATAGAAACCCTTAAAATATTAAAGTTTTATAGTGTATTTAAACTATGCAGTTGTCCATGTACTAACACTGTGAGTAAATGTATAAAAGAGAATAACAAAGTAGTTTTATTTTATGTGCCTCTGTCATCTTGCTGTGTGTTAGTTCAGTCAGTTGTTTATTTAATTACACCGTTGCCCAGGTTCTTGTTTTCTGGACCTTCAATAGTCTTCAGAACTGCTTTGTGTCAGCATTATCCCATTTTACAGGTTTTGCAGCAGAGGCAGAAAAAGGACCTTATTAGTTTGCTTCTGAGTTTTTGACTTTTGGATTAGTATTTCTCAGGGTGTTTTAGTGTCCTCGGTAACAACAACTTTTTAAATTGCTAAGAATTATATTTACCACATGTTGAAGTAGGATAGTTTTAAAAAGTATTTCTTTCTTCTGTTTGAGTGAAGGTTATATCAGCAATTTGATGATCAAGAAACTTTTTCAAGTATTTAATTTTTCCAGCACTTCAAGAAAGGAGAAAATGTCTAAATATTTAGGAGGATAACATTTGTCAAGTTTTCTTTAAAATATGAGGTATGTGTGTGTACATGCATGTGTGTAGGTAGGTCAATATAATAATTGATTTAAACAGAAATAAAAGTAGGTCCCACATTAATCTTTGATTCCATCGTGGATATTTGCATTAGTATTATAAATACCACAACAATGACATTTTTTTACAGAGAACACTGTTGATAGAATTTAAAGTGAATGTTTTAGCAGGTTATTGTCTGGCATAGACACATAAGTACTCAAATGCTTTAGTGTGGTTTGCCTTGTGCTTTTTTTTCAGTGAAATAATATTACTTATGCAATGTGAATAGAAATACCTTTGTTTGCTTTAGCAGAAAGCAGACTTGATTTTTCTGCTACTGGAGTTAGATTAAGAGTAAATTTAGTGATGTCCATTAACATTTCTGAGAAAGCATTTACATTAAATAAAAGCCCAAGTGCTTTTTTAGGTCCTAGCTTTGCCCTTTATCTCTCTGTCTTTAGTGGAACAAGTGGATGTTTTCTGACAGCCCCCGGGTGTAGGTCTGAAAAACGTCTTTAATGAGATCTTCATACTTGGAGTCATCTAGAAGGAAATGTGGTACTTTTTCTCCATGTTAAATCCCAGGGTCACTACCCAAATTAAGGACAAAGTAAAGCTGACTAGCTCAGTAAAATTTGCAGTTCTGTCCATTTAGCACCAAATAAGACCTCTGGCAATGGGTCACCTGAAGATTTCATCTATCGCCCATTGATAAAACTTAAGAACATTTGTAGGCCAGTTTATTTCCTTGGACTTTCCTCTCTACCTTCCCTAGCCTGTAATGTGCAGGGTTTGAAGAAGAAAATGGTTCAAAAATCCATGAAGACTTAAATACCTATTGATTTCCAACCAAAGAAAAAGAAATTAACCAAGTTTTAGACCTTGTATTTGAAGAACTGGAGCAAACTTATACAATATATGTAGCTTTGTTGGGACATAGTGAATTTCCCTGGCTTAGGGGCATGATATACCAAATTTAAGAGTAAGCGAAAGGAGAGAGTACACTAAAGGAGGTCAGATACCTCTGGGAAAAGTTGTTCCAATATCAGAAACCTGCGCTTCCTGTCTGTTTCCTAATCTCATCACACAGTGGTGGTAAGTGGATCTCCCTGCTTTCTTTTCATAACCAAGTAGGAGCCTTTCCTTTTAGTGGCTGTTGTGTACCTCTAGGAAAATCACCAGCTAGGCAAAAAGGAAGCCAGGATGAAGGCCTAGCAGGAGGCTCTCTGAGACTCGATGAGGAAGTTGGACATTTTCTTTTCTGTAAAGATGATTGATGACCTGAAGATTTTTAAAAAGTGGTCACCGAAGCCAGCTTCTCTAAGACAGCTAGAGAGAATGTGTGACTAGTGCTTTCTTGATTAGCAGAGGTCTCCCTGACCTCGGCAGTGTGTTGTGACTCATAGCCTTGCAAGGGATGAATTGTTTCTGAACAGTTCTTCTGACATCTGAGGTACAAACAGGTCTTTTTAGTCATTTGTCAGACATCAGAGGAAAAAAATGGTCTAACCCTCTGAAGGCCTGAAAACAGACTTGAATATTCAAAAATACCACATGCTCAAATGCACCTTAAGTTCAGAAACCAAAATGTGGACTGTAAGAAAAATACCAGTTGATCGTTATAGGTTAAAAGCCCAGCGAAATTACCTCTATTTCTAAGAAATGTGTAAAAGATCCCTACATATATCTCCCTTAAATGAGTTGTTAAGTGATATTATAACTTTGTGCTTTGGAGGTTTTTTTAAAAATAGCTAGTAATGGTGCTTTCTTTGGTCAGATAACAGTTTTCCTGCTTTCCTGAGTAGAAATTCGACAGGTTTGAGAACATCATGCTTTAGTAAAGAACCCAAAAGGTCTACAGGAGCTTAAAGAACACCTCTTTACCCAGATTAGTGACTTTGACTTAATTCTCACTTTTAATTAAGAATATGATTCTGTTTCTTTTATTATCTCATCCTGGTTTTCTGTAACTTCGATGGATACCCACAAAGGAGCCTGTTGTTCCGTTCTAGAAAACTCTGTGGTGTGGCTTCTAAACACACCCCCTACCAGTGTTGTCAGTGGAATTTATCAAGTAGCTTATGTGTGCAAAGCCCTTGCAGCTGAGGACTAGGGACATTGTTGCGTTACCTGTCTCAAGGTCTATAGAGTAACTGTCTTGACTGAAATGATTGTAGTACATTTACCAAAATTGACGGACTAATAATATACACTTATATGTTATATTTTGAGGACTTAAGTATAGAGGTGATCTATGACAAAAGATATCAGAGCCAAGTGGCTTTTTTTGAAAGCTAACTTCCCAGAGGACATGATTTGTGCTAGGTATTAAAGGTGCTAATAAGGGATGATATGTAAAGGTGAAGTGGGCATTCAAGGTTAGGAGATTAAAGATGTACAAAACATATGCAGATCAGAGAAATAGACTTTCATGAGCAGAAGGCAAAATATCCTACATGGAAGAAAAGGTGACTGTTGAGAAATGACTTCGTTGAGGGGAAGCTAGGGTAATATGTGAAGAGTTTGTGGTTTGGCCCCTGGGCAGTGAAGAACCAATAAGAGTTTTGAACAGTAGAATGACAAGATGAAAAATTTTATAGCAGGAATATTATTTTTCTGGTAATAATGTATTAAATAAATTTAGGTGTGAATAAATTGGAGGGAGTCAGTTATCCAGGACGACACCTACGTGGCAGAAATAAAACAATGGATCGAAGTTTGAAAGACTTGTAGTGAGAGAATCTGTAAGAATTGTGTTGTTTTGTACTGAGTGTTAGTAGAGAGAAATATAAGAACATGTCTCTTTTTTGCTTTTCACTATTCATTGCAAAATATTGATGATTTAGTTTATAGTTGCCTAAGTATGTGGCAGAAATCCTATATACTAAAACCTATTTAAGAGTTGACTGATCTGTCGAAAAATGTCCAAGGTGGCTTTCGCCAGAAGTGGTAAGCACCTGTTGCACAGCAGTATTTCGGGCTACGGTCAAAGAATCAGTGCAGACTTCTGTTGTAACAATTAAATGTTATGTACTGGTTTTACCTGCCTTATGTTTTATCTCCCACTAGACTCTAAATTCCTCATCAGCAGAGAAACTATTTCTTCCTTATGTTGATATTTTCTTTGCCTAGTAAAATGCCTGATAGGTAATCAATACTCGATAACTAAAAACATTTCTGAATTTGCATTCTCTTTGGTAGTGAAGTATTGTAAGAATGAAACATTGTCATGTATTATTGTAAGTCTGCTTTGGAAAGCTCTCATTGGTTCAGTCTCTTTGAGCAAATAAGATATTCTCAATTGTCTTTGTAGTTATACTAATGCTTCCTGTAATTAAGGTTTATTTATTCACCCAGTAAATGTGAATTGTGGGCCTACTATGAGCAAGTTGTTGAACAGGAAGCATACAAGAAAGAAATAGATACTTTACCCTCAAGAGGCTTGCAGACTAGAGGGAAAGATGAGGTATCTCTGTAAATAACTTCAATGCCAGGTAGAAAATACTAATACAACATGGGATGTCTGGATATAAAGTGCTATGGAATTTCTCCAAAGGGAAGGAGGTTCTTTCCATTCTAGAAGTTTGAGAGAGCTTTATAGAGAAATTATTTTAAAATGTGGTCCAGGAAGGGTAGGTAGGATTTCAACTTGCCAGATGGCATTGGGGCAGAAAATGATGAGACATGCATAGAGAATTATCAGGTAGATAGTTTGGCTTGAGCATAAGACTAAGAATGGTCACAGGAAAGAAGCTAGTTCTGTCCAGGACTTTCCCCGGTAAATGATGATTGTCCTCCTAAAGGTCTTTTGAGGTCCCATCTGGGGCCTAGTGGGTGGCCTCCATCTACTCACACAAGTATTTCTGTGACTTTTCCAAAAACGTTATGCATGTAAAAAGTTTGTGAAATTCAGTATGATTTTCTTTTAATCTACACTTGACCATTAAAAAGGTAGAAACTTTTCTGTAATTTTCATCCAAGTTTTAATGGGAAAAGTTTGTGATAGGTTTTTAAGAGCTTTCATGGACCGATATCTGTGCCAGTTTTTTTCAACTGGCTTTTCTTGACTCCATTTCTTACTAAATCTTTGGAATAAAAGTGAAAAGAGCTACCAGAAAACAATAGTTACACTGTTTATTTGAGGAAGTGTTGGGTTGCAGTACTCCAGAATTTTTGAAAGAGATTGTAAATGTAGTTAATGAGACTGTATACCTGTGACCATCCTACAGACGTGTTAAAAATAAGACGGTGGCCTCTCGGCTTAAGAGACCGAATTGTTCTGCTTGGGGTGTTAATACTATCATGAATGCTAAAATGAAATTCAGATTACCTCATTGAAGTTTTTGGCACTGTGATAAAGAATGAATTTAGGGGAGGAGAGTGTATAAAATTGTTTTGTCTAGAGTGTAACTTTTACTTATATGAGACTTAGAACGGTTCTGATTCTCTTCTTAAAAGTTTTCTCTGTGAACTTAAAACACTGTTTTCTTTCAGAACAGCTTTAGTGTTTCAAGCTTAAAATCTTCTCTGTTTAAATCCTGGCTGCATATTCATCTTCCCTCCCCTCCAGGCACAGTTTTCTCTAGATCTTGGTTGGCTCTGAATCCCAGGAGTTAAGACAGGGTAGATTCTATAAATCAGGAGACAGCTTCATTATCAAAGTTATGTGTTTTCACCTTAATAGATAGCCAGTCCTGGTGTTGGTGCTGGGCCCTGCCTTATCATGTAACCATCAGCACTGCATACTGGAATGTTCTTTGTTTGGATTATTTACTCCTTCTATAAACAAAGATTAGAGTAAAAAATGTCAGCACTGGGGCCCAAGCAGAGCCGAATGTTACTAGAAACTCTCAATAGTAGTGTGTTGTGGGATATAATTTGCTGCTTATAAGCAGGGTAGCACCGCCTTTGTATTATCATTAGTTCTGAGTTCTGTGCTGAAGGTTGTACTTATTTTATCTCAGTTAATCTTCCCTATAGCCCTAGAAAGTAGGTTCTGTTCTTCCCACTTTACAGATGAGGCAATAAAGAAAAAGATTATTTCCTCATTTTACATTGTAAGTAGTAGACATTTGGGCTTCAAACCCAGGCATTTGACTTCAGCCTTGTCTTTTTATCAACTGCACTATGAAGAAGTTCCCAAGATGGTACCTTTAACAATAATGTTACCTGGAATTTGCTTTATAACCATTAGATGGTTCTACGGTTTTCACTTGTGTTACTTGATCAGCATGAGAAAGTAGTTTTAAGATTTTTCTTAAAACTACTTAAGATATTTTTCTAAAAACATCTTAAGATATTTTTCTTTTATGTGCTTACTATAGGAAACTGCACAATTCTACTTCATACAAAAATTATCTTGTGGCAGGAAGTAATTCATTTAATTGTCATGGCAGTTTCCACTTGTGCCTTTGGAAAATCTTATTGGTAAGGTTTCATTGATTAACTCACAATCCTATAAATCTAGGGTGAATTAGAATATGTTTGCTATCACTCTTCCTTTGGGTCAGTTTGTGAGGCCACATAAAACCACTCTCTGATATTTATCATGCGTGAATTTTGCCCTCTGTGGGATAAACCCCATATCATCATCATCTGAGAACCTGGATACCAATTTATAATCATTCCTTTCAGCACAATGAATCTTGCTGCTGATAGAAATCTTATGAAATGTAGCAGGATTGTGTTTTTAGGTAAAGTATAGGTTTCCTGCAATTCTGACTGTGATTTTGGTCCAGTTTTTCTACTTCATTCTTTGGCCTCTTCTGACCTGTGGAGCTCCTTGGTTCTGAACCTTAGCAGACAGAAAGTGAAGCGCCAGAATGATATTCTTAAAGGGAACCCTTCAGTCCAATGAAGAATAAGAGGAATAAAAAGATGAAAACCATAACAGTAGAAGAATGTGTCTAAACCGGTATTCCCAAAGATATATCACAAAACATCTATTCTGTGAGATGTTAGTGCTATACTTTAAAAGATACGAAAGTCAGATGAGTTGGAGAAAATCTGGGTTTGAAAGTGTTAACTCAATTTTTTATTAAAATCTTCTCATGAAACTTTTACTATGCTGATAAGCATTGTGTATCTCCCCAGTCCCCCTGCCCCCTAGAAAGACAGAATGTTACATTTCTCAAACTCTTTTATTGAGGGAATCCTTTTTCCTGTAACTGGCAATTTATAAAATACATGTTAGGAAATGGCCTTGCAAATAAGAAATGCATTTTAAATACGCAAGAAAGTGATGCAAACAGTCATGATATTCCTCAGGTTTACTAAGTTTTTTTTCACTTTAGCAATTAAGTCAGTGCACCAGAGCCTGTGGTTTTCTGTGGGTATCTCCAGCGGTCCAAAAGAGTTCTGGCAGTCCTGCCAGAGGTCAGGGCAACACAGACCTGAGTTTTCGGCCTTCCTTTGAGTGTTGGTTACATTCAGCACAGAGGATGGGTCGTAAACCTACTTAGCCACTCACCCTGCCCCTGATGGATGAGATCAATGTTTTTATCAAACCAATTTTGAAGAGAGTTTATAGGGCTCCTGTTGATGCTTCTTAGATTTTGAGTGCACTCCAGGACACGTGAACTGAAAAGAAATACTATCAGCTTGTGTAGACATTGGGATTTAATTTTAAAAGCAAACATTGGGCACTATGAGAGCCAATTTTACTTGACCCTGATCAATCCATTTAACTTCTCTGAATCTAAGGTTTAATTTGCCTTTCATCCACCATCTGTACACCCAATCATCTATCCGTTCGCCTCACTGAGTGGTTGTGAGGGTAAAATGTGTGAAAAGTGTTGACAGTGGGAACCTTTAAGAGTATTACATCAAAAAGCATGATATCATTATCATCGGTCAAGAGATGTGTTGAGGAATGGTTTTCATCACTGACTCATGAGGTAAGTTATTTCCCTTCTTCCACAAGATTTTTGGTGAAAAGGATAAACCTTACCCCTTCATATGAATAATAAGACTCCCTTCAGCTGAATGTTCGCAAAGCTAATTAGTGTGTCTGTCCTTCTTCCCTCTTTCCCTCCCTCCCCGCCCCCCCCCACACACACATAGAGTAAAGAGGATATTATAGAATAATAAAACAGATTATAGAGCACTTACCTGTTCCAAGTGTATATTTTCTCATTTTAACCCCATGACAACTCTGTGCAGTTGGTATGATTACTAACTTTATTCCACAGATAAAGAAACTGAGGCCACACATCATTTAACTAACTCGCCCAAGGTCACACAGCTAGTAAGTGGCAGAGTTGGGATTTGAACTCAGAACTGGAGTCCATTCTGTTAACAGCTACCGTTTACTGCCTCAATGATTTATGCTGGGATGCCGAAAGAGATACCAACTTGTAGATATGGATTCAAATACTGATGGTCAGTTATTGATGACAATCCCTTAATTGCCTGTCTCATTCCTGTGAAAGTATTTTATTCGGTATAAAGCACCAAATAAATATTAACTAATAGTGTGATCTTAAAATAAATGACAAGCATGTCCTGTTTTGCCTCTAGATATGCTCTTTTTAATACTGTACTTAAAATGATTGAGTGATGATAATTTTTCTCTCCCCCATGCTCCTCCCTGCCTGCCAAAACTAAATCCTTTGGCCGCAGTTTGCAAACATATGTAAAAGTTGGATGGCATGACACAGACCTGCATTTGTGACAGCATGAGCAAGGACTAAACAGACTATAATTGTTCTATTGCATATGAAGTACATGTTTAGAGTGTTAAGATTTTTTCATACTAGATTTTTTTTTTTAATTTTCTGCTTTGGGTTTAAAACCTGGAAAATCAAGAAAAACAATGCTATTTTTGTCATCTCTGAATTTCTATATGGTTATCGAGACAAGTTATATACATTTAGAAAGTTAAAAGTGTAGCTATTAAATAAGAATGCAAGAGGATGCAAAAAGTCAAGTGCATTGTGCGCTCATTAAGTGCCCTGGCTTTGGGGACAAACAAGGTCACTGAAGACTGGAGAAGCTTAATGAGGCACATCAGAGTTAAGTTTTGGTGGATGAGCAGGATTCTGAATGGTGAGAAGAGTATTGTTGGAGAGGGTGCAGGGGAGGGAAGAAACGTAGTGAAAATTCAGGTGCAGAGTCAGCACGAATGCAACTGGAGACATGTTTCAACCAGTGGGCTGGCCTGGAGCGCTAGTGGAGAGGTGCAATGGGGAGGTGGGAGCAGCTGGCTACAGGGCTCAGGCTCTGTGATTTTGTGAATACCCAGCTACTAAATGTGGTCTTCACAATTTAGATAGACTGGTCATACTAAAGGTTTGAAGTGGAAGAATGACATCCAGAAAGCTGAATTCCAAGAATGTTGGTATGATAGTTATTGGGCAGTTGGATTGGAGATTGAAGATATTATAAGGAGAGTGACCAATTAAATGGCAACTGAAGATATTTTGAGAAGAGCTGTATTTGATGGCAGTACAAATGGGAGGAGAAGGGAAAGGTTTGAGATGTGTCAAAGGAACAATTGATGAAATTTAGTGTGATATAATTAAAATGCCGGGTCATTTTATAGTAATGTAATTAATAACTAACATTAAATTAGTAAAAATAATCCCTAAACATAGGTACTGGAATCAGAATTGATCACTAACAGCCACATGACTTCAGTAAAATTATTTAAGCTATCTGAGCCTCAGTTTTCTCATTTGTAAAATGAAAATAATAATACCCACCATGGAAGAGTGACATAAGAATTTAGATAACATGTGAAGAGCTTGGCACAAAGGCCAACAAATAGCAAGAGTGCAATTTTAACTACAATTATTAATATACAATTATTAATATACATTTTAAATTTTGAATCGGCTTACATTGTGTTTTTTTAAAGAGCAAAATATACAGGTTTTCCTCTTATGGCAGGCAATTTTATTAACTAATAAGACTTACTAACTAATAATAACTTAAGTGTATCTAGCATTTGCTGGTTCTCTGTTGTGTTGGGTTCACATTCTTTTCTCATTTGATATTAAGTAGCCCAGGGCAGATTGTTTGACTCTTCTTTGATTGAGGAGCTCACTTCCTCCAAGGAGTAATGAATACAGGGCGATGGGATTGGGACTCAGCAGTAGAGCTGGAATTGGAATCTAGGTTTCTCCACTGTCAGTAAAACACTCTTTCCCAGTACTAGGCATCATAGCTCAAGATAGGAGACAGAAGAAAACAGAGAAAATTCTTTGAAAGCTCTTTACCTGTTGATAAGTATGACTGGCTGAACTCTCTTACTCTCAAGGATGTACACAATGCTGCATATCATGGTAGGTGTTTCTAGCCCATACTCTTTTCCCTGGTTAATTTTTGCCCAGTCCTCAGCTTAAGTGACACTCAGTCTAAAGGCCTTTTCTGTACTTTCCTTTTTTCATAGCTTCCATACCTTTCCTTTATGACACTTTTTACACTCGGTAATGCTATATTTGTTTACCTGTTATTTAATATCTATCTCCCCCACCAGACTATAAGCTCCCTGAGAACAGAGATCATTTCTGTTCTGTTATTTGGTGTACTTGACATCCAGTATAATTGTGTGACATAAAATAAGCAATCAAATATTTGAGAAGTCCTAGCCACAGCAGTCAGACAAGAAAAAGAAATAAATGGCATCTAAATTTGAAAGGAAAAAGTAAAACTCATTATCTGCAGATGACATGGACTTATAGAGAGAGAGAATCAAGATTCCACCAAAAAATTGTTAGAACTGATAAATGAATTTGGTAAAGTAGTAAGATACAAAATTAATATTCAGAAGTCGGTTGCATTTTTGTACACTAGTACTGAACTATCAGAAAGAGAAAACAATCCCATTTCCAGTTGCATCAAATATCTATTTTATTATTAGATATCAAATATCTAATAATAAAATATCCAGGGATAAAATTAACCAAGAAGGTAAAAGAACTGTACTCAGAAAATTATGTCATTTAAGAAATTAAAGAAGATACAAATAAATGGAAGCATAGATTGTCTTTATCCCATTGTATATTCTTGACAAAGAAGGCAAGAATATACAATTGGGTAAAAGCAGTCCATTCAATAAATGGTATTGGGAAAACTGGACAGATACATGCCAAAAAATGAAACGAGACCACCTTCTTACATCATCTACAAGAATAATCTCTTGATTTATTGATGATAGCCATTCTGACAGGTGTGAGGTGATATTGTGGTTTTAATTTTCATTTCTCTGATTAGAGACCTTAAGCATCTTTTCCTATGTCTATTGGCCATCTGTATTTTCTCTTTGGAGAAATATTTGTTCAGGTCTTCTGCACATTTTTTAATTGGATTTTTTGTTGTTTTTTGAGTTGTATGAGTTCTTTATATATTTTGGATATTAACCTCTCATCACATGTATCATAAGCAAATATCTTCTCTCATTCTTTTCGTTTTGTTGATGGTTTTCTTTGCTGTGCAAAACTTTTTAGTTTGATATAGTCCCATTTGTTTATTTTTCTTTTGTTTCCCATGCCCAAGGAGATGTATCTGAAAAGAAATTACTTTTAGCAATATCAGAGAGTTTACTGGCTATGTTTTCTTCTAGAAGTTTTATGGCTTTGGGTCTTACATTTAAGTCTTTAATTCATGTTGAGTCTATTCTTGTATACGGTATAAGAAGGTGATCCGGTTTCTTTCTTTCTTTTTCTTTTTTTTTTTTGCACGTATCTGACCAATTTCTTCACCATTTATTGAAGAGACTGTCTTTACCCTGTCACATATTCTTATCTCCTTTGTCATATATTAAATGAGTGCATAGATGTGGATTTATTTCTGGGCTCTCTGTTCTATTCCATTGATCAATGTATCTTTTTATGCCAGTACCATGTTGTTTTGATTACTGTAGCTTTGTAGTATAGTTTGATATCAGATGGTGTGATACCTCCAACTTTGTTCTTTTTTCTCAAGATCGCCATGGCTAGTCAGGGTCAAAGAACAAGTATTGGCAAGATGTGGAGAAAGGGGAACTCTCATTCACTGTTAGTGGGATTGCAAATTGGTACAGCCACTATGGAAAACAGTCTAGAGGTTTCTCAAAAAATTAAAAATAGATAAACCTTTTGACCCAGAAATTGCACTTCTGGGTATTTATCCAAAGAAAACCAAAGCAATAATTCATAAAGAACAATTTACAATAGCCAAGATATGGAAGCAACCTAAATGCCCATCAACAGACGTTTGGATAAAGAAGTTATGGTTCATATATACGATGGAATATTACTCAGCCATTAAAAAAAATGAAATCCTACCATTTGCAATGACATGGATGGATCTAGATGTTATTATGCTGAGTGAAATAACTCAGACAAAGATAAATACCATATGATTTCACTTATATGCGGAATCTGAGGAATAAAAAGAACAAACTAATCAAAAACAGACGCACAAATATAAAAAACAATCTGGCAACAGCCAGAAGGGAGGGAAGTTGGGGCGCTGGGATAATGGGATGAAGGGTTAAAGGGGTATGAACTAGTAGTTAATAGATGGTCACGGGAATGAGGAGCATGGAATAGAGAATGCAGTTAGCATTAATGTAATGGCTAGGTGGAGGGCCAGAGAAGAGAAAGAGCAATTAGGGGGATTGTTTTATAAACTATATAAATATCTAACCAATGTACTATATACTTGAAACTTATAATAAAATAAAATTTTTAAAAAAACTCAAAATGTATTAAAGACTTAAATGTAAGAACTGAAATCATAAAACTCCAGGAAGACAACATAGGTAATAAACTCTCTGACATTGTTCTTAGTAATATTTTATCTGATATATCTCCTCAGACAAGAGAAACAAAAGAAAAAAATAAACAAATGGGACTACCTCAAACTAAAAAGTTTTGCACTGCAAAGGAAACCATCATCAAAACAAAAGAACAGCTTACTGAATGGGAGAAGATATTTGCCAGTGATATATCTGATGAGGGGTTAATATCCAAAATTTATGAACTCATACCACTCATCACCAAAAAATAATCCAATTAAAAAATGGGCAAAGGATCTGAATAGGCATTTCTCCAAAGAGGATGTATAAATGGCCAATAGACATATGAAAAATGCTCGATGTTACCAATCATAAGAGAAATGCAAATTTAAACCACAATGAGATATCATCTCACACCTGTCAGAATGGCTATCATCAATAAATCAACAAATAACAGATGTTGGCGAGAATTTGGAGAAAAGGGAACCCTCGTGCATTGTTGGTGGGATTGCAAATTGATGCAGCCACTATGGAAAACAGTTTAGAGGTTCCTCAAAAATTAAAACTAGAACTACCTTATGACCCAGCAATTCCACTTCTGGGTATTTAGCCAAAGAAAACCAAAATGCTAATTGAAAAAGTTATATGTACCCCTCTGTTCACTGCAGTGCTATTTACAATAGCCAAATATGGATGCAACCTAAATGCCCACCTATGGATGATTAGATAAAGAAAAGGTGGTACATATTTACAATGGAATATTACTCAGCCATAAAAAAAAAATCTTAACTATCTGCAACGACATGGATGAACCTAGAGGGTATTATACGAAATGAAATACTTGTCAGAGAAAGACAAATATCATATGATTTCACTTATATGTGAAATCTAAACATAAATGAACAAACAAAATAGAAACAGACTCATAAGTACAGAAAATGTGATTACCAGATGGAAGGGGGGTTGGGAGGCTTGGTGAAAAAGGTAAAGGGATTAAGAAATACAAATTGGTAGTTACAACATATTCATGGGGATGTGAAATACAGCATAGAGAATATAATCAATAATATTGTAATAACTATGTATAGTTCCAGGTGGGTGCTAGACTAATTGGAGGGATCACTTTGTAAATTATATAAATGTCTAACCACTATGCTGTACACCTGAAACTAATAAAAAATATTGAATGTCAACTCTTAATTGAAAAATAAAAATTAAAAAACGGTTTCATAAAAAATATTCAAAAATGAGTTAATGAATTAGAGACTATGTAATATTCATATATATATATTTATATGTCAAGGGATATGGTCTCTACTTTTGCCAATGAAGCTGACTTTAATAACATCATTAAAATTCTCAATCCTATACTTTCATCATCTAAAATGAACAGAATAATAATTGTCCACATCTAGGGATGACTAGGGAACCCCTTTCAGACATTGCAGTTCCAGAAGAGGCTGCTCAGAGCCTGTAGTGGGGCAGTTGCCCTGGAGTGGCCATGCCTGAAACAGCTTGCTAATAACCAGCAAGGTTGAACAGACTCCTTGAACACTGTACCTTACTGTAATGCTGGTTTCCAAGGAGCATCTGGTCACACTTAACCTTGAATTATTCTACTATCCTCAGAAAAAAAGCACAATGCTAGTAGTGCTGCTAAACAACTGCTAGTGTGACAATGGAAACAAAGTCTATGAGGTAGAAGACATTCACTTCAAAAGCAAACACTCTCCAGATACTAGCCCTGCAACTTTGCTAAGTACCTGGGAAACTACCGCATCAGTTTGAATGGACATGTATGAATAAGGTTTTCTCATCAGTTTCTGGGATTCTAAAGTATTTTTTAGTTGTTGAGGCAACCCCTTCCACACCTTGAAAAACGATATTGATCTCCTGTTCCTGACAGACGGAAGAAAAAAAATGCACCTGGCTCTGTTGTTGCCGTAAATATTTAGATGATGAAAATTCTCTTAAATATTTAAAGAAACTGCTGAGCATAGCTTAATCTTATTGAGAGCCCTAGATTTAAAACTGAAATGTCTGTTCTTAGAATTAAAGCAAGTTAAACTGCCTTAAAAATAAAGTGCCTCACAGTTGTATTGTAAAATCTCAACTGACATTAAAGTAATTGTGCCTAAGCACAATTTAGGGCCCTTTTGAATGTTTGTTGTAGATACAGTGATGCTGTTTTTAATAGTGCAGTGCTCATTCTAAAGAAATAAACCCATATTCTTTGTGCATGTGTTCTAAACAGAATCATTTGAGAAGGAAATGCAGTCTCTGAATACTTTCTCTTAGCAAAAAAAGACAAATTGTGGGTTATAACTGTTTAAAAAGAAAAGAAAAGAAATGAAATCTTCTGTAGTAGGAGCTTGTATAGTCCAGAGTAGTGTAATCGTCCCTGAATCTCAGGTGCTTCCTACCATGGCTGGGCCGACTCTTTTCAGTCTTCTGGGAGCCATGATTAACATGCAGTTCCTACTCGATGCTGAGCCTTTATGGAAATTAGAAAAAAATGTCCTTTATGGACACATGCATTCAAAACCAGAGCACATGGCTTGGTCTCAGTGACCCCAGGCCTGTGCTAAATTCAGCCCCACTTGCCGCTTTGGCTGGGCACATTTGTGCAGTACACACATTAAAGCCCCTGTCCCTTAGGTTCACTAGATCTCAATCTCTAGACAGGACATACCCACCATTAACAGGTGCCCTGGGAGCCACATTATATCAGACTGGCATTTGTGTCACTATGCCATTACTTTTGAGTATGTGGTCTGATTACGTCCATAATGGTCTCTTGGCCTTCAAACCCCAAATCCTCGAGCGGATGGCATGACTTTGAGCATAGGAATGGGCAACACTCTGCGGAACAGTAAAACTACGCCATTTCATCTAGAACTTAAACAATATTTGGAAATGTTTGCTGCTGATTTTTTTCCTCCTGCTGCTCTCATTCATGCTAGATCCAGAAAGCAAAGTGAGTTAAACTACAATCATCTTTTTTTAGTATCTGTTAATAGTTTAGATAAGAGTTGGTGTACCATCATCCATCACCACCTTATTCAGGCCTTAATCATTTTTTTTTCCCTTTTGAGATTTCTGCTGCAGTTTCTTAACTCATCTTCTAGCTTCTAATCTGTTATCTCTTCCAATTCATAGAAGGTCATACTTGCTAATGATGTTTCAATGACTTTTTCCTGGGTTAAAAAAAAGTCCCAACTTCTCGATATGGCATGCTAAATCTTGATCAAAACTCAGAGAAGTCCCTCCATACAGAAAGCTGAGCCCTATAGGACTTACCAGGCTTGCGTGGCCTGCCTCCCCCCGCTTTCCTCTCTGACCACATCACCACATCTCCCACTTCTCTCTCCCTCACTCACTTGACTTTAGCCACACTGGTTTCCTTGCTGTTTCCTCTCTCAAATGATTTCCCGCCAGATATTAGATCTTGACTCTGAGGTCTCCTCAACAGGTCTTTCCTTGGCTATACAGTACCTGAAATTTCAGCCTCCTTCCACTCCAAACACTGCAGAGCCTCCTTTCCTACTTTGTTTTTTGCTCCTTAAAATTAACATCTAACATAGCCCCTATTTTATTTAGTTTGTCTATTATTTTTCTCTGCCACCAAGATTTAAGCTCCATCAGAGTAGGCATCTGTACGCTTTGTCCACTCTCATATCCCCAGTGCCTAGAACAGAACCAAACATGTAGCATGCGTCCATAAAGATTATGTAAGTGGAGAACTGAGTAAATTACGCCCCCGCCTGCCTTTCCATCCCCATGTCTCATCAAACTTTTCCTTCTTGCTGACATCTTTTCAGTCTTCCTGCTTGCTCTCCTCTCTCAGCATACCATACTTTCCCACATCCTCAGTGCCTTTTTACTTACTGCTGTCTCTACTTAAATGGCTCATCCTCACCTGCTTGTTCCTTCAGGCCTGGTTCAGAAGGCACCTGTGCAGGAAAGCTTCCCTGGGCCTTCCTCTGCGCAGGCAGAATACCCTTTCCCAGAATAGAACCAACTACATTGCCTTGTTTTTTCCATTTTGCCTAGTTCTTGATTGAACCAGGTAAGCTGTTTGAGGGTCTTATTTGGCTCGATATTCTCAACCCCTAACACAATGTAGATATATCTTAAATGTTTGCTAACTAAAGAAAGGAGAGAAGGAGGGCACTATACATCTGGAGGATTATCAGCATTTCATTCATCTTTGTAGTCTACCTAGAATCTTGCCATATTTATAATAAGTGCTCAATAAAGCTCTAAATGAAACCGCCATTAGCTCCCTCTGACACATCCCAGTGCCTGATGAGACATTTAAAATATTTTTGTTTTAATACTGAACTTTGAAGAGATTCTCTTAATTTATGGCTTTTAACTTCAGGTTGTTGATCAGATCCGGATGTGGTCAGACAGGGCAGACAAAACCTCTTTCTGACTCTGAAATCTATCAAGATACAGTGGCTGGGAAATGGATATTTCACGGACCTCAGTTTGTGTGTCTTTTCTAAAAAACACAGATCAGTAGCTTTGTTTGCTGGTATCAGTGTTGTTGGTAATGAGTGCTTTCTCTGTGTGCATACTTTATTTTTTCAGAACAGGATCTATATGAAAACAAAGTAGCTTAATTGCTCAATTACAGTTTCATCTATGAAACTTGAGTAAAAATGAAATAAAAAAGAGCTAGGTAGTTCTAAATCTTTTGAATACTTTGCAGTGTTGATGATCAACAAGATATTTTTTCATAAAAGCATTAATGTTGTGAATGTTATTTATTTTAATGATGATAAAGAATGTCATCTTAGTAATGCCTGTAAAAATTTTTACCTACATGTTAAGTTGAAACACCATTTCAGATAGCCCGTAAAGATTTTAGTACCAGCTTGCTGTGACTGATTTGTAATGATGCTTAACTATTCATCATTAATTGAGTCGACTTTATGGATAGCTATAGGAGAAAAATATTGGGCAGTACTTTGCTGTAACCAAAGGGTGGAGCTTGGCTAGTTTTGGATTCATGACATAGATCCCTAAAAGATCAGAAGTACATCATGTGATTTCTCAATGGACCATAACATCTCAGCAGGAACACCTTCACAGCCTGCCAGGTAAACACATATTAAATTACTTCTCAGTCTGTGCTTTCGTTACTTTGAGGAAACCATATGCAGTTGCAAATCCCTCTTATCTTTTGCAACGGGAACCAGAAGTTAGCTAGTTAATCGGCTGAAGTTGTGAAACTTTACAAACCACATGTTTTAAACATTTTAAACTTAAAACATGTAAATGTACATTCGTTCTTCAAACTTTTGAGGTTAACCAAACTTATGTGATATGGATAGTTGTGCTCATTGGAGTTCTAAATTGAATTCTTACATAAATGACATCCATAATGTATCACTAAGATTTTTCACCTTTGATTGTTTTAAAGTGAACCTAGAACTTTGACACAAATAAGTAGTCTTGAATGCAGAATCCTTCAATATTTTACAGTTACCTTGCCCACATCACTTTGAGAGCAGGGGTTTTTTTGTTGTTTTTGTTTTTTAAGTTACCCATCCTTGTCAGTACTTCCCAAAGCATTCAACTTAGTTTCTGTAGAATGAACTTTTTCTTTTACAATTGTATTTCATTAATGTTTATCCTATTCCATTAAATTATGAAATTATATTTATAGATGAAACTGTTATAGTCAGGTGTGAGAACAAACAACTGACTCTTCATAAATCAGTCAGTAAAAACAGAAGTGTGTGAGCATACTAGAATGTGGTTTACTAGTTTTGTTAATTTAGCATGCTGTGGACATCAATATATATTATAGAGGGAATAATGATCTGATAAATCTCATAGAGTAAGCACACATGTAGTCATAATTTTTTCTTTGTTCCTGTTTCTGTATAACTTAAAGAGAGGTAAGATTTCAACTACAGTGAAGATAATTCTAAGAGACCAGTAATATACGTTTCATACTTGCATGCCACACATGTACACATGTGCATGCACACACACACAAATATTCTGCAAGTGAAGAAGTTATAATGTATATCTTTAACTGCTAACTTGACTACTATCTCTTTCATTTTAATATGGCCCAAATGAAGCTCATTCTCTTCTTTCTTAAGCTTCTCCCAATTTCCCAGACTCTCTTAGAATTACTGTTGCTTCTCCAACTTTCAAGATATTCATTAGAAAAAAAAATATTTGATTCTTACCGTTTTTCCTCTTATGCTTGGTCAATTATCAAATCTTGTCATTTCTGGGAAATGTATCTTCTCTATTTAAATGGCCACCCCTCCCTGACCCCGCCCCCCCACCTTTGCTTCCAGCCATGTGCATCCTTGAAGCTGTGGCCAGATCCTTCTTCCATAAATCTCACTTTCATCATTTCACTTGCTACTCAAAATTCTCAGTGGCTTTTCACAAACTGCAACATAAAATAAAAAATATTTGTCTTAGCTCCCTGCCATTCTTAACAGGGTCCCATTCTCATTTCATATGTCAGCTTCTGCTTTTTTGTGTTCTCTGGGAACTTGCTGCAATCATGTGACTGCCTTGTTTTCTGTCCTCCAAACTTGTACTCCATCTCCATACTGAGTCATCTGACCTGCAGGATCTTAGGTTTTATATTCAGCGTATTCAGTTCCTAAATGATCCTACTTGAATCTTTCTTCCAAGGTATCTTCCACTAGACTGGGAGAACAGGATGTTAGAGATTGCTAATTCTGACACTAAATCAAGTGTACTACATTTGACTGTTAGTTGATATCAACTAGAAAGTAAAGCCCTTTGAGATAGGAATTCTCTCCTAAATTTTTCTCGCTTTGTATCGACTGTTCTTCAGAGAACACCTGTACTGAGCACCTGGTTTGGGCACATAAGAATGACTAGGCCATGGACCCTACCCTCTAGGCGCTCATAGTCTAACAGAAAAGAGATATGTTCTTAAACACACACCTCTAATATCAAGTAAATAAATGTTAAAGTTTGTTTGAGTAAAGGTGTGTATTATATTTAGATGAGAATTTAGAGGGCAATGAGATTTGATTCTAATGAGGAGGGCCTCTGACTTGGAGGGATTGCTCAATATTTGAATTAGTTGTTAAATTAAACATTTGAATCTGAGTGTCATTGGGAGAATAAAAAGATATGCTTATTTATTTCCTTGCAAAATATTTTTTCAGGGGAGGGATAAACAGTTTATTAATCAAGTAGGCATTAGGAAACTTAACTCGATCCAGTTCACATAATTCATCAGTGGCAGACATTCAAGGGCTCTTATTCCACCACTAGGGGTTTTGAGCATTACGTTCTGCTGCCTCTTCAAGTTTTGTTAACATTCTTTTGAGTCACCTGAACATATGGAGGGATCTGAGTTTTTAGAGGGTAAGAAACTTTTCAGCCCCCCTTATGTAACACTCAAATCACTCAAGAATGTTTCCTTTTGAAAGCACTTCAAACCTGCCATGGTTAGCCTTTGGGGAGGAGAAAGGCGGGTAACATAAAATATCAGCCAAGAGCCTTTGAAGATGGGTGATGTGTTTTTCTCCTTAGGATGCTAAATCACACATCACCACACATGTGCGCAGAAAATGAAAAATGTCAGAGACACGTTTGTATAAACCATGGATCATATTTGCATATACAGCATTTCAACTCGGCCCTCCTACCCTTAGACCAGCAATGATGGATGCTTTATATTTTGCCGTTTTAAAGATTTCTCTAGTCCTAGTAGTTTGCTGTATGTTAAAACTAATGCAAAGTGAATTAGAGTTATTAAGCTATAGACCTATGCTATTTAATGCCGTAGCCACTAAACACGTGTCTATTTAAACTTAAATAAAATTAAAAATTGATTTTCTTAGTTGCATAGCCACATTTCAAGTATTCCAGACTGAATTGAGATGTGCAGTAAATTGTAAAATACCAGATTTTAAAGATTTAATTCAAACACCAATAGTAAAATACTAAGAATTTTTATATCAATTATATGTTGAACTGACAATGTTTTGGACATGTTGAGTCAAGTAAATATATTAAAGCTAATTTAACTTGTTACTTTTTATTGTTACTTAAAAGCTTAAAATTACTTCTGGGGGTCACATATTTCTGTTTGACAGGGTTAGCTTAGAGAACTCATGTTATTTTTTAACCTCATTGTTTTAGTATAAAGGTGTACACTGAATGGATTTGCTAAACATTTTGAAAAATAGGCTAATCAATAATGACTAAAACATGATTGAGATCATTTTGTGATTGCTGGTAATGTTTTGTTTGTAATTTTGGCTAAAATTTTCTTCTCCACCCCCACCTTTTTCTCTTTTTTCTTTCTTTTCTTCCTTTTCTCTCTTTCTGTCTCTCTCTCTCTCTCTCTCTCTTTTTTTTCCCCCCTAAAAACGAAGGCTTTTTATCCCTGTTCAGGCCATTTACCTTTTAAAATTGTTTTTGGTTCTGGGCTAGTTTAGACTTTAATCTTTGTTCCTTGATTGGATAGTGAGTAAGGCTAACTGAATGATGGGGATTAGGATTCAAATGTTTCATAAATGCTTCCACTGCAGATTTTTTTTAAAAATGAGAACTTACAGTCAATACACTATCTAAAGCAGCACACTTAATCTGAAGTATTTGCAGGCTGAGCTTTGAATCTCTGAATCAGATATTTCAGTGCTTGAAAAGATCTCCAGATAGAACCATTTATTTGCCAATTAGAAAAATTTTGTTTCCCACTAAAACATTTGACTCAGTAGCTTTCATGTACAAACACTATGAATATTTTCACAAAGTTGCTTAATTTATTTATGTGAGTTCAAACTAGGTTCAGTGTAATTTTTCAGTTAGCTTAAGTGTAGGCGTGTTAGTGTTATATAAACCCCATTTGGCTATTAGTACTGTTGTCATTTGTTTGATTATTTAAAAAGGCTTATCTCAAGCAGAGAACAGGATTCGTAACAGGGGTTGTTAATATTTTATTTTTTGTGATAGTTAGAACATCAAGACATAGTGTAGGTTGGGGAGAAAAAAACTCTTGTGAATGTGATAGAAAATTAGATACCTTTCAAAGAAAAGGCCATCCCTATGATTTTGGGCTAACCTTACTGATGTTGTTTGTAATGACACACTAAAATATAAGTCAAGGGGAAAACAGTGTCTTTCTGTGCCACGTGGGGTATGTAGTTTGGTGGTACAATGACAAAGAGCACCAAAGAGAGGGTCATAAATAGTAGCATTAGGGCTTTTGCTGAATTGAATCACACTGATGTCTGAAGATTTTCTAGTATTGAACTCTGTCTTCTAAACTTAAATCTCGTCCAGTTTCTCCATCTGTGGTAAAATATCCATGGAAACAAAGTGGTTGCCTCGTGGTTTTCTGATGTGTTCACACTGGTTCCTTTCCGAGCCAGACAGACAGGTGAGGAGAAAAAAAGAGTATTCCATACAGTTGCTTTTCTTACTAAGGAAAGCCTAGAAAAATGTTTATTTTTCACTAGCTGCCTTTAGTCCAGGTATTGGGCTTTGGGGCTGTGCAGCAGTAGAAATGTTATTCGCGTCCTAACAGTGACAAGAAAGTATTGTTTCTGAGGATGGCTTGTCACCTTTTTCTCATAGGACTTGGCTAGGGTTCAGTGCTCTCTTTGGTCTTATTTGAATGATATTTTATCAGTCAGACAAAATAATATTCAACTATTAATATCGTTCTGCTAAAACAGTTTAGAATAAAGATTTAATGTTCTCTTTTCAGCGAAGGGCTTATGCCCACCATGTAGGACCGTAATAAAAGAGAAACAAATGAGGCAGCTCAAAGTTATGGCTCTCCATGGCTTTTAGGTCTCTCATACATTTTTATAAAACATATATCAGAACTTCTGAATTGTTAAATTGGGTTATTTTTTTTTAAATGCAGTTGTATTCAAATACAGATCTGAGAGTAACGTATTAGGTTTCAGAACAGGCTCTCTCCTGGCTAACAGACTTACTGCTGTTACTGTGTCCTCTGGTCTGTAGTCAAGATAGGACAGTTGACCCCAAAACTGTGCTCCTAGTTGATCTTCAAGTAAACTGGTGCACATCCAGCCTAGCCCCGGGCTCATCTTCATACCCTTAGGCCAACTAACCCACCTCTTTTCTCTTCCATGCAAGGGGAGTATAGAAGGTGTCACTTTCTGGATTCCCCAGTGAATTTAAAAGGCAAAGATGTGATTAAAGATGTAATGTGAATCTCTCATGTCACTACTATTTAATAACTTACACACTTCCTAGAAACCTAGGAGATCTTCCAAGAACAGAGAGTAAATTTTAGCTCAAATCTTTGAGAGCTTGATGTATTATTAAATGTTTGTGGGGATGTGCTTTTGCCGAAAAGCTGATAATTAGGGTTTGATTAAGTAAACATCACTCAAAATAATTTTATGGAGAGACTCTTCCACATGACAACTGTAGTGCTGGGATGATACTAAAATAGGTACGTGTTGATTTTGGTGTGTGTGGTGGGGGGTTAAGATTAAGCACTGAATGGGTTTCAGCAGTGATGTTCCTGCCTCAAGACAGAAATTTACCCCAGCGTCAAATGAAGGAAGAACATGGAGTCCTACAAAGCTAAGGATGAGAGGATGATTCTTATCTCAAAAAGTGTAACTGCTGTCCCAACTCCTAGAAATGACCCAAATGTAACATTCAGGTCTTTTTTTTTTTTTTTGCACTAGTCTCTTCCCCTCAGGCTGAAATACGAAGGAGGAGGGGAAGAGTCCAGGATCATTCGAAGTAGATGGATCACCACCGCAGGTTGTTTTGACTTAGTGAAGTTCTTAGCATTAAAACAAACATCTCGAAAACACATTAGCCTCCCAGTACAGGAGTGGGAACACACAAAGCAGGAAGCGTGCTGGGGTCTTTAGGGAGATCTTGAGTGCTTTGGGGTGATTTATTTTCAGAGGGTTTGAACTAGATCAGCTCAAGAGAAGATGGGAACATTCAGGATGGTGGAAAAGCAAAGTAATTGACTCCTTTTCCCTCTCAATAAATGGTCTCCCTGGAAAGCCATCACAAGTAAATGTTTTGTTCTGCTTCATGGGAGTGGGTGGTGGTGGAATACAGTTATGGATTACATGGAACATGCTTTTTTTTTTGTAAGCTCCAGCAACATGAGATGAGTCCAGTGGGGTGTACAGCTAGCACTGACAGACCCTATATGATGCTGTGACTAGGTTAATGGAAAGTTAGCCTCTTATAAAATTAAGCAGAAACTGCAGAAGGCTTTTGTCTATGAGATGGATCCGGCCTCTGAATCCAGAATGACCCACAAACCAGGCTTTTGATAACAGATGCTTAATGAACATTCCTGACCTAAGTTTATAAACACGCAAACTTGGCTAGAAAATGTTTACCCAAGCAGAAGGAAAGCTCAAGTTAGGGAGAGATTGGTAGAGGTCTCACCCAACTATGAATCAGCTTCTCTTTCCAGCTCAGAACACCTGTCTTAGATGTTATGAGGAATGGTCCTTTAGACCAATGCTGAGCTCCCTGAAACTGTCTCAATGAAAACAATCGTTTTGTAGGTTTAGAGAAAAAGGAAATCAGAAATACTGTGTGTATGTGTGTGTGCACGTGCGAGCACCCATGCACTTGAGGAATTTTTCAGGAAGCTCAGGAGCAATGAGTTCTTTTTTGTTAAGGGACTTTATGAAACCACTGCAGTCCTCTTCTGTAAAGCAGTTATAATTATAACCACAGGGATATTGTGTTCTCAAACAAACATTCAAGCTCCCTGATACCAGGTTGCCTGAAGCCAAGCTTCACATATGGATGCATGTAACAATGCCTCTTAGTAATCTTCCCCATCACTTGTCACTGGCCTTCCCCTCTCACAGTAGAATGTCTTTATAGTCTGTGCCTGGCATATTGCTTTTGTTCATCTTTGGTTCATCATGCCTGTTTTAAACGAGAGCATAGAGGTCCTTGAGACATAGCCCTTACAACTTAAGGTCTTGATAGGGTACGCACATGTAGAAATAAGTGCTGTCTTTCAGAAATTTCTTCAGGATGGCATTGGAACAGTTGGACAGAGAAAAGTTGTATCCACTTGTATGCCAGCCAGCTCCATTTTAACACATGATTATTTTATTGGGGCGTACATTAATTAATTCTGAAATTAGATCCTGTGTGACATTCGAAGTTGTGTTGTGTAGCTCAGAGTTTAAATATTTTAGTTTTACAACTCTGTTATGCTGGCAGCCAAAAATGGTGTCTCAGTGAAGTCAGCATATGAGCCCTGCTTGTGATGACATCTGGAAAGCTTGTTTTATCTATAAGCACAGTTGTAGACAAATGAAAGCAGACAGATGTAAGGCTGGGGTGGCATCTTTGCCTCAAGCACTCTCTGGCTGTACACTTTCCAGTGTGTCAAAAACAGGGAGCTTTTTTTCAGGGCTGGAATAAAAACATTCTGTCACATTCATACACCAGCTACTATGCTGCCTTTTCTGAGCTCTGAGGTGTAAAATGGCATATATTGTTCAAAATTTAACAAGAGAGAGAGTTAGGAGTCAGTAGGAGGTGCCTGAGTGTAAAGGGTACTTGACACAAAGGCAAAAGACGTGGTGTCATTTTAAGTTAATCACAACCGCCTTCTCCTGGAAGAGCCAGGAGGAATAGAGTTGTTAGGAGGGGATTTGGAACTCCAGGTATATTTTTATTTTGCAGTTGTCTTTATCAGTCGCTGTGTATGGTACCTACCATGTATTAAACACCAGAGTTTACAGAGAAGTCTGCATGGCAGTTTGTATGGGTGGGTCAGAGATAAGCTTTAGGATAGGCTTGTACTTGAAAATGAGTACTTAGAAGTGTGAAAGTCGGTGGCATCTTTTTATGGTTGGCTTTCAAGTCGTTTTGCTCAGGGACCATTCTTTAAGAAATTTTTATATAAGGGCAGCTTGCCTTTCATTCCACTCTTTATTTATTATAGAAATGTGTGTATCTCTCTCTTTCTCTCTGTCTCTATATGTGTGTGCGTGTGTGTGTGCCTGTCACACACACATGGTTAAAGCAAACACTCTTCAGAGTTCTTATTCCTAGAACAGCAATAGAACCCATTGCTATACCTGCTGTGGGTGTTAAGTTCATATATTTTCATCTTCGGGGATTTCTGGCTATACGTTGCATGGTGTATATTATATATGCCATGTAACTATTGTTAATTATTATGAAATACGTTTTACTGAAATTTTAGTTCTGACACGGTCTTAATGAGCATCTGTTTAAGAACTGAGTTGCCCACTTGCAGGCAGAAACATGTAATTTTTGTACTGAATGAGCAACTGAACCTACTTCACTTCCTTAGGCCACACTATTCCCTGCCCTATATTTCTGTTATTTTACTGCTTTCAATTTTTGTGTATCTGTGTGGTTTCCTCAGATACAAGACTCCAGTACTATAAAAGTCTCCTTTGGCTTCAGCGGCAAGTGTCTTTTTCAGTGGCTCACGGTGGTTGAGAACATCCTCTTATTTTTCTTTCTTTTTAGCAATAAAGTTGCATTATGCTATTCACAGGGGAAAACACAAATGTCCATTTCCGGTCCCATTCCCACCACACCATCATCAATCCTTTCAAAGTGCGTGGCGTCAAGAACCACTGAGCCCTGATAAGTGCCTTTGTGTGTACAAAATGACACTTTTTTGTTTTACATGCTGTTAGGCATGGTGGAGAGAATATATATATAATCGAAAATGTACAGCAAATTGCCATTTGTACCTGCAAAGACTTAATGGTTCAGTAAGATGGCTTGTTGGGATTTTAGTAACAGCCGAGTGAACTGATGGATCAGCCGAGGGAAGCCCCTGGACCTTTGCATGACTTTTCACTTAACGCCATCTGAGAAGTCCAGTGATTCCATCAGTGTTCTCTGAGGCCCAGTCTGGCCCTGAATGTCCTGGATTTTTAATGCAGCAGTGGTTGACTCCTCTAAGTTTATTCATCTAAATTGGGAACACAGGAGGATTCTTAGGATCCCAGTTTTGCCTGGTAGCATTAGGGTTCGAGAAGAGGTAACTGGTTTCATAAAGTATTTGCAGACCAGTGTTTTATTATATTATTGTAGGCACTGTAGAACTTAGGTTATCATATATAATTCTCATAATAATCACATGAAGTTTGGAAACCGGGAAGATTTCGTGTATCATCAGCCTTCCAAAACAGTGAGTCGCAGAGTCTGTTTTAACAGTCCCCTTCCTCATTGCCGACTTACAGTTTAAACTATTAAAATTGAGACCATAATTCCTTCTTGTGTCACTCAATGCAAGAGATTTTTCTCCTTTTGGTTTGAGTTTCTATAGCCGAATATCAGAGATTTTTAAATGTTTCCTGACACTATTGTGTTGACATCGTCGGATATAATAACCAGCAGGGACCTTGTGCCAATACCAGTTTGATTTGTTTATAAATTAAATGATTCTGCTAAATCTATAGTACTATTTAATCATCTCGAATTAATCAGAAATATCCTTTATGATGCCATCTCCTGCTAGGCTCTGTTTGGCCAAAATTAAATTTATTCTTTTGGTAATTAAAAAAAAACTATAGATCCCCTCATGGTATTAGTAAATATTAATTTTTATTGACATATGTTGATCTTGTTATCAACAATAATTATTGGTGTCTACAGTGTGCCACATACAGTGCTAAATGTTTCTCATGTGTTCATTGAGTGTTTTATTATATTATTGTAGGCATTGTAGAACTTAGGTTATCATATATAATTCTCATAATAATCACATGAAGTTGGTACTACTATTACATTACCCCCATTTTGTCAATGAGGACACAGATTCAAAGAAGTTAATTAACTTGTTCAAGATCACACATCTTTGTTTATCAGACTGTGCGTGTAGCTGTGTAGGCATTGGTTTCGTTTTCAGCATATAGATTTACTTATTATTCCAAATACATTATAACCATAATGTGCCTTATACATGTGGTGTTTACTCAGAAACAATCTATCGATTTCAAAAAAGGTGCATTGAAATTGAGCATTGTTTCACTCTCTCAAACAAATAACCCATCAGTTGGTAAGTTTGCAAGATCATCAGTGGCGGTAGTGAGGTAATGTTAGATTTCCTATCAGGCACAGAATTCTTTGTTTGCTAGAGAGGCAGTGCAGTATTCTGGTTGGTCAGAAAGTGTGCGGTGTAGGTTGCTGGAGTTCGAATCCCACCTCTGCCACTTATGAGCTCTATTTGTGCCTCTTGTTTCATGTCTTTAAAATAGTGGTCATAATATTAACTACTATTGTATGGAGATATTACATGTATTGAATGAACTAAAATATGCAAACCACTTAGACTGATACCTGCCACATAGTAAATACTATGTGAATATTAGCTGCTATAATTATTTTGTGGCCCTTATTATGATAATAATTTAAGCTGACACATGGGGACCGCAAGCAGCTTGCAAGTAATTTCCAAATTTTTAGAAACATTTAGAGACTATCAAAGGTAAGTGTTCTTCCAAAGGTTAAGCTGTTACAGATAACATCTTACTATCTTTGTGCTGAGCTGTTAAATGGATAAATAATCTAACAGATATTCTACCCAGAGTGCATAAAGAAAGAATTTAGAACTAAAATGCAAGTAAGATTGATTATATTAGTCTAAATTAAGCATTCGAAATGTTTATATCCATACTTTAAAAATGAGTGCTGACCTAGTAATATCAGTGATTTTTCCTCTGAAATTGTAAATTATATGACTGTTGTCTCATGCTGATCAATGATACATAAAAAGACCCTTAGAAGCAAATATAATAAAATAATAATTGTAGAATTTAGATGGTACATACATGCTCACTGTACAATTCTTTCAACTTTTCTGTATATTTAAAAGTTTTAACAATATAATATTGGTAGTGGGAGACTCATTTATAAGATTGCCTCTCAATCACTGAAAGGAAAATAAACCTCTCGAAATCCTTTCCTAGGCCCTGTGTTCCCTGGCATGATAGATGGCAGCAAAAGTAGTATGGAATAGCACAGGAACACACCTTCTGAAATCCCATTTCTGCTTACTTGGGGTATGTTTTCAAATCACCAACTTTCCTTACTTTGAGTCCTGTGCGTGTGTGTGAACTGAATTCCCATTTGCATTTTGTTTATCAGCTTGCTATCAGTGTCATGCTTCTTTAGTCAGAGCTGGAAGATCTTTGAGAGAGAGTTGAGAATGCAGGGAACCACAAGGTAGTTATTTCAATTTAGTGACACTTTTACACAATGACATTCCTTTGTGACCTAGGAGAGTTTGCCAGGAGCTTTATGGTTAACATAAAGCTCACATTTTCGGAAGCTAATAAACATCTGTATATTACATAATCTGTATTTATTACATCTAACAGTCCTTTCATCTTGTAATTTGTGTTAAAGATGTTTTAAAGATAAATATTCTGTATTATGCTAACACTGTTCATTGAAGAGCAAGATCAGAAAGTAGGTTATAAGAAAAAGGCAGCGTTTTATAATCATAAAGAATAAGTATTCAGTTGAAAATATTTGTATTCTGTCATTTATGTCATGTGCCTTTTAAGAAAAGTGCATTTGCTCATTAATTACAGAGTTATGGTGTTGTAAAGGATCCCCTTCTTCTCTGTGCTGCTCAGAGCACATACAGAATCTTGCATTTAATTCTGGATATCACATTGTATAAGGAGCATTGAGCAATTGAAGTGTGACCAAGAGTGCCCACGGTGGCAAAGGATCTTCAGACAAACCACTGGGGAATCTGTTGAAGATACAGACAGAATTTTGCCTGTAGAAAAGCCTGCCAGAGTGGAATCTCCTCCCCATTTGTAAGGGCTTCCACATGGACCAGGAAGCAGATTGATTCTGTTAATGCCTCAGAGGACCAAAATTTATAGGAAGGCAGATTTCAGCTCAGTGGAAGGAAAGAGGTATAGCAGATAGAGCCATGAAACGAACGGCCTTATAATGTAATGAACCAGATGCAGTTGGGGGTTTTTCTGCCTGACTACTCTTGTCTTCTGTTTCCAGGATATGGAAGGATACAGGGGCCCACCCACACCTTTTTCTAAGGAGAATGATATTTCTTGAGATGTACAAATAGGGGGACCAAGTGCTCTCCCCACAAAAGCAGAGTATCCTCTTTGTGCTGGGAATCAGTTCTAGAGTAGGAGCTAACGGAGTTTCTTTCCAATTCTGTTGTTTGGATGCATGTCTTTTTGGAAGCGCTCAAGGGAAAGTACATCTTAAGTCAAGATTCTGATACAAAGAAATATATTAGTTTTTATTTAAAAGAGCAAATTAATTCTATAATGTTAAAGCTGAATTGAAAATATAATTATATACTATTTTTTCTCCATACGTATTTTATAGTATTCATTTTTTTAGGGTTATACAGAAATAGTCTAGTATATTAAATGCCTTATAATGGTGGCTTATGTTTGGAACTACAAGCAAATCATGCGGTATTTTTGTTTCTTTGTGTTGGGGAGGTAAACACGAACAATGAAAATTTTAAAGATAAGATGCTTACACAATAGATCAAGAGTAATATAAGAATTTGGGAAAATGTTTGTTTGACATTTTTAAGTAACTGACTTTCTACCGTAGTTATATGGCCTTGGCTGCTGCTTATAAGTTTTAAAGTCTTGGTTTGTTAAGAAAATTAAGGAGAGTTTTGGGTTTTTTTTTAATTTCTTTGTTACATTTTTATCAAGGAATGTTTGTTTTTAGAAGCAAATACTGGAAACTAAAGGTAATCAAAGCGTGTTCCAAAGCTGAATAATACTTTGGCCCATTCGTCAAGGAGTGGTCTCTGTCTGTCTTGCTACTGTCTTCTCCTTTTCTGTCGCAGTGGAGCAATACGGGGGCTTGGTGTACACTCTTGTATTTTAGGTTCCAGTTGAATGTCCAGGGCCCTCTTGAGGGCTTCTGTTACTTTAGCTTTCTTATGGATCCTACGTTACTTCCAACAGTCTGCCCTCTGTTCTTTTCCCACTGCAGACACATGTAAAACCTACAAATTGCAGATTTTATGTGTATTTCAAAACCTTTGTCATTATACTTATTTAAAATATGATTTCAGGAACAATCACCTTGTAACATGAAAGAGCTAAAGAAAATAACAGGAACTTGGTATGCTTAAGAGGACGATCAGGAGACAGTGGTAGCTTAATTCAGCATTCAGCCATTTAACAAATATGTATTGAGTTCCAACTGTGTGCCAATCAGAGCTGCTAGATTCTAGAAGTTAAATGGGGAGCAAGAAAGATAAGGTTCTTGCCCTCATAATGCTTATAAGACTAGTAGGGGGGAGATGGTACAACTAATCACATAAGCATAATACATATAAATTGTAGTAAATTCTTTAACACACACATGCACAGTGCTTTTAAAAGCAAGTAACCTAGGGGACTTCTGGTGTTTTCTTGATAAAGTGAGCTTTGATCAGTGATCTGAAGGATGAGTTGCAGTGATAGAGGTTTACAGACAGGAGGAAGCATGACTTGCTGAAGAACTGGCAGTAGAGAACTAATTGGAGTATCCTGGTATGTAGAGGAGAGACTGAAGGGCAGCATAAGGGTCTGCCTCAGAATACACATTTCCCTTCTCCGCTCTGCTGCTGTTTTTTGTGGTCCTTCCAGAACTTTCCTAGGATTATCACCCACAGAGGAGGGTGTTCTGTTTTTATTGTAATGAATCATAACCCTCTATTATTTCAGGTGATAAACACTTCTAGAAGCAATAGAACTAGTGGTGGTGTCACTGTCTCAGCTCTTGATGTCAGATCTATAGGGGGGAGCCCTTTGAGTTTTTAATGGTGGATAAAGCAAAACTCTTATTGTTCATCAGCTTTCCCTCTAGGCTTCCCTGGGTAGAGAGTTGATAGGAGATCTTTTGGACATGGGAATTGCTTTGCTGTTGACAGAAAGACATGGTGAATTTGATTAAATTAAATTAGGAGCATGTGTATGCTTGACAAAGTGAGCTAATGAAGGAAAATGCATCAAAAGGATTTATGGTGAATTGATTAAAATTTTTTCTTTGTGGAAAGCACTTCTGGCTTAACGCTTGGAATTATAAGGCTATCAGTGCTTCTAGGCTCTCCAAGTTCTCACTTCCCTTTATAGTAGGCAGTTTGGGGACTTTTCTTTCCTTGGAGCAGCTGCTCATTCTGCAGCATACTCTGTTGCAGGCAAAAGTATTCCCAACCTGCAATCTGAATTGCATGGAGGAAAGAGGATAAAAGACACTATTTGATTTATTAATTTCTAGTGGATTAGAACTACAAATGTTTGCTATGTTTTTAATTTGAGAAGTAGAGAGAATCACAGCAGCTTTTAATTATGCATTTTGTGTAATGCAGCTCTGAATAGAGCAGAACAAAATTAAAATTGTGGATCAAATACTAAATCTGAGTGGATGCTAAAGTGAGCTGTAGTGTAATGCTAATGGTTTTGCGTCTTCCTGGCATTATGTCAATAATAGCTCTAATCACATTAAGTAGAGAGCCCATTAGCTTTTTCTTTGCAGCAGCATGCACCATAGCAACATACTACGACTTCTGAAATAACTTTTGACATATTTTTTAAAAGCACTGCTATGTTCAGGCTAAGAGGCAAGTGTGTAACGTATGCATGTATGAACACAGTTGTGTTCGCAATGCTGTATGTGCAGTGATGTTCTTTTGTTAGCATAGACAGATTAGCCCTACCTAACATTGTTTTTGAAAAATGTAACCCAGTGGCCTTATCTTGATAAATTTAATAGATTATCTGTTATTTTCATGAGACTAGAGCTTTCCTGGAATTCACCATGGTAGAAAATCAGATCTACTTCTACAGCATTGTACCTAGAGGGATGAAAGGCCTTTTGCTATTTCCTCTCTTTGTTCTCAAATGGCATGGCATTTGATAACTGTCCAGCTCTATATAGTTCTGTTTCTCTGTTGAAGATGGAACAGAGAAGTCTGGTTGAAGTTCTTTTGCTTTAATGTCATTACAAGTCCATTTTGGTAGAGTGCTTTTGTGCTCCCAAGGTGAGCTTACCATGTGGTGTTTCTCATGGATGTTTGCAGTGACTGGGAGACTAGAATTAGTATAGTATTTGAATATTCTTTCTTTGAGTAATAACTTGGGAGAAATACTGAATATGTTTAAACTTTCAACCAATTAAAATTTTTTCAGAGAAAGCTTCAAGTATAATTAAGACTTTCAGTTTTTCTGTTGTCACACTATTTGAAGATAAACTAGGAAGCTGACAAGGGAATTTTCAAACCAGTAGTGTCCAAAGGCACTTTATTCTCAATATGTATGTGACTTGATGACTTATCTTTCTCCCCAAATCTTCACCCAAACAATTTATATTTGGAGAGCCAGGCTTATAGTATTGAGAGCCCATCTTTGATTCTTTCTTCTTTTTTACCTCCTCTATCCATTTGCCACCCACACCCCCAAAAAGTCATTGCTTCAGTCTTCTAAGTAAATACTGTTGCTTCAGCCTTGCAAATAGCCCCTGAATTCATCCCTTCCTCTCCACCCTGGAACCTCGATATGGACCCTCCTTGTCCTTTGCCTGTTTTAGTGATAATGTTCCTTAACCAACCGTTCCTCATTCTACTACACTATGAATGATTTTTTTAAAAAGCAGCATATATTGATGTGTATGTGGATAGAGTTCCTTTTTTTCCTAAGATGTCTTCTTTTAAGTTAGGATGCATAATCCTAACTTGTATTCAAGATGCACAATCAAGGACAAGCAACCTTAAATTTTACAGCTGATGACTACATTCTGTTAGTCCAATTGCAGAGTCTATTTCTCTTAAAACTTGAAAACAAATGCTACTTAAGTCAAGAGTTGGATATCTTGTCTGTTTATCTTTGGTATCAAAGACCCAGAGAATTTGGAGAAACATCACACAGCTTTAAAATTATTCAGACAAGCTGTAATATCACATGACCACTCCTCCAAATAGTAAGACATTACTCACTGGATCTAAGACATTTTAAGTACTTAATCATTATAATACCTTAATGAGATAGTCAGGAGTGAAGTTTAAATCACTTTAAATTAGGGCAAAGAGAGGTGAAGTGACTGCCCAAGTTTACTTTGTCAGTGGTTGAACTGGGATAAACTCTAGAAATAATTGCCTTTTTATTTTTATATGTTAAAGTATACTTCCACTTAGCCTTTTAATTCAAGAGTTAATTTTAGTTCCTTAAAAGAATTAATAAGTGCTACTTTATATACACATGTGCAGTCTTACTTTTTCAAAGCACTTTCAAATTTGTTTCTCGTGAGAGGCCCATAAGGGGAAAAAGTAAGGCCTCCTAAGGGTGAGAAATATGAAACATGGTCGGTCATGACGGATCTAAATTTTTCCGACTCTTGATCCATGGCATCATTCTGCCAGAATGGCTTCTCACTTCTGCACAGATGTAGTGTTTTATGGTGATAAATGCCATTTTCTGTCAGACTACACACTGGGAACACCTCACAGGGAAAGAGGTGGGAGCCACCTGACTTGCCCATCTAGTACCTTGCCCAGCTCCAAGGTGGTCTCTAAATGTCTGTCTTCTAACATTGTTGTCTCCTTTCTCTCTAGATCTGCCTTGAAAACTTGCCATAGCTATAGCTCCACCTTTGGGTAGATGACTCGTATCCGGTTTGCATGCTCTCACCTTCCTTCTGTACCACAGTTCCACATTTTCAAATGTCCACGTAGTCTTGATGCCTGGAAGCACTATTGGCCAACCAATATCAACATAACTAAAATTGAATTCTTAGATTTTACTCCCTTTCTTAAGAAGTTATTTCTTATAACTTCCCACATTGAACTTTCATTTAATATTCAGTAGAGTCTTCAAAGAGTGGATTCTGTGGTGTTTCCCCTTGCAATTCTAAAGTTTGATAAAACATAATTTTTTTACCTCCAAGAGACATAAGAAGAAATACAATGTGGATCATACTTGTATTTCAGAAGTTTTACTGTGTTTAAAGGCTGGAGACTGGTTTAGGACTGAGGGAATCAGGATTCATTCTAAAAGGAGATGGAAAGTGACTGAACAAGTGACCTCATCTGAATTTTTGTCCTCAAGGAGCACACAGTCATGTAGAGGAGAGCAGATATACGTCAGTCAAGGTAAGGTTAAAGCAAACCGGACATGTTTAGAAAGCTTAGATCTCAGTTTTTCCTAGTTTTCATCATTCTCACTTTGTCAGACAAATGCAGTGCAGCATAGCATCTCTTGTGAGTTATTACCACCTTTTCTATCCACACACCCCCTCCTCCAGCAAGTGGGAAGGGAAGGGGAAGAAAGATGGAAAAGAGTTGAGGTTCTCTATCTGTACTGTCCGAGAGTTCCTTCCGCTTTTGTATCGGTGCAGGGCAATATCGTGTTTGCAGGGCCTTTAGAATTCGTCCTGACAGACCGCAAGAGAATCACCAATATAAGATGAACATCCTCTTTTTCAGAGCTGCTTGTTCCTATAAGGTGAATGCAAGATTTACTCCAGATGAGCTCAAATTTAGTTACGTATACTACGTAGTTTGTTGGCAATGTTTAACATATGAGAAGCCCACATGGATATAAATATATAATACTCCGTAGCACATAGGGTGAATGAAAAGCTGATAACTAATTTACAATTTAGGAAGATTTTTAACTAGATGTACATTTGCTCAGCAAGCATTTTTCATGAGTTTGCTGTGTGCTAAGTACTTTGAATATCAAAGTAAAAAATCAGCCAGGTCATTGACAAAGATTTGTTGTCATGCAAACTAACAATTACAGTACTATGTAGTACTTGTGTCATTGGAAGTGTGGACAAATAAAGGTATAAGAGACTGTACTTTGTTGTCAGACTTGAGCTTAAGTATCTTCCCTGCTTTCTATTAGCTGTGTCAGTTTAATAGGATTTTTAACCTTTCTAAGCCTTGATTTGAAGCTAGTAATAGTACCCACTGTATGGTAGTTGTTGGGGAAATTACTTCAGATAGTGCATGAACAGTACATAGCAGAATACTTGGCGGAAAGCAAAACTCAGAAGATATTAGCTGTTGCTACTGTTAACATTAATAGGGAAATGAGCCTCTAAGTTCATCTTGGACAATCAGGGAAGACCTCTGAAAAGAGCTAGGTAGCAGTTGAGGTGATACTAAAAAGATGAGAGTAGGAATTTCTCAGGAACAAAGTATTCCATCTAGGCTAACAGGAGATCATCCATGAAAGCATAGAATTGTGAGGAATGATAGCCTATTTCAGAATTTTGTGAATCAATATTGCTGTAGCATAAAAAGATAACACCAGAGATACCCTTGGATCAGGGTCCAGGTCTTGAAGAGCCTTGTTGTCCAGTAAAAGGCATTTTGAGTTTTTACTCTATGCCAGTCATCTCCTAAGTGGAGTGGCTTAGATATTGAGAAACAGGAAGAAAATGTTAAATTTCTATTTATTTTTTCCTTATCTTGGTTTAATTTTGTTTCATAATATTTATAATATGCATATAACATATTATAAGACATTATATATTGCCTGTATATAATATATAATGTAGTATACATGTAGGTAGTTTGATATGATACTCAGAACAAAAACATGCCCATAACAATTATTTTCATGGCTAGTGTTTTTCTGATTGGTTATGGCATTCATTCAGATTGATTGTTGCTCAGCCTTCCCAATTATTAATAAGTTTTAATATCACTCCTTTAATTAAGTATAGCTGTGTTGGGCTATGTACTTGTGTTTTATCACTGATCATGAATCTGTTGACAGCTTCTCTGGGAAATGGGGAGCCACTGGAGGATTTTGGTCAAGGATGTGAAATGATTAGAATCAAGTCTTAAAATCATCACTGGGGCAGCATCCTGAGGGTGAAGTTAGCATTGAGAAAGGTTATAGGAGGAGATGCCACCTCCTGATTTAATTAGGTCTAAGCACATAGTTCATAGTTGAGGCACAAATACCACCTTTTTGTTGGAAGACTTACAGAAGAAAGAGAACATGATTGGTTTAACTTTTCAAGGGCCAATGAGTAGAAAAGATATTGTTCAAATTTTGAGAACAACCTTGCATCATACTGTATAATGATATAGTTACAGAAAAACAAACCCAGAGAAAAAAATTGAAGACTTCTTTAAAAATAGTCAGAGAAGGAAGCAAAAGTAGATACAAAGAGAAGCATACAGTCATAACATTTAATAATTTTAATAACCTGAATAGCATAGGCACTAACATAAGAACAGATGCCAAGACATTGGCCCATTTTCCATACTAGTCTGGTATATATCAGCTCAGCATTAGCCTGGGGGGAAAATATATGAGAGAGAGAGAGAGAGAGAGTGTGTGTGTGTGTGTGTGTGTGTGTTTGAGGGTCTGAACAATTTGTTAGCTGTAATTAGCTGCTACTGTATGCTCCCTCCCTATTTTTAAACCATTTATCTTTGTCTTCTCGAGTTATGAATTCCGTACTCAGAGGAGGAATTGGGAAATAATTCTCATCAGTGTTGATATGTAACCCTCATTTGCAACAAATGGAAATTTAATTCTGATTTTTGTCAGTGCAGTGAAATGGCCCTGAAAACATCTTCTATTTGGATAGGCCAGAAAAAAGATTTAGCAGATGAGTATATACTCAAAATGGCAAATTTTCAAGGTCGTCATTTTTCTCTATCTTCCAAAATGGTGTCAGAACATCTCATTCACTCTTATTCAAACTCCTGAAAGTTAGCTTTTTTTTCGTTTTCCATGAGATTATCGATGTTTCCTATTACATGCAAAGTTAACATGCTCTTATCTTCTATCTGCGTGATGGTACACCTTTCTTAGCAACCTTCTTTCTCTAAAGCAAAGTGAAATGGGTGATAAAGGAAAGTTGTTTTCAGGAGTGAAAATGGAAAGAGGGCAATGGAGTAGTATGCAGAAAGAAAGAAACACATGAGTTCTGAATTGGGGAAACAAGTCAAGTGAAGAAGGAGGAGGATGGGTCTAGAAATTTAGGAGCAAAACCAGGAAATCACATAAGAGTGGAAGGGAAATAACTTCAGATAGAGCCTTTGAGTTCTGAAACAAAAGAGAGAGAACATTAACAAAAAATCACAGGTGGAAACAAAGAACAAAGAGAGGGAGGGGCCATTTCTTCTGGCAAAGGAATTGGAGGGAAAGACTAAGAATAAGCAGTAATGCAGCAAATGACCTTTTGGGATTGATGATGTGTTCTCTCTCCCCCATTTCCACTGTAGAAGAGAGAGGAATGATGTAGCTGGAAGACAAATTGATTCTTAACTATCATACAACCGAAGTCATTTGTGCATGAGTTTGCCGCTTTCCATTAGGTGGGTTTTTATCAGATGGAAGGTGGGGGGTTTTCTTTGTTTTTCTTCATACTTAGTCTTTAGTCTTTTGACTCTTTGTGTTAATCATTTTGCCATCATGAGGTATAAGATTTAGTCCTGGTTCCCAATTTTATACTAGTTTAATTTGGGGATCCTACTTTTAGACTAGTTTAATTTTTGCACTTAAAGGCAAAAATTAAATTCAAATGTTTGAGAAGGTAGAGCAGATAGAGGAGTAGGCGCCTCTTAATATAAAAGTTGGGGACAGAAATTTCAGGAGGTACTCCTGAGCTGTTTTAGATGGATCACTTATTCTTATAATAAAGCCAAATTTAATTTCCATTGGCATTTCATGTTTCAGCTGGCAGGAATAACTTTTTTCTTTGGCTGGTGAAAGGAGATGGTTTTGAGGTATAAAAAAATAAAGAATGCGGGTGAAGAAATCCTGGGTTAGCTCAAAGACAGCAGGAGGATTTCTGAGAGGAGTAGGAAAGCAAGCTATAGACTTGCCGGTGGACACTCATTAAATGTTCATAGGAACTGCATGTGATGAAAGGCAGACGACTCTGAATTTATCTTGTAACTGTATGTCTACAGCCAGAGGTATGCGAATGAAATCAAGGAGAGGCGTTAAAGGAATTATTTGTTAGGAAGCAGCAGCAAGATTCTGTTTACTTATATACCTTGCAGAGAACACTACCAGCACTTGTGAACTGGAAGCACATGAGAAGTGAGTGGCCTTCCAACTCAGTGGCAGGTGGACAGATGTTGTTAGAAAAGAAATAACTCTTATACCTGAATAAATTCCCAAGAAGGTTGAGAGTCCCTGACATAGTAGGTATGTAAAGCCATGTAGCTGACATTAAGTCCTGTTGCACTTTTGTAACCTCCTTGAATCACTGGAGCGAGCAGTCCCTGGTGAGGGAGCAAGTCGCTGGGTTCTGAGTCTTGACAGGGTGTTGCACCTGTGATTCCTGAAACCTCCTTACACTCCCCTGTTTAGTCCTGGGTCATTGGAATGCAGGCGCCTGATTGAAGCATTTATTCATAGCAGATTAAGAATATAAGTATCTGTGAGGCCTCACTTAGGAGGCTCTTAGAGGATTAATAAAATATTTACAAAATAACCTATATGATTGCTTCATTTTTGAGATATTTGGCTCTAATTGCATCATAAATCCTCATTCAAGTGGCTTCTCTGTCCTGTGAAGGAAATTCTGTACTCCTGGAGAAGCAGAAACAGATTCCTGCCATACTTTTATTAAAAACAAAAAAGAACCAGGTTCCTTTGCACATGGGCGTTCTCTTTCGTTGACACACACGAAGCCAGCATTCAACACACCAGTAAACAAAAGGGTAAAATGATCATTTTAAAGAGACATTATTGATTCAGTGAATGACATTCACATGTAAAGCATTCAGAAAATTCATCTGATTATTATAAAAATCTTATCTCTGCATGTTTTATTTAACATAGCACCTATAACCAAGAAACTCTTAAGCCGATCAAAGTATATAGTTTTTTTCCAATAATTTAATTTTTTTAAATTTTAACCTTTGTCTTTAAGTCTTGTTTTCACTTATTGTTTCCTATTTTATATGTGATCTCAGTAGATCACGTTGTACAATCAGATTTCTAGATGCAAGTTTAAGGTTTCAGTTAATCCTTGGATTTATGCTAAAGCTGTAACTATTTATATGACCAATCATTTACTGAGTGCCTGCCTGTGCCTAGTATTAGGCCAGGCCTTTCGTGAATATTTGTACTTCATTTAACTCAATCCTGGCAATTGCTAATAATCCTAAAAATAACCCTAAAATGTATTGCTATCAGGTACTATTCTTGTTTCGTAGCTGGGAAACTGAGGCTCAGAGTAGTCACACAGCTGATAAGTAAAAGACTTGGTATTGGAGCACAGGTCTGTGACTTCACACTCCATACTATATTTTCTTTTGTTTTAATTGATTTGATTTGATTTGATTTTCCTCTTCAGTTTTCCTCCCCTTTCTTCGATAAAGCAGGTATTCAGGATTGCTAGAACCAGAACATACCCTGTTTTCCCCTGATAATCAGTGATTTTTAATGCTGTATTACTGAATTTCCCTTCAGTTGTATGCTATTGCTCCTGTGTTGTTGCTGTCTTTTTTCTGTGGTATAACTTGGAGTTGGCCTCTTGATACGTGTTATATAAACTTTAATAAAATATTTATTAGATGATTAAAAGTTTTGCCAGAAATCCATATTAAAATGTTCTTTAAGGCTAAAAATTATTTATCTGGCAACATTCTGCTATATATAATGGAAATATTTTTACCCCATTTCCTTTCATTTTCTTTCTCAGAGCCCTTACAGAAAGGGATAATGGAGCTGGCAGCTGTGGCTATAGGAAGTCTGTGCAATCTGTGGTTTATATATATGAAAAATATATGTGTTTGCCACATTTTTTTCTTTTTGTTTGTTGATAGATACAGAAGCACCAATTTTCCACTTGTCTTACTCGTGATTAATTGGGATGTCTTTGTTCTTTCCTATGCAAGATCTAAAAACCAGCCTCTGTCTTCACTGAATGTCAGCGCAGCTGCTGTTTGCATGCTGTTTTCTTTGTTGCTATGTGTGTGGGTGCCTCAGGCCCAGGTCCTGAGTCCCCCTTCTCCTGCCGTGCATTGCCTGTGTTTCTATGGAGAATAGTAATATTCTTGGATCAGGGACTTTTACAGATATGTGTGTTCTTCTCTGTTGGCTTGGAGTGATCCAGGACCACCAAGCTTCATTTTGCCCAGAGCCTCAAATCCCAACCCCCATCTTCAGCAAAATCTATTGCAGAGAGCTTTACCCTACAGCCACAGAAAACAAATCTGACACCTGTGGCCTGAGAGCATTACTTATAAAGGCCTGGAAACTCCCAGGATATTGTTTATGAAGTATACCCTCAGTCAGGTTCACAGGAGTTGCTGTGTCTCTTGTTTCTAGCTACGTGTGAACATCAGACCCTTTTATAGAGAAAAGGAGGAAGGTCATGTTATAGAACAGGATCACACATGTCAGGACAAATGCTGTTCATGACATTGAATTTTGACTAATCTCCTGAGGGAAGGAGGAAATACATGCATATGGGCATGTTTTGGCTTCCATTTAAGTCTAATTGTTTTTGTTTTCACTTAAATTTGGATTTCTCTCATGATGAGTGGTGCTGTTCACAAGAGGCTGTAGAGTTTCTGCACTCACAAAGTAGAAGGAATGTGTTTTGCCTTATACCAACTCAGTAGGGTTGTTCTTTCTAAAACCAGGAAACTAAACAAAAGGGCAGTGTATATATTTGGCCATTTTTCTCCCCTCACCCTAGACTTGAGCTGAAATGCAGTTTCTAGCCTTCATGCGTGCGCTGAGTTATGGAGTAATTGAGGTACTGCATGTGGAACCTTTCTCCTTAGTACCTGGCACATAGTAAGTGCTCAGTGAAAAGTAGTTCTTACTTTTCCTTGGAGCCAAATTCACATCACACTTCTCTCCTTAATGCATATTTACGATAGTCCTTTAGTTTGATCCGAAGGTCAATTTCTACCTTACCATAGAGCCTTAGGAAATGTCGACTTAAAATGAGAATTTTGTTTTGTGTACTTCGACATATAGTTGGTGGATTGGTTTGAAAACAAAATGCTACATTGATTTCCTTTTCCTAAATTATTTTATGTTTCTAGCAGATTGCCATAAATAAGTTGGGTGTCATATTTGCAGGCTAAGTACTGACAAACCGTTTCAGACAACAATGAAGATTTTTCTACCCTATTTTAATATAAAATCAAAACTAAGAGATTTGTAAATATCCCCATATTGATTTTTGTTCTCAAAAGTGAATGTTGAAAGGAACTACAAACCTGCTTTTCTAGCCTCTGGACCAGAGGCTTTTGAGGGGAACCATTAGTTTTACCTTCTAATAGACAACATTTGACATAGTAAGAACTCATTTGAATGTACGCTCTCTAAAGAAAATGAAGCTAACATAGTCCCCTTGGTGTCTATGAGCCTTAATCTCATGTATTTGTTATTATTATGCAGTATGATGGTATGTTTTTTTTTTTTTCCTTAGATACAGACTGAGTTTTCAGTAATGTTTTTTGAACTCAACCTATCTTGATACTATAGATTTATAGATACTATAAATTATACCTCTCTGTGCTTAAATACAGACAGACATCTCCCTGTCTCCTACCTGTCCACCTATTCCTGGTTTGAGCATTAGAGCTGAGCTTGTGGCCATCTAGAACCACAATGTTAGAATCTGTTTTAGTGTGGGATGGCAGAGGGGGTGCAGATCTGAAACAGTGGTGGATATGAAGCAGTGATGGATAGGCGTGCAGAGTAGTGTTAACACAGCCGGCCTGAGACCACCATCCTTAAAGGATCTGTGTGCATGGTTGCCCCTCGGCTGTATCTAGAAACTTGAATATGGGGAGTGTTCTCACCATTTCCTAACTGATTAGAGTGTCTCACTGTTCTAAACTGTGCTAAGTAACGTGGTTTATGCTGAGTACTTGCTTTCCTTCTAGGAGTCTGGAATTTTGGGTTTTGGTACATGCTAGGCAAAGGGTGCATATGTGACCAGCCCCCAAGAAAAACCATGAGCTGAGTTGCTAAGAAACTTCCTTTGTAGACAGTTTTCACAGTTCGATGCTGGAGAAATTAAGTGCATCCTGTGTGACTTGGGGAGAAGACACTTAGAAGTATGCTCTTGGTTTCCTGTGGAATTTACCCCATGCTTCTTTTTCCTTTGCTCATTTTGCTTTGTGTCTTTTCATTGTAATAAATCTTAGCTGCGAGTATGATTATATGCTGAGTCCTGTGACGTCTCACTGATCCCAGGTCTGGTCTTAGGTACCCCCAATACCATAGTTAAAACCTAACTTGTCTAAGAGAAAAGACAGAGTCTGAAGGTGTGCCTGAAGATTTGCCTCATGGAGACCCCCATTCTATATAATTTTCTTCCCAAGTACTACTTCATTTGGTGTTAAGTTTAGTAAATATGTTTATAATATAATTAGGTGGGCACTCCTGGCACATTAAGATATCAGTGTGAATTCATTTCTTGTTTTCTACTTCCACTGGAAACAAGGTGTAAAGTAGAGACTTTGCACAATGTGGCCTGTCTCTCTCTCACTTACATACGTGCGCACATTTTTCCTTAACTTACTATTCCAATAATCATAAATCTGTACTAATTAGAATTCTCCTCATTGATGGAATAGAGTGACAATTGACTCTTATTTGGAAGTGCTTTATAAGTTAGAAAAATAAAATAACAAAAATTACCTTAGAGTTAATTTTGGGGGTGTTATTATGTTCCTATACCACTTCTTGGATATTTGTGTAGAATATGCCTTTTCTTACTAAACCAAGAGAGAATTCGCCAGAGTTTAATATCTCTATTTGAAAGGACTCTTTACTCGCTTCCTCAATGGGAATAAAAAGAGAAACAGAAGAGCTGCAAAGAAATATCATCTAGGAGAACATTTAGGGAGAAAGTACAGGAGAGAAACTGGATTTGGTAGTGGCTCTCCCTTGCCTCTGTTGGCCTGATAGTGCTCTCAGCTGTCTGCCAGAGTTTGCGTATGCTTTGCCTTTTTGGTCTGATGGAATAACCTTTATGTGTTACTTCTGAGACAATTGAACGTAGAGCAAATAGAGCATGTAAATTTATAGACAGTGTCTATTTTAGACTTCATGAAAATAGATATCAACAGAAGACAGGTGAGATGACAAAACTTTTGTCTCCTGCCTTGATAGGTAATTCCATAAAAAGTAAAAAATGAAATGTTGATGTTCCTGTGAACATGTTTTCATTATTTCCAATAAGGAAATTTTAATTTTTTTAATAAATTACTTAATTCCTTGATAGTTTTTATTTAATATATCTTTTTATCTTCAGATAAATATGATAAGTAAAGAAGAGCATCCTCCTAGCATTTAGCAAATGAACAAATAGTTGATTTTCTTAAAAGATGGCTGAAAAAGTTGAACTGTTTTATTGCATGGTGGTTCACTGAGAGGAGCAGTTCACTAATTATAAAAGTTAGTATATTTCTATGACACGTAATTCATTCATTTTATATTCTATTGAATTATTATAGCCATTGTTTAGAAGTGACAACTGATAATAGGTATGCAAAGTAAAATAAGTGAAAGCCTTTTATAGTTTATAGCATAGACTGGCTGAAAGACCTTCTTTAATATTTCTTTTTCAATACATTTCATATTCATTTATCAATATCCGTTTTCTATCCTTTCTTCTCCCCATTCTGTGCATTTTATTTTTGTTCACAACCAGAGCTCCATATTAGGATTAAACTGATATATTCAAAATTAACCACTCAAGTCTCTACTTTCTTATAACTATTTATTTTCCCATAGCCATTTTAGTTTTACCAAATCTTCTATGAATGAGATTTCTCTCCCACTCTTCCCTCTGCTCTATCTGCTCATACTTGTATACCTCAAATGTTGGCCAGGAGTTTCTTACTGTTTCACTTAAATCATTATAAATGTTCTAATGTTTAGTTTTAACATTGAGTAATTCGTTGTTGGCCACAATGGGAATTATTTCTAGTCTGTCAGACTTGACATGTATACTCATGTCCCACATTTGCATTTTTAAGGTCCCTTTTTAATACTTAGCTCCTCATTCCTAAATTACTTTTTTCTCTTAGCTTGTTTTCCTATAACAGCTACTCTTTTTCTGTACTGCCATTTATTTTGCATTGTATACGATTTAAGTAGTTTGCCCTACACCAATAAATAATTCTAATAAAATGATCTTGGAAATGTAGGCCCAACTGAGGTTTTAAAATATTTTGAGAGAAATGGATTTTTAATTGCATCGGAAAATAATCATATTTTTACTTCTTAAGTACATAATATAAACCTTTTGGATATCTGCATTTGTGAATATTGACTGCCTAACCCACACATTGGACAACTTACGTTGTAGATGCACACTGACTATTTTTAGAAATCTAGTAAGCATCTGTTTAAAGAACATAGTCGGGTTTACAGAAATGACATGTGGTCATCAACAGAAATTAATTAGGTAAAAAAAGAAAATGATTGGTTAAAAATTTGTGTAAAGACAAGTTTTCTGGAGCCTCTATACTCAAGGGTCTGGTTATATTGTAAGAGGTCATATCAGATTGCATGTGACCTATGTAAAATGGAATATGTTTTTAAAAATCATGAAAAGCAGATGGGGATTCTGAGTAGATCACAGCATTTATGATCAAGGTAATATTTGAGAGGTGGGCCTTGGTTGATAGTGGGCTCCCAGAACATTAATGACGACATTCCAAGGTGAAGGGACAGTGCAAGCAAAAATGTGGTGTGGTGAGAAATTATAGTGTTCACTGAAAGCTAACTGGTTCAGCTACAATGTCACAATGTGTATAAAAGAGATCAAGACTTAAAAGCTAGATTGGGGCAGTTCTTGAATGCCAACATGAAGAATTTATGCTTAAATTGTTTAGCAAAGGAGAGCCATTGGAGTTTGGAAGGAGGATTTTGTAATGTGATCAGAGGTGTACTTTAGGAAAAGAACCTTGGCATCACAATGTAGTCAAAATGTGAGTGGCACAAAGGAATAAATGGGAAGAATGAAGAATGATTAAAATAATCCAGTTAGGAAGTAAGGTGGGCTATTACTAAGCTTGTGATAATAGGGGTAAAGAAGAATAGTGGGAAAAGAGAGGGAAAGCAAGAGGCCACTGATGAAAGTTTAGGTTGGGGGAGAGGGCAGACAAGAATGTACAGGGTATTTCAACATAGTTCTAGACTCACACTGCTGGTTTTATATCCTGGCTCCAAAAATTACTAGCTTTATAACCTTAGGCAAGTTATTCAACTTTGATGTACCTCAATTTCCCCATCTGTAAAGTGGGTTTAATAATAGTACCTCAAACCTGATCTGAGTGTAGAGGGACATAATACATACATATTAGTTGCCTAGAGTCCTGCCTGGCTCATTGTTAAGGGCTCAGGAAAGTGCAGGCATTATTATTTTTCTTAAATCCTGAGAGCTCTAGCATGTAGCTCTTTTTACCCCATTTCATATATGAGGAAACCAAGACACAGAGACTGTGTTATTTAAAACAATCCTTTAGCCTGAAAATAGCATTTAGTTAAAAAAAAAAAAGGGGGGCAACATACCTTGGTGTGTTTCAGATTTTGGTTTTTGTTGTTGTTTTGTTTTGTTTTCAGAAGTCAGGTGACAGTTCTTTTTGAGCAACTGGGTAGTTATTTGGTCAATAGGCAGAATCTATAAAGAAATCCTGACTTGAAATTTTCCTCATAAAAGAGATGGAACAGATGCAAGACAGAAATGAGAAATAGCTGGATGATGGGAAGACCAGATGAGGATTCAGGCATTGATAAGTATAAAGTTATTTGCAGAAGATAAAATGAAGGAAGAAAGTGTTGACACTAGGAGTTTTTCTCCACTAAATGCACATTTTCACCCCCACCTCCAGCCAAGTAGAGCGAGTGGCTATACATACCATTCAGCAAGGCTAAAAAAAAAAATGGATGGGGGTGGGGTGGCAACAAAATCCAATGTTAGAAGAAAAGGAAAGTTAACGATTTATAAATTCACTCTCCTCAATTCTGTATCCAATGATAATCTAACGTGTTTTTCGGGAAAATTTTAACCCCTTAGTGGTGGTCAGCAGTGACCTCAGTCTTAACCAGGATCTCTTAACTTTGGTTTCACACACTAAAAAGAAAAGACTATGTATGGTGCTTTCATTTTTGCCTGCAGCACTTGCTCCGCTGAAACTGCGTTGACCGAGCGCAGGACTGACACTAAAATCAGTCTTTGGGGATTGGAGGGAGCCCTACGGGTTGGGCTTAGCATCCATGAGGCCCCTGGGCTAGGCCTGTCAACTCTGGCTTTCATGTTTTCCTTTCTTTTTACTGCAGCTTTTTCTTCCAGCCAGTTCAGCACGTGAATCAAGAGGTACTGTATGTGCGTGCATGCTTCCACCAAATAGCTTTATCATCAGTGCTATGAGCCCTCCCTTATAAACTTGTGGCTGTCATAAGGCAATTTGATGCAAGCTTTCTACATGCCCAACTAATTGAGAGTTGAAAGCCATCCTTCAGACTGGTGTGGCCTGGTTACTTGTGCTTGCCAGCTATCAGCCACCTTGTCATTTAAATGGAGGCATTTTGGTTGTTTCACATTTCAAAATGTTTTCAGATACTGATTAAATGGCAGTCATCTCAGGAAGCCAGATGTTTATGCCTGTTCTAATGCAAACATTTATTTACCTGGGAATCTGCAGAATCATAGATTTCAGGTTAAAAATAAATTCTTCCAGATTATTTACAGATAACTCAATCTTTTTTTTTTTTTTTTAATTTAAAGATGGTCATATTATCCACTTTTCCCTGAAAATTATATCAGAGCAGATGTAGTTACCCTGATGCAGCAGTGGACTAATTTCATTGATGTAAACATTATTAAACAATTTCAAATGCGACTTTGGAAACAGTGTTTCTGAACCTGTTTAATAATGTTTAAAAATGCATCAATGAAATTGTCTTAGCCTGTGGCCTTATTACATTATCTGTTCTCAATTATGTAGATTCTGTGTTTTTTGTTTGGACTGGTTATTAGTATGTCCTCCATCCCACCAAAAAAAATATCCCAGCTAAAGAGTATGGCTTATGCCTAACCCATTGAATTTGATTTAGACTTGAAAAATCTTGGAAAAGACCTCAAGAATGCTATATTGGCTTTTAAAATAATAGAAGATGCATTCAGGAGGTTGGACTGGCATTACTATTTCAGTTTTGAGTCTCTCTTTTTTCCCTTTTACCTCCGTTGCTCTTCACCCTCCACCCGCCCCCAGTGCCATTGCTGTGATTCCAGATTCTTAGCTATCAGCCTTGAAATGTAACATAAAACATTAAATATATTTTTACTAATTGTCATCTGCTAAAATCACAATTCAAGCTCTATGCTGAAGCTTTTTTTTTAAATTTCAGAAGCAGTATTTAAGTGGTGACATACAGTAATTTGTTCATTCTTCTGTCAGTATAATTTACAAGGCAGTGGCAGATAAACATAGCAATACAAGATTCATTTACGGTGACACAATGGCAGATACACAGAGCAGAACCCTGCCTATGAGATAAAGTGGACTGAGTGACTTATGCAGTAATTAGGGGATAATTGTCATTAACCTCACAAACAGTAGTTTACCCATATTGTTTAAAAGGCTCCAGGATGCATAATGACAAGGTAATCTGTCAAAGCGCTAGGGGGAAATATTAATAAGATTTGTGCAAGCCTGGATAGAAAATATGCAGAAAGCGGCCACATTAAGCTAATTGGTGGATGAATATACACTTGTAAAAGTGCTTCTAATGGCACGTTTGCTGCTCTCCAAATGACTACCGTTAATGTGGAGAAGTGGGCTGCTTAGAAAGTCAGGACTGCTGGGACAAGAGGGTATTAAGGCATGTAGACGCAGTTATTACCTTGTGCTCTGTAATGCATGCTGCCGCTTCTTATCCTCTTTTATTTTGAATTTCTGAGTTTTTTGTTATAGTCTCATATATGGATTACACTGATTATTCTGTTTTTGATCTATATTTGTTCAATCAGTCACCAACAACCCCAAATCACTTCTACTTTGCAGACAAATAAAATGTATAACGTCTATATTGATAGCTGCTTATAAATATACAGACACACAAACTGTTAATGCATATGCGATTTATAATTATACACACACGTGCATGTGTGTCTGCGTGTGCGCCTTTGCTAGGAACACATTTAATCTGAGCAATCAAAGGAAAGTATATCCATCAACAGCCTTGTGTATGTGTTACAAGTAATAATGTGTTGTTCCCCGATGAATGCTAAAGCAGGAAATTAATCTTTGTGTTCTACGGCTATTCTTATACCCGGAGAAGAACAAAGTTAAATTTCCCAATACATCTTTCTGTTCAATCACACACTCAGTCCTCAGTGTGTTTTATGGAATACTCAATCTTTGCTGTTTTATGGAATACTGCTTAGTGAGTGTTCAGTCCCTTTCTGTCCTGCTCCCTCACATCCTAATGAATATGTTAAAGTTCCTTTGGGTTGTTCAGTCAGCTTCTGTTGTGGAGTAATTCAAAGTATAATACATGAAATAGAATCTTCCATTCAAGCTTTAGAAGCTCTGATAACGTACCAGTAGTTAGAATCTTGGCTGCACAGTTAAAACTTCAGAGCTGGAAGATTGCGGCCTTGAATTTGTTCCAAGGTTTTAGCCCTTACCTGATGTGTAAAATCAGTCATTATGAAAAAAAAAATTGTGCACTCATTTTTTGCTATTTATCAGACATAATGGGAAAGCACATCAGGAAATGCCAGGGTCTCTGGCATTTATGTTTAGAAACATTAAGCCCCAGCAAAGACCGTCCCCCTGCAGATATACAGAGGCTTTCCACAAACTCAATGGCAGAACTTTGGTTATGGATAGAGAGGTAAACTAGAAAATGTAGACCTCAAAATGTCAGAAAGGGCTCTGGTGAGTTTTGTTTATTGCAAAGCAAGCAGATTTATAGGTGTCCTAGGAGTTGGGCTTATCTCAATGTAGAAGAAAACAAGACCACCTGCAGGAACCATCCTTCTCTATTCTCCTATTTCTAGTGTTTTCTCTGATGATTTCAAACTGTTCCTTTGCTGTCCTGAAGCATAAAATAATTTACCCTCTAGCATTTCAGCCGTGGTCCTCTCCAAGTGAATAACTTGTATCTGTTTAAAGGGTTTAATTAACTGCTATTTTTTTGGAACTAAAGACCACTGGAAGACTACAGATACTTATTTATATAGTTTCATGGAATTATAACATTTATTTTGGAATGGTTGAGCCTCAAGTTGCAGAATATTCACAGACCCTACTGGTGTGATTCCAGGGGGTTCCAATGACTCTTAGGGACTTTCTTGAGCAATTTCTCTAGTTTACAAGCAAAGTTTTCACTTTGACCTGATCATTGAATTTATCAGGAATGAAAATTAATCCAGAAGAATTAGTGATACCTCTAATCACATCACTGTTCAGCAGCCCTGGACATAAACATCAGGGAAGCATCCATTGTATAGGATAATACAGCAGCTCTCCATAAGGGCATGTATTCTGAACATAAGTTGGTTATGCAAATTGATTTAAAAAAAAAAGTTAGTCTAGGGTTTAAAACATGTTAATTAAAATGATTCGTGTGTCCAGATTCTAGGCTTAGATAGTTGAATAATGGAACATTACAATATAATAACGGAATTTTGGTTTAGTAAGGCTTAGAAAGTTTAGTAAGACTCTCTTATTTACATGTGCGGAAACCAAAGCTGGGTATTGGCAGTCACCCAGATGATCGTTGGCAAAAACGACACGAATTCAGGTGTCATTCACATACATGATTTATTTTCCTCCAAGGTTGAATATGTACAGGTTATATCAAGCATAATAAAAATTTGGAACTTTAACATGCAAATTCCGTGTTAGCCTACTGGTATGGAATTAGATAATCTGTGTTTAAAGACTACAGGTAATTTTATATTAAAGGTTGGTATGCTAAGAATATCAGCTGGATTTAAGATTTTCTATTTTGAAACCTGAATGATTCCTAAGGTACTATTATTAAATATTGAAATGTATCATGTCTTTAAAAGTTTCCCAGGTTTGATTTAGGATGGAGCTAGGTAATTTGAAAAATGCTTTTGAATCTTCGAAGTGCAGCTCTACACATTGCAGAAAGTAATATACTCCTCAGAAATTTCTTTTTACATGGCAAAGCAAGGCACCTGCTTTATTTATTTGCAAACAAATGCTCATAGAGGAATGCATGTGGCTGGTTTTAAGCTAGACAAGCTAAAATTCCTGGGTACAGAGAAGAAATCCTGACAGGCCTTTCTTTAATAGAGCTTAGCTGGAGTTTCTGTGATTAAATGTGTTGTAACCCCAGAGTGATCTATCATAATCACAGTTTTTAAAGTAAAAATGCTGTACAGATTGTTACTGAGGGAAAAAAATGATAGTTCTCAGAATTATATATTCTTATCTGGTCCATAATCAAGAACATTCTATAACAAAGTGAATTTTTTATCAAAAGTCAAACAATATGTTTTGAACAGAATCACAGGAACAATTTAAAACTTGTGCCCTGGCATTTTGATAATGTAATTTTGGTTCGATGGGTGATCGTGTTGGGAGGGTACATTGTTCACTTTATCAATTTTTTTCTTTTAAAAGATGCCTTTTTCACGGTGAAAATATTTTCAAATATAGATCGGAAAAATAAATGATAGAAATTTATATATTGAAAAATATATCAAAGCAAGTACCTGAAAGTCACATAAAATTACCCTGTTGCTTTTTTCTTCTACTACCAATTTCAGTCAAGTGCTCCTCAGACTTACAATTTCATCCAAGAAGAGGCATTCCTTAGCTTTTGTACCTTTTTTGCAAGTAATTTGATACTCCTTACCTCATTATACCACTACTCTCCATGATTGAACATTTTAAATGTTATAATAAGACAAATTTATAATGAGGCTCATGTACAGTAGGAGTGAGCCAGGTTGAATGGTCTCTATATACATGTGCATGTTTGCGTATATGCACATATTGTGATAAGTAACTTTTAAAGTAAATCCTTGTGTGCAAACAATATATATATAGAAAGAAGACATCTGTTTTAGCATGTCAACTAACAAGGACTAGTAAGGTTTTCATCTTGATAGAAAATTCCTTAATACAAAGTTTTCTGAGAGCTCTAGCCTTCTAACCAGAGTGTGTATTCCTATAGCGTTCATTCCTCCTTGTGGGGAGAAAGGAGGAATTGGAAAGGTACTTCAAATCAAGTTCTTTATAATCTGGACATATTGACTTTAGCATCAGCTTCTGTAATCACAGAAAACCAATGCATACCTTGCTCTGATGTTTGCACACTCATTTCATGTCAGTATTGGGTTGACAAAGAAAGCATATTTGTTTTCCAAAAGGGCTATTCACATGGATAAATGTTAACAAATAAAGTCCAATCTTGGTTTTTATTTGGAAGGCTTTTTTTCTTTCTGTGCCACACCTGATGATTCTTTCTCATGGGGCACCTCTGTCCTAGAGCGGAGAGGAAGAAGCAAGGATGTGACTGGTCACCATTGTATTTTGAAGGTAAAGTGATGCTCTTGAGAAATTCTACAAAATACAAATTTCTAAATCATGGAAATTGAGTAAGGTTTTCATTACCCAAAATCAGATGTTGATTTTTTTTTTTTATCAAGTCTAATTTGAACCATTTGGTGCAATCATGATACAAATGAGTATGTTTCATTCTGCCTACAGATATTACAGTTGTTTCAGCCAGCCTCCTAGAATCGTTAGCTTAAAATACTACAAACGCACAGTCATATACAAGAGCTCTGTGTGAATAGAGAATGGTATAATTTTGTTTACTTAGACAACCAAACTGCTCTGATGTATATTGTATATCTAGTAGTACATCTTTCTTGTTTAGTACCCCGCAAGAAATATGTGTGTAAATGTAAATTTGCTAAAACAAATAAGCATGCCAAGTTGTTTTCCCACATAATTTCAAGTGTTTCTCAGAAATTATCATAACATTGCTTTAAAAATTTCCCTAAATACTTCCCAGAATCTGTTATTTTCAGTAAGAATTTTTTTGTTGTTGTTTTACTGTTTTTATTCATCTATCCTCTTGCCCGCTTACACACACACACAGGCATACAGACACACAGACTTTGACCCATACACACACAAGATTGCCAAGTCATATAAATTAGGAAGATAAACACAATCTAACAAAAAAGGGGAAAAATAGCTCTGATGTGAGTGGAGAGCACCCAGACCAGTTAAACTTATTGGCTAAGAGAAGAGAGTTTTAAAATTGACTTGACTTTAGAAAGACCATTTAAAATTGAAGTATCTGCTTGTTATATATGGACCCATCTGAGTTTTAAAATACATAACTAGTGGGAAGTTGGGAGAGAAGAGGACTGAAAGTTTTATGACTTCTACAAATTTTTTCCTTAAACTGCGTGTAGTATTCAAAGGCTTCTCTTCCACAGATTATCTCCCTCAAACTCCTGCTGCTTTCGGCTCTCATAGCCAGCTCTATCCAACCCACTAGTGGTATCCATGAGGTCTCTATTTGCCAACCCCATCTATTAAGTTGATGGAATGCCTCTGTTCATATAATCTGAGATAGTGGTCTGAGCCCATCACTTGTTCCCAAAGTGACCCAGCAGTTAGATGACATATTTCCTAATTTCTGAGTCATATCCTGGCACATGTCTACCTAACCAAGAGGCCAGCACAAAGACAGATGGAGACAAGTCAAGCCAAAGATGCATTAACTGGCTGCTTCTCATCAACTTCTTCCAAAGTATTTGCAAAGGTCTGTGCACATATCGCTTGCGTGGTACATATCAGTATTAGCTCTGTAGAGAAGCAGTCTCCAAATTTCTATGACTATGATCCCTTTAGTAAAAATATATGAGCTCACACCCTGATAAAGGTAAAGCTATCTCTAAATTAGTATATTTCTATAAATCCACATATAAAATATTAGGCAAAAAATCATCTTTTTAGATTAAAAAAATAGAAATTTTTATGTTTAGTCGCCATGTCACAATAGATTATTATGCACACCCTGCTGATAGAGAATGGAGGACATGTGTGATTCTGGTCACAATTGAATGCAGGAAGGGGCAAGTAAGATGGCCTATAAGTCAGGAAGTTGTGAATGTTGAGTTGTGATTTTGAGATTTCATGTAATTTGCAATAATTAGTGTTTTGAGTCAGCTTCCTTAAGGTACTTTATGTACAATAAAATCTACCAATTTTAAGTGTACAATCTATATAGTTATAGAAACATCAGCACAATCATGATATAGAACATTTCCATTGCCCAAACAGTTCCCTAATATTCTTTTCCAATCAATTGCTTTCCCTTACCCTCAGCCCCTGGTAACCATTGATCCCCTTTCTGTTATTACAGTCTTAACTTTTTCAGAATTTTTTATGATTGGAATGATAGACTCTTTTGGGTCTGTCTTCTGTCATTACTGGCGTAATGCTTTTGAGAATCATCCATATTGTGCTGTATATCAATAGTTTATCCCTTTTTATTGCCCAGTAGTATTCCATTGTATAGATCTCCCACTATTTCTTTATCCTTATGAATTAAACATCCAGAAAACCTGTTATTCAAGATTTTGCATAGCATTGTTTCATCAGTTTTTAACTTAGCAATTACTGTTAAATTTTACCTTACAGAGTACTAAGCTGGATTGACTTGAAAATTGGTAATTTCTATACCTTCTACCCAACCCCATTCCTCTTGCCTTGAAATATGAGTTAATCCTGAATGAGAAAGAATAGAAAATTCCAACAGGAAACTGGTTATGAAAATAAGTTACCAGTGTGGTCATAATGGAATATTTCTTAAGATGACATACCGTGCAAAGACATGAAATCAAAAAGTATGTCTTATAAACCTCTGATTTTGTTCTCAGTGGTTAGCAAGTCCTCTTCTTCAATGTTATTTAATTAAAAGATTTGAAATTATATCAAAGAAATATTTTTTGTTTTTAGCTAATCATTTTAGGATTTTTCTTTAAATTATGCCTTAAATTTGACAAGAAGTTCATGTAATAAAACAGAAAATTAAATTATTCTGCATCTGTCTTTTAGAATTAAATTATTTGCTTATTTCTTAATAATGTGAATACTGCTAGAGCAAATAGGCCCTAGATTTCTGCTGTGTTCAGTGTTCCTTGTTCAATTTCCATGCATGGACAGAAAGAAAGGCATTGTTTTTCCTAAGTGCTGTGACATGGTAGAGGCCTGCCATGAACACAGATAGAATCCTTGGACTGAGGATTCTCTGGGCTTGAGGTCTCCTGACAATCCGATTATCCCAAAGCTGCTTATCTGGTCTCTCTTCCTTCTCTTTACATCCTTTCCTTCTCTACTATTTCTCTTCCCTGAATTTTTAAAAAAAAAAAAAAATACACCTTACTTTACTTTGATTTTAAAACTACAAGTCATATAAGATGCTTTGATGTGAAGAAAAGGCTCACATAAAACCATCCAAACCATGGCAAGTGATCTACTACAAAAAAGATTTTAAAAAAATACTCTTCAGAGCCATATAGAATTGGGTGCCAGGTTTATACCAAGTGACAGTCACTAGTTCTAGTGAAATAATAAAAGGAACTCTTTATGTAAAATGCTTAGATATAAATATTTTAAGTGTTTTATACTTTTTCTGAACCCAGTAAAACTGGTTTATAAGTCTGGATTATTTAATGTTACTCATCTTTTAATTAATAGTATAGCCAGTTATTTTCACAAGAAAGCAATACTTATAATAATACCTCGCATTTCACTTAAGGTAAATCTTATTATCCTATTATCCTCATTTTGTAAATAACAATTCCCCGTGTAAAGGGTTAAAGGTCACTGAACTCTGGTTACAAATGGAAAAGCCTAGAGGAATTGACTTACCAACTACAAAATTGAATGGGACAGACAAGTGTCCAGTTATATACTTGATGTAATTTACTGTTCATGCAAGGACGAATGTCCCAATATGGCTTGGTCAGCAGTCAAGATATTTATACTGGCTTAACAGACTGAAATTTTGTTTTATTAACGTTTATTTGGTGATAATACCTGATTCTTTTTATGGCTCTTATTCTCTCTGGTAATGTTTCTTTGATGTGGCAAGGAGGCCTAGATTTTACATCTGTACTTCTCAAACTATCTGTGCGGAAGGACCAGTTTTCCCCCTATTCAGTCGTGAGTCAACACTTAAGTTAAATAAAAAGAAATTACTTTAAAAAATCATGCCTTTAGTTCTTGTAGCAGTATCAAATTGTCATAAAGGTTTCCAAATGGTTACTCTCAACTACTTGCAGAACAATTAAAAAAAAATAGCCCTTAGTCTACGGCCATGTCACCCTGAACAAGCCTAATGTCTGATCTCGGAAGCTAAGCAGGGTTGAGCCTGGTTAGTACTTGAATGGGAGACCACGTAGGAAGACCAGGTGCTGTAGGCTTGGGGGGGCAGGGGAAGCCCTTATACTGGCACTAGTCCTTTTTGAATAGCATATAGACCTCTCATACATATTCTTACCTTAGCAGTGAAGTCTAACACCAGAGAATCACAGCATCAGAATGTGCTTATTCCTGTGACAGAGATCTTCAAAAAAAAAAAAAAAAAAGAAAGTGGGCTTCCCTGTTTTCCTTTTGATGATTTCTAACTCCTTTCCACCAGTTTATCCAAGAATACACTAAAACTGATAGCCATTCCTAGCGTGGAGCTTGCAGACTCATGTTGCTAAGAAAGTCACTTTGTTTCTTACTATAGTTTCTTCATTTATGAACATGATGGTATTAGATTATCTTGATCAAATACGAATGCTGGCTTCTTTGGAAAGAACTTTTGTGGCACTTCATATGGCCCAGACTCCAGGTTGAATGTGTACTATAAATATTTGTCCTTTTTCCAAGTTAGTGTAGTTTACTGCTTCTCTCACTACTGTAAATGAAGCTTCTCTTTCATGATTCAGGCTACCAACAAAGTTTTAAGTCTTACTTATCTGGATCTCTTCCACAAAAAGTTAAGTGATTTAACATAACAGTCTCTATTTTAGCATAGACAGTTTCTCGGGACTAAAAAAGTGTCTGAAAGGTAGTGGTTTCAGAAATAGCAGCAGGCATTGTGACAGACCAGGAGAAAAGAGAAACCATGTGGGTGAAGGAAGACAGGAGGGTGATGGAAAGGAGATGCCTCAGGTGGGTTTGATCAGTTTCTATGGTTCCTAAGGAGTGTTTTAATACGAGAGGCTGGCAGCTATATAAGTACGTTATCGACATGTAGATGTAGGCGCAGTCTACCTGGGGAGAACCTGAGGAAGAAATGACTGTATGCTGCTCACACGGGATTTCAGCCTGAGAACTGTTACAGTGAAAGGCTCTATAAAGAACAAGCAAGAGAGTGGATTTGATGGTAAAGAAAATGGTGTAGAAGAGGACATAGCAGTGCTCTAGAGACCAGCCTCGTTTAGGAGAACTCCTACTCCTTGTTATCACAAACTCAGTGTACTCCCCAGGGAAATGGCATCATGGAATGACAGTCACTGTGCTCAGTAAACTTGGAGTCAGAATTTCTGGATTCAAGTCTTGGATTCCAAGTTAGCAGTTTGGCAACTTTAAGAATCTTATCTTTCTTCATTTCCAGTTTCACATCTATTAAATATTTTCTGAGCTCCGAAAGCTATTAGAGGTTGAGATAATCTGTACAAAATCACAATTTAAATTCATTCTGTTTATCTGTAATGACAGCACTCCCCCTTGCTTGCCCTATTCAAAAAAAAAAAAAAAAAAAAACTATACGATAGACCAATTGCTATGAGTGATACCTTTTTTAAAAAATGGCTATTGTAGAACTCCAGGATCACCCAAAGTCAACATATACCCACATCATTATATTGACTATTCTGAGCAGATAGCTGGGGGGAGCATTTTATCTGAAGGCTAATTTTATCTACAATATAAGGGAGGGACATCTGTGTTTGACAGTTTATGTAAGAATGGACACCTGTACATACACCCTTACACATACTTTTTTTTAAAATTATAGAATGCTAGGAGTGAGCCTTATAAAGAATAGCAAATAACTATCAGAGCTTCTTTTTTTAAAGTAATTTAAATACATGACAGACATCTTTTTATAATCAAACTAGTTGTCATGGTTCAGACCATATATATGACTGTGGTCCAGAGAGAATTTTATACGGCAAGGCTGAGTAGAACTGTATACGAGAGAGAATTTTCCATTGAAGTAGTAGTAGTTCCCTTTATCCTGCTTCCCCTAATGTAACATAAGATTGATACCATACTATTAACTAGAGACTCTATTCACATTTACCAGTCTTCCTACTAATGTCCTGTTTCTGGTATAGGATCTCTAGGATTTCACATTATGCTCATATATCCTATTTTCTTAGTTTCCTCCAATTGATAACTATTCTTGGTATTTTTTTTTTAATCTTTCCTGACTTTACACTTTGAAGAGTACTAGCCACAGTTCTGTAGAATGCCCTTCAATTTGATTTGTCTGATGTTTTCTCATGATTAGATTGATGTTATAACCACAAAAGGAATGATGTACCGTTCTCAGTACCTATGTCAGTAGGTATGTGACAGTACTTATCACTGCTGATGTTAACTACGATCACTTGGTTAAAGTGGTATCTGTTGGGTTTCTCCATTATAACGTTATGATTTTTTTCTGTAATTAATAAGTATCTTTTTTACTTTTTTTTTTTTTAAGATTTTATGCTTTCTTAAATTAATGGTCATGGTTGGAGCAAGTGTCATTCACAGAAGGTTGCAAAGTGTCCTGTCCTGGTGGGAAGAAGCCGTGCCCTAGAAAATGATGGAGTCATTATTTAAGTGTTTGAATAGATTTCTCTCGATCCGTGCTGAAATGGATTGCCTGACATTACATTGCAGGATTTTTAAGTCCTACCTCCAGGCAAATCTTATAGTTACTAGCAAAAATGAAAGTGTGAAATACTTTTTAATGTATATTTAACAACACATAGTCTGGTGATTACTGATGTGTATTCTCTGTGGACTCCCTTTGCTATCAGAGAAGGATGTTAAGAGACAACATTTTTACACATTTATTCCATCTAAATCCATCACGTGTTTACTTTCTCAATATCTGTAACTGTCATCTATAACAAGATCATAAAAGTCAAATACTTTAAGTCTAACTCAAACTTTGAGTCATAGGATTACAATCAGTTTTCTGGAAAAGGACAACTACTGTTTTTCCTTACTCTACCTTATAAAATTGCCCACAATTAAATGACACTAGAATATAGCCATTAAAATAAGAAAAAATATGGCTTAGTAATGGGAGTATAGGAGGTAATGCTACTTTATATTCATCTTTTTGATTTAGAAATTCACATAATCGCTCCTATTTAAAGGAATTTTCGTCATCGAATCCAGTGTCACGTCTACTTGTGTTGAAGAAGTAAAATTCACAAAATTTATATAAGTCCTTCGTATGGTGTCATTATTTAGTAAGGATTAAAGTACCATTTTTTGCATTTATACTGGGTTGCACAGCAGGAGTTCACGTCTTGTACTAATGTATGCTAAATAGTTGCATAGTATATAGACCATTGTTGTTAAAATAGCAGTAGTGAAGGCATTTTAGCTCACAGAGCCCCAGTGGTCTACATTTTGTTTGTTTTGACATTATTAAACTCAATCTGTTTCTCTAACTGTGACTCTAATGACTACATTTGCATGGCAGAAAAGTTTGCTTTGTGGGTCGACTTCTATTAACAGTGTTTGCATGTTGTTTTCTGCTCTTGCTCTCTGTGTTTCATGAGCAGACAGAGCACCTTCAGTTACGTTAAATAATTATGCACAATCAATAAGTTTTTTGTGTTTGTCTTTGTTGTTTTTTTGATGTGGCCTCTAGGATGCTGCCGGCAAGGTGCTGGACCGCTGGGCCATCATGTCTCGAGAAGAGGAAATCATCACCCTTCAGCAGTTTCTGCGATTTGGAGAAACCAAATCCATTGTAGAGCTGATGGCAATTCAGGAGAAAGAAGGGCAGGCCGTGGCTGTACCATCTTCAAAGACAGACTCAGACATAAGGACTTTCATCGAGAGCAATAATCGTACCAGGAGTCCCAGCCTCCTTGCTCACCTAGAGAACAGCAACCCTTCCAGCATTCATCACTTCGAAAACATCCCCAACAGCCTTGCGTTTCTGCTTCCATTCCAGTACATAAATCCGGTGTCGGCCCCATTGCTAGGATTGCCTCCCAATGGGCTTCTGTTAGAGCAGCCAGGACTGCGGTTGAGGGAACCGAGCCTTTCGACTCAAAATGAATATAATGAGAGCAGTGAATCTGAAGTATCTCCCACACCTTATAAGAATGATCAGACATCCAATAGAAATGCCCTGACCAGCATTACTAATGTGGAGCCCAAAACCGAGCCAACCTGTGTGTCCCCCATTCAGAATTCTGCCCCAGTCAGTGATCTAACCAAAACTGAACACCCAAAAAGCTCATTCCGGATTCACAGGATGAGAAGGATGGGGTCAGCCTCTAGAAAGGGAAGAGTGTTCTGTAACGCATGTGGGAAGACATTCTATGACAAAGGTACTCTCAAAATTCATTATAATGCTGTTCACCTGAAGATCAAACATCGATGCACCATTGAAGGTTGCAACATGGTCTTTAGCTCCCTCCGAAGCCGTAATCGCCACAGTGCAAACCCCAACCCTCGCCTTCACATGCCTATGCTAAGGAATAATCGAGACAAAGATTTAATTCGGGCCACATCAGGAGCTGCCACCCCTGTCATAGCAAGTACAAAATCAAGCCTCACACTCACCAGCCCTGGCCGGCCCCCAATGGGTTTTACCACTCCCCCATTAGACCCCATCTTACAGAATCCTCTCCCTAACCAGCTGATGTTCTCTGGGCTAAAGACTGTGCAGCCAGTTCCTCCATTTTATAGAAGTTTACTCACTCCAGGGGAAATGGTGAGCCCTCCCACCTCCCTCCCGACCAGTCCCATCATCCCAACCAGTGGTACCTTAGAGCAGCACCCTGCACCACCCTCCGAGCCAGTAGCGCCAGTCGTGATGATGGCCGCTCACGAGCCTAGTGCTGACCTGGCCCCAAAGAAGAAGCCCAGGAAGTCCAGCATGCCTGTAAAGATTGAGAAGGAAATTATCGATACCGCCGATGAGTTCGATGATGAAGATGATGACCCCAGTGACGCTGGAGCTATGGTCAATGACGTGAGCCAGGACAATCACTGCCACTCCCAGGAGGAGATGAGTCCAGGCATGTCTGTGAAGGACTTTTCTAAGCATAGCAGGTCCCGGTGCATTTCAAGGACTGAAATAAGAAGGGCTGACAGCATGACCTCTGAGGACCAAGAACCTGAGCGGGACTATGAGAACGAGTCCGAGTCATCAGAGCCCAAACTCGGTGAGGAATCCATGGAAGGGGATGAACACATTCATGGTGAAGTGAGTGAAAAAGTCCTGATGAACAGTGAGAGGCCTGACGAGAACCACAGTGAGCCCTCCCACCAGGACATCATCAAGGTGAAGGAAGAATTTACAGATCCCACTTACGACATGTTTTACATGAGCCAGTATGGACTGTACAATGGTGGAGGAGCCAGCATGGCAGCCCTGCATGAAAGTTTTGCCTCATCTCTGAATTACGGCAGCCCTCAAAAGTTCTCCCCAGAAGGTGATCTGTGTTCTAGCCCAGACCCCAAAATCTGTTATGTGTGCAAGAAGAGTTTCAAAAGCTCCTACAGTGTGAAGCTTCACTACAGGAACGTTCACTTAAAAGAGATGCATGTCTGCACCGTGGCTGGCTGCAATGCTGCCTTCCCCTCTCGCCGAAGCAGAGACAGGTCAGTAAATCTCCATTGGCTGCTCCTGCCGGGGGTGGAGGGTGCCAGTCATGTTGGACTTAACATTAAAAAGTCCAGCTTAGCTGTTTTTGATGCACTGTAAAGATTGTCCACAGTGACTACAAGATAACTAAGCTGCCATGCTCATAAAGGATTGTTGCAGTTGATGCTTGTTATGATTAAGCATGCAGAATCATATGCCATCTTACCCAGTAATGCACGCCATTTTTCTCCGTGCTCCGTGTATGTGTGTGTGTATGTTTTTCCATGCATCTAGGTGTGTGAATCAGTTAACTATGTACACAGTTCCCTGCTTCCCCATGAACTTTCACTTAGAAGCCGCAGCTTCTGTTATATATATTTCTGCTTTGCCTTGTGGCTTTTTAATTAAATCAGTATATTATCTTCATACACACATATTTATCCAATATAGAAACAGAAATTTACGGATGGAAAGAACCATAGGTCCAGGACATCGAGACAGCCTGCAACTCCGTAGGTATAACCAGAAATGTTATCATTCTTACATGAGTATTTAGTGTATCCTTGAATTCTTTGAGTCATGAAAACATCAGAAGAAAATGGGACCAAATTAATTGTTAATATGGGGAAATGGTATGGCGGTGTAGGTTTATTTATTTTAGTTTCACAGTGTCTTTGAGCACATCTCTAAAATACCCTGAAGTATCATGGGAATTCTACAGAGAAAGGGAGGCATGCATATACTTTTAGGATTAGTTAGAATATATTATGTCCAGCCTTCAGATGACATCAGACCTTAGCTATGTAGCTGCAACTCTGAAACAGTTGGGCTTAAACAGAAGCAGCTGGTCTTAAACCTACAATGTTCTTTTCCAGCCCTAAAGAAAATGTAATATAAATGGAATGTGTCAAGGTGGTCAGTGGTAGGGTGCCACAGTTATCCTATGCTTGGGGCAATAAGCTTGTGAGCAGATCATTTACATAATACACCAGCACAACTAGAGTCACACACCAGTTAACTCTTCCTATTATCTTGGATCTGATTTTTGGTTTTACATGGTCTTTTAAAAATACTTTTAGTGAAACTTTTATTACATGGTAAAAATCATTATACATAGAAGAAACAAAATTAACTATGAATTTTCCAAAAGCTACTACCTAAATTCTAGTGCTTATCAGTTAGATACAGTTCTTTGACAAAATAACGTATAATTAAGGTAAAACTGAAAAATAGTGACCTGCTTCTAGAATACTCTGTTTTGTCTTCATATTTAAAAGATTAGTCTTTTTTTAAGGTTTAAAATTTTTCCCCATTATACTGAAGTATAGTGCAAGGGGCCAATCCATGAAAAGCAAAATTTCTGAGAAAGTAAGTGGCTCTCTTTATACAATTCAAAACACGCTTTGAAGAGAAATCTATCTTCTTAAAGATTTCCCCTCGCTAACCCCCTCTCCCCCACTCCCATTTATTCTGTTCTGTAAAAATGGTTTATGGTAACAACATTCTTTTCAGTTCTGAGTTATCATCGACAGTCCCAGAATGTGGCCAATAGGATAGCTATAGTTTGTATAATAAAATACAATACTGTACCCAACGTTTGCGAGTGACATTCATTCATTCTTTTACATTTGAAATAGAGTACTTGTAATAATGAGGTTAATGCATTGGATTTTTTTTTTAAACCAAAAATAAAAGACTCATGAAAACATGCATAAAATATTTATGGAAATGGAGTGTTTGAAGACAAGCCAAAATTTAAGCTTATTTGCATGAATTCCTATCACAGTTTTAGTTGCTTTGCTGAAAACATTGCAAGTCATAACACTAGAATAAATGACTCTGGGACCAAAAGGCTACAACACCCAAAGCTTGGTGCTTTCATTTATGTCACATGTGTTTTTATGTCCTAGTACATAAGGAGGTACTGTTGAGAGGGTGGTTTGTCTAAGGAAACAACACTTATTGATAGGTGAATATCTCCCATTTTTCTAAGGATTGGGAATTTGGTAGTTAACTAGCCATATAGAATTTAGAACAGTGTCTAGGATATTCTAGGTGGGAAGACTAGTACTAATATTCCCCTGTGTGTGTTCAGTCACACAAGAGATGGCAAACCATGTAAGACAGGTGATGCATTTCATTTGGGTGAAATATCACATCACATCTGATCTTTTTAATCCTGGGATTTTGTCATACATGATAAATGAAGAAAAGCGAGTTGAAAAAAATACTGTACAAAGGAAGTTTTTTGGTTCTCACTTGAAATTTTGCTTTTCAAGAGTAGTCAACTATTTCGATCCCAGGTTAAAACTTAACGAAAATTTTGGTACTTTAATTTTGAAATTTTTTTAAGAAGAAAAGTGTTCATCCTTGTTGAGTCTGTGACTCGAATTAACATTCAATGCAAGTGTAGTTACCACCAACTAACCAGAAACAGTAGATGCCATTGGGTACCAGCCTCTTCCTGCATCTCAGCAGAGTGGACTCAAACATAACTATATTCCTGTTTCTGCCTTTCATTTCCATTTCATCAACTAATGTCAACCTGTAATTCAATCTCCTATTCATGAAGCCTCTTGGATCACATCTCTGATCTACCCCTTAGACTTACCTTCCCCTTTCTCTTCACTTTTACTGCATCAGTTACAAGAACCCCAGGAATTTTGCGTCCCTGCTTTTTTCCTCTTCAATTCACTGTGAAGCTAAGACAGGTTTTCTTACCTTTTCGCTGAGCCAACAGACCTTCCCAAACAGAAACCATCCTTTGCCTTTTAATCCTGCTCTCCTCAGGCCCAGTTCTTTCCTCTCCCCAGAGTCTCGATTCATCCATCCTTGACTCTACAATGTCTTCCTTGTGCAAATAAAGCATTAGAAGGGATTTCGAGTGGGGGCTGAAGTGTGCAAGGCTACAGGGTTTCTAGGATGTCTGTGATAAAAACTAAGAGAATAACCCTTTTCCTCCTGTTTATGAAAGCAGCCTTCTTGTCCATGGGCTTAGAACACCTTAGAGGAGTGATACACAGGTCTTCTTGGGTTTCTCCCACGAGGGAGTTGCATTTTTGGTCTCTAGACAAGCATGTTAAAATAATATGAAAGTAGAAAGATGTTAAATACTGTGTTTTAGATTTGGCAGATAGTTAACAGAGTCTTCCAGATCTTTGCTTATGGTCTTTCTAGATTTTATAAGATCACGTTGAAGGCTTTTTGCAGAGCAAGAATGTTCTTTGTCTAAATTCAGCAAAAAGGGAGGAGAGAATGGGGCACACACAAGGTTTGTGAGGGTGAGGGCTGAGGATTCTAAGCAGTGTTTGAGTTATCCTTTTTGTACAGTTGTGAATGAGTGAGCGTGAGTTTAATAAATTCAAAGGCAAAGAGGACCATTTCACTCTAATGACAAGGAACAAGCTAATAAACACAAAAAGTCCAATCCATCCAGTCTATAGGTAGCTGTTAGAATAATTTTTAGTCTGAGTTAGAGAAGTTAAATGTAAATTATTTTCTTCATGATACAATAAGGTGATTGCTAAAGTGTTTAAGTGTATATTGATAACGTTGTGTAGTGTTAGTCCTGAAAGTCTCTAAACACCTTTCCTTTCTTCCTTCTTGATTTATCCCATGATTTTCTGCTATTAAGATGCTGTTCTGTCAGGTAACAGGAAGTTGTTGGCCTTCGGTTTTGAAGTATTCACATGGAAAACTCCCTGGGAAGACGAAGTTATAACTAACTGGCCTAGAACCTGTGGTGTTCATAAAGGACATTTTCTTGAAGACAGGATCACAGTCAGAATTAGCTTGGCCTAATTTGCCTTTGGTCATAGTCTCACCTTCTGCCTTGAATTTTGATCCCCAGGAGAACTGATTGGCCATGTAGTTAAGGGAAGCCTATTAATAAATTGCATTTGGTTTTTATTCAGAAAATACAGACAGACATACCCTCTGTCCTCCCTGAAATTTCTTATCATTTACTAATATGTTAAAATCTGTTTACCTCTCTTTTAGTGGTTGGCAGTTTTAAAACTCTCTTCACTAAAATGAAGACTTCCTACAGAGAAACTAGATGATTCACAAAGAAAGAAATATTTACCTCCTTTGTTTTTCATTTTATCTGACTTTCACCATCTTTATTCCTCTCTTCCTCTGAGAATAGTGGCCACTAATTGCCAAAGTTTGTCTTAAATTGTATCAGGTAAGCATATATCTTTGATCTTCAAGGTGTAGGAAAGGTGATTCAGCCTTATGAATAAATTTTAAAACAAAATAATATTTGCTTAGGATGATTTATAAATAAATATGAGGCAACTATTGGTGCCAAGTGTGAACTTTCTCTTTGATTGCTAGTTAAATCAGTCCAGATTTAAACATGTAAACTTCTTGATTTGTATGGAGTAAGACATCTGTATTTGCTTTATTAAAACCTGCTGATGTTTCCAGAACTAAATTTGTTCATATATAGGCCTCTGGGTAGCTGTAGCTAAAAAGCAAAGATGTATAGTTTTTGCTCGTCTGATTACCTGACTTCCAGCCCTGTACAGGTGTGCAGGAATAAATTAACATGAGCTACCTTTGATGAGCCACTGCATACATTAACAATAGAGGTGAAGATGCGAAAACATGCTACCTGCCTCCTGTTATCACCTCAGCAGCAACATCCATTTTTCCCATCATTCTCTATGTTTGGGAACTTAGAACTTTTCTAAGGAGAGATTTTTCAGTAAATACACATGATTTCACTAGGCAATACCTCCAAGAAATGAGTTACTCAGCATCAATTCAAGATAACTATTAGTATATTTGCCCTAATATAATTAGCTGTCAAATACAGCCTGTTAATCCTCTCCAAGTACAAGAAGAGAACGTTTTAAGGTATCAGCGATTTATTTCATTTCCTATATTTTTGCCAATCAAACTGCAACTCTCCTTTCTCAAAATTCTCTTATGAAGTGAAGCAAGTCCTCTGACTTTTAAACGTTAAGGAAGAGATTCTTTTCCCCTTATTACTTTATTTGGTTTCACAATAGAGCCAGCAGATCAATAGGTCTTTTGTACTTATCTCCATTACTTTCCATCAAAGGCAAACAAACAAAATAAATCCCCCTTGTGAGTGAGTGCTAGTTGTGCCCCTCCTCATGAAAGTTTGGTGGGTAAAATAAACTTTGGTGTCATTTCTGTCTCTGGAGTTCCTTTTATATACTGGGAGAAGAACAATGAGCAAAACAGCCTCCTAGTATCGTGGGGAGAGACTCTGTCAAGCCTAAAGTGAGCCTCCCATCTTCCTAATGACCTCCTGCTGGCCCAGCTGGATATAAGACAAGCTCATTTAAGCCTCTGCTGACCTTTCACTCCTCCACTCTAAGAACTACACCAGTCACTTCCACCAGACTGCCTACAAAATAGACTACAGAGCTAATGGCAGGCGATAGACTTCCTCATCATGATACAAAGAGATTTTTACAAATTTCTGTTGGTGGGAGTTACATTAAATCTCTTGTGGCTACATAACTTCATTGCACAGACATGATTCTATATACTCTTTATTCTTTCCTCAAAAGCAACAAGCTGCTGCTCTTGCCAGCATTATCTTCAAAATGTAGGCGAAAATAGCATTTGTTGAGCAGAATGTACATACTGAGTACACAGGCAGTATTTTTCTTGATGACACCACTTCAAAAGTGTCATCTTCTTGATTCTGCCTCTCTCGGGTCCACCACCATCTATCTATGTGATCCTCTGATAGATTTTATTTGGTGTGATTCTTTCTAATACATAATTATTCATTTGAGATATTAATTTTGATAGGTAATCTTCTTTATTTAAAAAAAAAACATAGGCTGTTTCCCACCAGGAAGCAGATTGTAAGACTGCAAACATATATTAACATTTGCTTGTATCAATTGGTTCTCTCTTAGGTGAAAGACTCTCTCGCTATAAGTGGTCGTTCATTGTTGTGCTAAAAAGGGAGACTTTTCTTTCTCTGTTGAAATTTCACAATAAAGTTTGGGCTACATCGCTTTTCTTATTTCTCTTTTAAAAATCCTCAGAAATCATTTAATGTTTTTGCTATAAGACTCCTACTACTTTCAAATAAATGAATGTGGCAGAATATGAAAGGAGTTTGCACTTGCCAAAAAATTACAGTGTCATAAAAAAGGGATTTAGTAACTTTGATTTTCAAGTGCCAAGATGTGTGTGTGTGTGTGTGTGTGTGCGTGCGTGTGTGTGTGCACGCACGCGTGAACATGCGTATGTCAGAGAGAAGCAGGCTGAGGAAAGAGGAAGAAAGAATACTTTTTAGGAAAAGACAGTTTTTCTTCAGTTATTTAACATAAAACTACACTTTAAAAGAAATACATAGATTTTATGTTCTAATGCAGGCTGCTTGAATTAAAACAAGAGTTGTAAATTCCTGGTAAAAAGCTGTTATGCCTGAAGTGTTAGTGATCTTAACTCTAGTACTTTATGGAGTTTATTACTTCTTTTATTAACTAGGGGTGAAAATGTTACCCAATTCGAGTTTAATTCTTTTTCTTGATTGCTCTAATTATTTTGACTTTACCTTAGGAAAGAAGAACAGGCAAGTGTTGCTAACTGAATATATGTAACTGATGCTTCAATTTTGCTATCGCATATATCAATCTAAATTATTACCAGCTATTCAAAAATTATGCTAACGTTCTAATCTAAAGGCAGCTACATAATGTATATGTGTGTTTATACAGAAACACCCATAAATAAGAATATCAAAAGATAAATAGATCATCTTTAATTGCCAGAATAGGTATCTTTATCTTGGAAGGTAATGTATGAAGTTACTGTATCTCGTTGATGGGAAATAACAAGATTTTTGTAAGTAAAAGGAGACAGATTTGGGCAATGAGAACAACAGACCTTCAGAAGGAAGCCTCTTTGGTCTGATGGCCAGCTGAGGGGAGCTGCTCTAACTCTGCTGCCTTTTTAGTCTGGTCTGTCGCTGAGGGGGCACTGGTGGGTCAGTTCGCTCACTAGTAATTGTGTTTTACAGACTTCTAAAGCAATTGGCTCAGTCAGTCCCAATTCAATAAAAGTGGAGAGCAAGAGAGAGAGCACTTTTGTTCTATTTTTTACTTGAAATTATTTCATTCAGCAGTCTGTCTTTTTTATTACCGGGACTTGACATTAGCACTCCAAGCTATATTAGCATCCATTTCAGCAGTTCAGTAATGGTATTAAAAAAACACTTAACTTCAACGGTGAATGGTTGTATGACAGTACCATAAAAAATCCACATTAAAAAAAAAACTCATGTATTTGTCCCAGCAAATTATTTTTCACTTGTTTAACCACTTCAAAACTATGTTCTCATGATGAGTATTCACGAGGACCTTCTTGTTCTCAGAAGCAGCCAACGGAAGTACTTTCTTGATTAGGGAACTGGGGAAAGAGGAAAGGGAAATCAGTGGGGAGAGGGTAGGTAAAAATGCTGTTTACCCTGTAGTTAGATTACCTTCCATTCATCAGCAGAGATGGAATTGGCAACCTCAGGGCACCCAAGGTGAAATTCTTGGATCCTCATGCATATCTGGGATTTGATTTTGAACCCAACCCTCTCCAAACTTGGGAGCAAAGCCTAACTACCTTGGCACTGTAGTGAGCTCATAAATGACTACATTAGGTTCTAAATTTTGATTAAACATTCAGTAATTAATCAATGGTAGACATGAAGCAGTTGGCAAGGTCCAGAGCTGCAAAATGTTTAAGACATAAAACATTACGAAGTAATTAGAATATGCTCCTTCAAGAGAAGGATTGCCTTCAATAAAGAGGTAAATGATAGCATCCTGTTTATTGTGGACGTAGGCAGCCGGAGCAATATGATAAACTGCTGGAGATACACATATCAGTAATCATCTACATTATTAGTGCCATTAATCATAATTCCAAAAATATGACAGCAGCAGCCAACTTTTTGACCAATTTTGCTTCTGCCTGTTGGCCATTATGACTTAGCTAATAGACTGCAGAGCTCCTGTGCGTGGCAGTTTGCATTGAGAATGGAAGGTTAATTATATTTGAGCTGCTGATTTCTTCTCTCCTTGGAAAAGGGTTAGCACTTTGACAATCCCAGGAGCTTGCTGTTGTTAAACCAGTAAAAGTAGTTTATTGAAATTTTCTTTGTTGGTCAGGAATGAGGAGATGTTCCAAATGAGATATAAGCGCCAGGCTGGAATAGCCGCTAATGTTTCTTACTCCAAAGTGATCCTTGGGCAGCAAGATGAACTCAGTGGTTTCTTTAGATCACTTTGCTCTCTCTTTTCTCTTCTGCAGACAGGTAAACATCTCATTACTACACAGTGATACACCAGGAAATCCCACGAGATTAGAGGTCTTCTCAATATGCATATGTAGGACTAAGAAGCTGGGAGTGGTTAAGAATATTGGGAGAAATAAGCACATCTTTAATACAGAATTCTGCTGCTTCAGCTATGCTTACGGAACTGAAAGTAAAAAGAATATCACAAAAATCACTCGAATGTTTCTGAAAATCAAAATGTTTAGTAGCACAGATGCATTGGTGGTTAACTGAAGTTTTCATGTTTCAGCTGACAGTTTTAATACCATTTAACCAAAGACATAGATTAGATTTTGTACGTTCTTTTTGTTTGTGTATCTTAAGTAGTTTTGTTTTCAACATAAAATTAATTCTAGATAAGGCCATAGCTAAATAATAATATTGTCTATAAAAATATTGTCTACAGAATTCTGTCCCCTCCTCTGGGGAACTCATACATCCCTAAGTGTTATCTTTTTAAACGGTCATAAATTAACCATTTTAATGATAGGAAAACATTTTGAATATTTAGTCTTAGGAAGCAATTCCTTTGCAAAAGATCTCAGAAAGAAATTGATGTTCCATGTTGTACATATTAGAAAAGAAAACTTAGTTTTAAAGTGACAGAAAAATTTGAATATCAAGAGTAACATGCATTCCTATTATTTTGGGAATGTGTATTCTAAACTTTGTAATTCAGGCTATAAATCACAGAATGGAAAAGACCTGAGCTTTAGTTCATCCAGGGTAAATATAAAATTCAAAATTCTTACCTCGGATTTATTTAAATCTTTAAAGATGCCAGCATTCATGGCTTTGATTTTTCTTGCCCAACAGTGGTAGTAAGCTGAGCACCATACGAACTGCCTGACTGAGAATATTTCCAAATGCTGTGAAAACATAATCCTATTCACTGTTACACTCAGTGTCTCACATTGCAGTGCAACAGGTACCTATTGAATAATCAGCACCCTGGAGAAGCCTTATGTGTCAGATACAACTCAAAAGTAAAACGGTTAGGGAACAAGGCTGTTGGATGTTAATACTACACTTAACCTGAGCATCCAGCATGCACATTTTCATCTACCAATCTGCTTTCCCAAATGCCATCGCAACGTTAACATTTTTTATGCATTCCACAGTAATGACAAATTGTTTTCTAACTGTAGCGCCAGATTTAGTATGCGAAAGACACGTTCGCCTCTGCCAACAAACCAATAATTCTCACTAACATCTTCAGAGTTACAACATTTATAAAGTTGCAAAGTGGAGTAAACAAACCATCTGTTTGGCTTTTCCATATATGTCATGCTTTCTTATTAGCATATTACGATTCATTTAGTAAACAAATTTGGTGATTTCGTTCACGTCAAAGTTAGGTCGGAAGCTTGAAGATGATTAACATTCCTGGGACGGGCACATTAATACGTTGCTTCCTTGGCAAAGTTAAATGGCTTCTCAGGAGAATCTCCCCTTGTTGACAAGACGAGACTGTCAATTTTGTTTGCCTGCCACATTAGGGGCCATGAGGGGATGGCAGGCTCTGAGAGAGGGGAGTCATGTCGGCAGCATAATTCACTGTGAATTGAGAAAAGAAGTCTAATTCTGATAAATGGTCGACCCCAATACATCCTACCTGTTATTACAACAGACGTGCCGTATCTGTGCAGTAAATTAGCTAAACCCCTGAAGAGTTTGGTGGGAGCTTATCTTCAAGTGAATAATTTGAATATAGAGGGAACTGTCTGCGTGACCAGTATAGATGATTTGTTTTATATTGAAAGGGATTGAAGTGACTGAATTTCATACTTTTAATTTGCAAGAATTTGCTTAGCTTTTATATCTTGCATTTAATATGTCTTTTACATTTATTTATTTTTTTTGAAAACTACTAGTTTTACAGAAGTACTATCAAAGTGTCATTTAATTCACAGGACTGTAAGCATCCTACCGTTAATAAAATGGTAATATAAAAATTTTGAGGCGTTAAGGACAACTGATAGTGTCGTAGCAATCCAGACAGGAACAGAATCAGTGAGGGGCAGAGGTTTTCCTTTTTCATTTCTGCCGATCTGGATAGCAGTTTTACTTTTCTATTCAGGAGTGTTATTGACCCAGTATCCCACAGTACACTCAAACCTGGCATCCAGATTTCCCCAGATTAGATATAAATGTATATCTCTATCCTCATATACATATACATACATACACACACATACACATCATATATACATATATATTATATATATGTTATCTGCTATGTAAATATCACTTAGATCATTCTTGATGATATAATTTTAGAAGCGTGTGTGTGAGAGAGAGAGAGAGTGTGTGTGTGTATGTTGAGTGGCAGAGGTGAGCAAGAAAATACAGGCAAAAACTAATTCAAAATGGAGCCTCAATTCCTTTGTAATTGGAGGCATTGTAATTAATTATCAGGTATTTTGTTTCAATTCCCTAAGTTTAGAATGGCTCAAACCTAATTAAGAATTGAGAGTTAGATGTTGGACTTGTCATGTAACTGACAACTTGATTCACTACTCAATTTTGACTGCCACATTCTGGTTTTCTCATTTGGGCATGAGACTATTTTAAAGAAAAAGTTCCTTCCTTATACCTCAAAAGTTAAAACCTCAAAACACTTTTTCTATTAAATATTTTTTATTTTAACTTTTATGGGTTAAACATTGCAATAAGTTGAACAGGACATTTGAACAAGTTTGGAAAGGGAGATCTGAGGAAAGAAAAGCCCAAGACAAGACTTACTTTCTCTCTCTAAAGGACACTTGCATTTACTTGACTGTGTTCGATGAATTTGGTATCTTCTGTGGTTGCATGGTAAAGTTGTTTTTTTTTTTAACTGAGATATAATTGACCTAAGTTTTCAACAAAGAAACTGAAAAAGACTGGTAGTCTACTTTAGTCCAGTTAGAGTACTTCCACTTAGCATTTCAAAAAATAAGTTTGGTGTTATGACCCCTCCTATGTAATATAGGCTTCATTACTTTTTACCTTTAAGGGTGATCTTGGTCTTCCAGAGGCTTTTGGTAAACTCACAGTATGGAAGGTGTAGGAAAGAGTGCGGAGGGTCAGAGGAAGCGTTTGTAATTCTAGGCATAGCCCGAAGTATAGGACTGTTTTATGCTCTAAGTATATAGCATTGCCTTGCACCATACTGGGATAGTAATACATCAGAATCACTGTCTGCTGTACTACCACTGTATTTGCTTGAATGTTCTGTTACATGCCTCCAATATTGGGATCATTGTTTTGCTTTCTACAGTGTATTTTGAGGAAAGCTTCTTAGGACTCATGCATATTATTGATTGAAAGCAAATAAGTGTACTTTTAAGTATCTCTTATGTACAAAGCATTCCACTTTACTGCAGGAGACTTGAGGTTGAATCAGATTTAGTTTGTGTTCTTGAAAGTGACCTTCTTGGGGCTAAATTTTGGACCACTCTTCTTAATAAGTACTACTGTGCTCAGTAACGCCAGATCCCTATTAAAACCAGATCCTTACCCTTTCTTCTTATAAAGTCATTTTCTCTCTCTATCCCAGTCACTTTTTTGTGTGTGAGAGGAATCTACTTCTGCATACTGCTATTGCCTACGAAATCAAAGCAAGTAGAAACAGCTTTCACATACTGTTTATATTCTTGTAAAATATTAATTCTAATACAGTATAGATTTGTGTTAATGATTATATTTCCCTCTTTTCTGGAGGTAAATATTCAAAACACTTAGTTTATTTCCTAGAAAAACCATCTCTCTCTCTCTAGGGAACCCAAAATTAGTTTTTTTCATGGATTCCTTCTTCTACTTATTAAATACAACTGTATATTGCTGCTTCTAGTAAGGGATCCTTCTCCTTTTCCAGCATTCTCTTGTCTTCCTCCCATTTTAGGGTCCTCGACTCTGTATGTCTGATAGTTAGTAGGGATGAGTTGTTTCTGAATCTCTTTCATCCTCCCTTTCTTTTATATCCTTAGCTTTCTGATCCAAGTAAACTTGTAAATTGCTATTCACCCTAGGTCTTTGCATCTCCTCGTGAGGACAGTGTTTTATGATAGTTAATGATTTAGATGGACTGATTCCAGAGTCCGACAACAGGTCTCTGTTAAAATCAAGTGCTGCCTTTTGTCCATTCTATGGAGGCTGGACCTAACCTCTTGAAAGACAGTATCAGTACTCTCTAAAGACTTTAAGCCTTTCTTCTTTAACTCCTTCTCTTGTTTTTCCTCTTACTACTCCAGGAATACTGTGTTTGTTAGAAAATCTCAAAGCCCACTATCATAAACCCCCAGGCTTTACACAGCCCATCCTTCCCATCCCCACTTCAAGTGTTTTGCATATGGTATTTAGGAGGATTATTAAACAAAAATGAAATAGATTAAGAAATGAACATAAAAGAATCAATTCTCTTGAACTGTGGTTGCATAATGGAAATCGACTACCATGAATGAACCTGTGTACTGAAGTTATGAACAGCAGAGCTAATGCACTGCCATGAGTTCATCTTTATTATTGCATTACACCTGAATCAATTGATAAAGTACCTTTTTTTTTTAAGCAAAGGATGGCACTTAATTGAATAAAAGTCAATGTAATTATATTAGCAGAGGCCAACAGTACTGCTGACAGCGGAAAAGGGACACTGTTGAACAGAGTGCCAGAGCTGGTCTACACATTTCTGCACATCGTTTGGTTGACAGATATTGAGGGCTGGTACATCATCTAATTAGATTACAGATTTCTATTGCTGTAAGTGAGAAATGAAGAGAAACATCTCTTCCTGGTAACATATCGGTGAAGATGTGTGATTCACAAGTCATTTTAGGAAAGATGTGTCCATCTGGGCGATCAGTGTGTCCTTTTGTCAATGTTAATTTATTCTTCCATATTCAGTGTGTCTTGATATGACTGCTGTGTATCTGGCTGCTGTTTTCTCAGCAGCGAATCTAGGAAGTGGTAACTGCAGATGTGTGAGAAGCAACACAGAGTTCTAGATTACAGTCATCATAAAATGTGTTTGTAGAATTAAGAAAGCAGGGGGGTGTCAAAAATAATAAACAGAGGGGTGGGATTTCGTGAACTGCTTATGGTTGGCAGATTGTTTTTTCAACAGAGTAATAGTACAGTGTAACTGTATTTCCACATTCTTTTTTAATAACTCGGGTGGTGTCATACCCACGTGTCAGGGTAAAGATTTCGCAGGAGGCATTTCCTGCACTCTGCTTAGCAACCTGCACTTAGAGTTATATGCCATCTGACACCACAGAAATGGGGAGCGACTGTGTCAGACCAGGGACCATGGGGACAACTTCTGTTTATCATTCACATGTCTGTACACTGCATGCATCTGTGTAGAACTCATTTATGGATGATGCTGATGCTGCGAATTTGGTTTATCTTAATTTGATTAATGATTTTTGGATTATGCAGCCGATCTGAAAATCATCAAGACAGCATCTGAGATGATCGCTTATGACAGAAAATGATTTTGTGATCAGAACAATTTAAATCCCTATTTTATTGTTTAAGTTTTTTTAAACCAGATGTCTAGAATGTGAATTTGTTTTCTCTCTCTCTCTCTCTCTTTCTCTCTTTTTCTCTCTCTGTCTCTCATTCTTGCTTTCTTTTGTGATCGATTTAGCAAAAGATTAGAAAGCTGATCTTATTATCACAAGGTAAGCTCAGCCTTCCTAAGTGCAGTGTGGAGAGGGCTATTCCCCTCTTCCCCATAAAATCTAGAGTGCTATATATATTGTCTTGTGTGGAAAGGTGGAAGTCTTTCTCACCTTTCTTGTCTCTGAGGCACATACCTCTCAACCACCTCTAAAAAATATTAGCCATGCTTGTCACCAAATAGAGTGACTCATTTTGGTCTTCGTATTTTTTGTTTATAATCGGGAGGTTTGTTGAACTTTATACTGGCCATTCTAGGTTATTTCTATTATCACAGTGATTTCTCCAAGATGTAGAGCTTCTGCCATTATTGAGAAGCTTTATGTATCTGTAATTTATTTACTGGTTTATTTTTTGGAAGGGTAGCCTTCAATTTAGGTACTTGTCAAACATGTGAGCCTTTGCAGGTGGAGAGAGGTATATGCCCAAGGGCACTTTAAAAATAAATGGGGGATGTAAATACTAAGGCAATGTTTTCAGATAGATAACAACATATCAGGTTTTGTAAAGCATGACATCCCTGTGGATGCTCTGGGACAAATCCTGTCTTTTTTTACACAAGCAAAGCACTCAGTGAGTAGAGTAAAAGTTTTGCTTGTCTAAGAAGTACGGGTTCCAGTTGTTAAAATACAGGGACCGTATGTTATTATTGTGCTTGATTTTTTTTGTATTTATTGTGTGGGGTTTTTTTTTTTTTTCTTTTTGTCCCTTTGGGTTTTCTCTGTTGTTTAGTGTGAGTGGGTTTTATTTAAAAAAAAAAAAAACAGTATCTGTTTTTCAGCTTTTGTTTTAAAGAATTAAATTTGAAAAGTTAAATTGCTTGATGAAAACATTTTCAACTCTAAAATGCGGCAACTTCTGAAAATAAATAGATTTTACTATTAGATTTAGCTGAGATCCCAGATCATTCCGAGAAAAGGGATTTATCTTAAAGAGTCTATAACCCTATTCCAAATTGCGAATTTATTAAGCTAATTTTTTTCTACTTAAAACTTGAAGTGTAGGAATATGGCAGGCAAGATTTCATTATTTTTGAAATTGAACATTTATTATCTGGACTGTTTACTTAAAAAGAAATCCTTTTTATACATCTAAATAGTGTTTGCTGTAGAAAAAAGTTCTGTTTGTTTTTAGGTAAATTGAAATTATTCAGTTTAGACAAGCAGAAAGTTCCCCTTCTTTTATCTTACTTAATATATATTCTAAAATCTCTGCTATGAGATTCTCTGCAGCGGGTGCTGCTACATAGTAAAGCTAACATAACAATCATTGAGAAAAAGGTACATGGGTTTGCATTCATCTTACCATTGAAGAATTTTAGTCTCTTATAAAAATTATGTTAATGAAAAGCTCCCCTTATTGCACTTCCTACCACCACTTACTCCCAAATCCTGAAGATGTAGAGAAATGTTTGCTTTTATAATGGTGCAATTAGCAATGAATGTGCTTATTTGATGCCTCCTGAAAGCTGAATCCATTTTAAAATGCTCTCCTTTTTCTCACCCCTCCCTACTCCCTCTACACCTGCCCTCCCCCCTTCCCTCTTGTTTTCCTAGACACAGTGCCAACATAAATCTGCATCGTAAACTGTTGACCAAAGAACTCGATGACATGGGCCTGGACTCATCACAGCCCTCCCTTAGCAAGGACCTCCGGGATGAATTTTTGATGAAGATCTACGGAGCCCAGCACCCCTTGGGGCTCGACCTCCGGGAAGACGCCTCCTCTCCCGCAGGGACGGAAGACTCCCACCTGAACGGGTATGGGAGAGGCATGGCAGAGGACTACATGGTCCTTGACCTGAGCACCACCTCCAGCCTCCAGTCCAGCAGCAGCATCCATTCCTCCAGAGAATCCGACGCAGGCAGTGACGAAGGGATTCTTCTTGACGACATTGACGGGGCGAGTGACAGTGGGGAGTCGGCACACAAGGCTGAGGCCCCTGCCCTCCCCGGCAGCCTAGGGGCTGAAGTTTCGGGATCTCTGATGTTCAGCAGCTTGTCCGGAAGCAATGGTGGGATTATGTGCAACATTTGCCACAAAATGTACAGCAACAAGGGGACCCTGAGAGTGCACTACAAAACTGTGCATTTGCGAGAAATGCACAAGTGCAAAGTCCCCGGTTGCAATATGATGTTTTCCTCTGTGCGAAGCCGAAATCGGCACAGTCAGAACCCTAATCTCCACAAAAACATTCCCTTCACTTCAGTAGATTAGCCTCAGAATGGACACTACAAATGCCAGCTCTCACCAGATGGCCTACATATTTGAACTGCCATAGACAGTGTGTACTTTGTGTGTGTGTGCATGTGTGTATACACATGTATGCCTCTGTGTATACACACACACACACACACACACACACACACACACATACATCTTTTCTTTAGATATAAAAAGATAAACACTAGGTGCTTTTGAAATTTCCTTTATAATTTTGGAAAAGGGGTGGGATATTTCATTTGGGGTGAAAACAAAGTACCCTTTAAACACACATACACACACACATAAAGCGTGCAAGTAGCCCAAATTTTGACAGAATAATAATTCTTGGTCCTCTCCAAAGAGACAGTTTGTTGTACCCATGACTGTTGCCTGCAAAAAAATAAAAGGGAAAAAAAAAAAAAGAAAAAAGGAACTTCTTAATAGTTGTCTTTTGTGAACTTTTAAGGTTTTGAGAGAATCTTCAACTAAAGCATGGCAGATTCACTTGTAAATATTTAGCCTTGAGAGGCCAATGATGTAAAACAATTGTATTGATGTTGTTTAACTCTTTTGTTTAATTTTTACAGTTACATCCAGCTGTTAGATACGCAGGAAAAAAAAATAGTTTGCTGGCTAGCTCTATTCATTTATGTTAGCATTAATGCACATTTTTTTTTTTAAACCAACATGGTCTTGTTTTTACTACCTGCTAGATATAGAGATAAAGAGGTGCTGGCATGCTTTACAGCACAGATCTGATTTTTTAAAATGTCCTGTACTAGTACATAAATCCAGTCATGCACTTTTTTTCATACACTACAAGGGGATGTGTAATATCCATGCTTTTTTATCCTTAAACTATTGCCATACTTCAAGTAAGTGTCTTTTTTAAAAAAATTCACTTGTATAAAAATGGTCTGGTCAGTATAGGGCACAAATGCCAAACAAAAGTATTAGTGTTAACACAAAACTGCCAACTTTGCACAAGTTTCCAGAAAAGAAAATACAATTAGTCACTCAACATAACCACAGGCCAATTTGTCGGCCACCAGAAAACCGCTTTAAAAAAAACACTTGGTGATTCTTTCAAGTGCCGAATGTTATTAGAATCAACACTGCATCCTTCTTGCTTATATGTTAAGTTACATAAAAGGAAAACAAAATTATGTGGTGTGAAACAGCCAAGGCATTTATTCTTTAGAGGCAGGATAATATTTCAGGATACAAAAGTCCAAATTACTCACTATGGAACAAAGCTGAATACAGTAAAAGAGTTGAACACTCATTTCCAAGGACCTTACCCTCATCCTTTAAAAAGAAAAAAAAAGTCTGAACTGGGCTAGTCTGTTGTATGACTGCCTAATCTGTTGCAAGTTTTTCAGTAGTCTATGATTCAGGCCTGTTTGATAGACAAGATCAAAAGACATTTTATTTGGAAGCTTTGAAAACATGTGCTGAACTTGAATTGAGCAACACTCCTTTCTGAAAAGCCAGAGAAGGGGAGTTTTAAAACAGGATTTCTCACTGTTTAGTGTTTTGTGTTTCCCCACACGATTTGTCAGAGAGAAATGAAAGCAAGCCTAAAACCAAGCAATTGAGAGTGAGAAAGAGGGGAGAGATGATTCTCCAAACCTTTTTGTTTTGTTTTGTTTTGTTTTGTTTTGTTTCCGATGTTTACACATGTTGCCTGAGCTGGTTAACCACATCGGCAGCCTCAGCTACCACAACATACTGACGAAATGATGATATTTACTCAAGTTCAGTCTGCAGCCAAAACCATGAGGGTATGCATTGCAGACTGTGTTTTGTTTTGTTGTCTTTTTTTTTTTTTAAGTGAGGGGGGGAGGTATAAACAAAGAATATTTTGTCAAATAGTACACAATAATTTCAAGAGAATGTATTTCTTTTCTGCATTTAATGGCCTCAGACATTTCTCATCAGTCTAAAGTTAGAAATACCCCTTTTGTTTTAACTCTTCATGTCATTTCCATTCTTCATGTTTTGTAATTATTTTTTCTGTGTTCACATCAGCATTCACTTCCGTTAAATTTGCCAAAGGAAACTGTTAATATGTTTCTGTTATTATTATTCCTATAAGATTTATTGTACCTCACAGTATTTATTGTTTCCAAAAGTAAGCATCACTAGTTGAGGATTCAGTATTTTTATTTGTGAAAATTTCAGAAACAATGGATTCTTAAAGATAAGCTAGATGTGTCTAGGAGCTTTATCTTTTCATCTCCTTCAGAGGATGCTATGGGGTTCATTTAATTCTTCATTTGTTCTACGGTGAGGAAAGACCAAAAGTACTTTCAGTACAAAAGAAACCTTATTAAACACTATGTCTCTTAAATGACAAATGTTTACGGTAAAAAGCTGAGGAATTAGTAATAACCATTTTTGTTTTCTTGTACCTTTGAATTCCCCAAAGTCTTAATTGCTTTATTTTGGTGTTGTGTTAAATTGAATAGACAGAGATGTTTTCCTTTGTTTTATACCATATAAGACTCTGTACAGTTTGTTTGTAAAAGATTGAACTAGAATAATGAAAGTTTGTTTGCAAACATTTTGGTCCTCTTAGCGTTCTCTGTGTTGTGCTGTTGCCCCATTACCAAATAATTCAACTCAAAAAGGGTGGAAAAAATATTTTTAGCATCCCAACAAAAGATGGATACACTAGCTTTTGGGATGTGCATAGACAGAATTACACCCAGTTTTATGAAAATAATATTTTTATTTCAGTGATCTTTTTTAGAAGTTACACTCTTGGTTGAGATATTTGAACTCCTCTCTTACAGAATCAAAGTTTCGTCTATTTATTGTCAACTAAAAGGTTACATAGCCCTAGCGACTGAAGTCATAGCTGTCAGCAGGTCACATCAGCAAATGAACCAGGAATAGAACTGATGTTTGCTACTTGCCACAAACCAGGCTAATGTGGCTAGCCGGTTAGAACAAGTTCGGAAGCAGCAGGATTCTCAAAGCAGAATTTCCTTGCCTAGAAACATGAATGTGTTCACCTGCATTTTGTCAGAGAAATGGGCATGAATTCTGGACAACCTGCCCTTTTTAAGTATCTCCCCTCTTTGCTACTACTCTTGTGCCTCAAATGCCCAAATGTAATGGTGGCCTTTAAATGGGTGAATAACATTTTCCAATAAAAAGCCTATTTGCTTAAAAGGGGCAGGGGGAGTGGCTAGAAGTGGTACATAACAGGTAAAATCGCGAAATGTGCAATGCTTTTAGTCCCAAATTGTTGGTTGGTCTTGGGTGCGCGCCTGAATGGTATTTTGACTTAACTACAAACTTAGTTAAGATAGTGATCCCACAGCTTATTTGCAAACAAGAAGAATAAAGAGATCAGCATTTTAATCATTGAGCCCTTCATCTTTACCCATTCCTACTCATTTATTTTTTCACAGGAGATTCCTATTGTGAAACAGTTTCTCTTTAGCTGCATCCATTCTACGCTGGCTGAACATTAATAAGGATGCTGGTTTTCACCTAGGCGGCTTTTCCCCATTTGATTGAATTTAACCAGAGTTTTGTCACAGGTACAAAATTAGGCAGTATTATTAACGTGCATGTTCACTCGCTGTTGTTGAAAGTTACTGTTTCGATCGTTTTAAACTATGTTTTCTTTAAAATATCATAAAGGTTTAGTCTGCTTTAGGGAATATCTGCATGCTGTGGAGGAGAACAGCGAAGAGCAGGAAAAAGGATAGGTAATAAGTAACTCGGTTTTAGAAATGTGATAAAAAGCTTGACACTTTGTTCTGCTATTAATTGTATTGAAATAATTTATTCCAGTGTAATGCATTTCAAATCTTAATCCGGCTGCCTAGTTCACCCTGATGCCTTTTAAAGGTTTAGAGGTGTAAATATTTTCCTTCTCAACATGATAAACATATTTTTTTGAAAACGTTTTTTAGCACAATGGTGCCACTGTTTTTGTAGTGAGATTCCTTTGGTCTTGAATTTCCAGGCCCTTCCAGTAAGGAGAAAGGCACTTAACTGGTTAACAGCCCAATTAGTGTATTCATTGCTCTTTTTAAAAAGCTTTGATTATATCAAGAATGGGCTGTTCCAGAGGCATTCTCCTCATTTTACTCAGGAGAAACCATGCATTAGGTTCCCACCAAATAAAATAAATGTGACCTTTTGTTCCTCGTCCTCCGCACACACCCCAGATGTGGGCCAAGCAAATGAGAGTGGGGGCCCTTGGCAATTCAAACATAAAGAAGTCGGTAACCAGGTGGAGACGGACATGCTGCTAACTGCTAACGGTTGACCTGAGCAGTCCCGATTTGTACTTGGTCTGTTGGTGTTGCGTTAGTTTGACTAACAGTAAATAAAAGTCAACTGTAATAGAACACGCTACATTGCTATTAAACACCATCCAGAAGAAACTTCATTCTTCCTATCAACACATCCCTTTGCTAACAACTTTCTAAAAATTATGACAACCCTTATTTTTTTTAAAGCCCCCAAATTTGGAATATTTACTTTAAAGGATTTTGTTTTTCCCTCTCATTCTTTATTTTTTAATGGGAAGCGGGTCTCAATGAGCAAGGACAGCAATAAAAGGCGAGCACCAAAAAGACGGGAGGGAATCAGCTTTTGCAAAAGCCAGAGAGATGAGTAAGGGATACTAAGTAGAGGATTGGTACCTGCCCGTTTGAGGGTAGCTAGAAAAAAACGGTTAATGCACTGGAAGTGTTTGTTCAAGGAAAAGTCTGGTACAATTCTGCTTAGCAGTGGATGAGAGCACGTGGACATGGTGCCCTGCGGTTCTCCCCATGACCAGGTGCGCCACCGAACCCCAGTCTGAGGAAGGGGGAAGAAGGCAAGGACAGCTGCTTAGAACAGCTCAAGTTCCATAGGGTCAGGAGAGCCAAGAAGGAGGTAGTTGTACAATTTTTTTTTCTTTTTCTTCTTTTGGACTGGGAAGGGATGCCAGAGTCCCTTAGGGAAGCAAAAGATACGATGGGTCACCTAGGTTATTGCAAAGGACAGTGGTCAAACTGAGTAATCATGGCGAGTGGTAGCCAGGATGGGTCTCTTCTGTTTCCATCATTACGTTTGCTTGTCCCCATAGCCATGAGTGTAATGCTTCTCGGCTACAGTTCTCTTGATCAAAATGTAAGCTCATTTACCTTCCTACGAAGCATCAAAGTAACTTCTCCATTTTCATATTTTCCCTCAAAACTAAACCACGTGTGGTAGCCTTGCTCATGTTAGTATTACGGCCACATCTTATCTGTCCCAGACTCATTTCCATATTTCCAATAGTTGGAGAGTTTCTCACCGTAAATGGTAATGTTCAATTAGTATTATGTAAATCCAACTGTAAAACTGACCAGTGAGTTAGTTCATCCTCACTCTTGCCCAGATCTGCATCCATCCTTGTGTCCTATCATCCCCATTCTTCTCACATCTTGCACGAAATGATGTTTATGGTCATTCAGCAATAGCTGGACACCAACACTGTCTTTTTGGCATTTGCTGAAAAATCCAAATGCCTAATAACGGGGATACAAAAAAACGAAGCATTTTCACAAATACACTGAATTGGATCAGCATTATTGTTCATTATAATGCTATATATATTTTTGAAGCAACGTGCTATAGTTGTCATAAAACTATTCTAAAGTGTTGTAAATTTATTTGACCTTTACTGCAAAAAAAAAAAAAAATTTTTATATGGAGTATCAAGACAAGGTTCAGTTTGTAACAAATAGTGAACCATTACAAAAGAGGAAAGGAAAAGCCTGGGCCGAGCAGCGAGAAGCTTCAGTTCAATTTCACCTCATATCTTTCTAATAACTTACTTGTCACTTTATTCCCTTCCAGTAATGTGAATGCTGCTGACAAGACTGTCACACTAACAGCAGACAACACCCTCTTTGCTTCAGCCCCAGCTCTCCTGGCTACTTATTGCCCTGGCCCTGAAGGGACACAAACTAATAGTGTGCTTTCCAGTTCAGCACTTGGCCATCAAATATAAAAGGATGCGTAATTGCCTGTTTATCCCTTGTGAAGGGGAAATTGAGTACAAGGGCTAGGCTTTCCCACCGAGTTCCCTGATGTACACACATTCACAATCAGCCTCTCTCTCTCCCTCCCTCTCTCCCTTCCTCCTCCTTCCCCCTCCCTCTCCATCCCCTCCCCCCGCCCCCCCACCGCCACCCCTCACTACACAAGCTTATACACACACCTACTAAACTGCATCTTTGGTAAGCCCAGGGCTGCCTCTAGATGTCCTCTCCAGCTATTAAGTGGACAGTAACAAGATGACTTCTTAAAGGGTCAGTAGGGAGATGCTGGCTGTGACAGAATTCTTTGTGTCTTTGGAACTTAAGTATTGCAATTGCATGCCCATCCATTTTGGAAGTACTGGGTGTGGCCCTATAATTACTGCAAATTTCCCCACAAGTCAATGGCATAAGCAGGATTAGATTGCCCCATATTCTGTAAGGAAAGCATTAAAATATTTTTCCTCCCCTTCAAAAAGTTTACACGTTGAAGATAAATTAGTGCATAAAAATGGTATGTTTTGTTTTGTTTTTGCTTTGGCATTCGACCATTGGTCTAAATGTATATGTGTATCTCTGAATGACGACCTTCAAATCCATAGTGTAAAATGACAGAGTAACTTTCATTTTGTTAAACTGGACTGACAATCTGAAAAAAAAAGGCACAGGGATTTTGACTTTAATCACTAAAACAGGGACTACACTATACATAAAATTCCCCACTTTGGGAGAATTTTTGTGAGTACAAGTACAGTGAGCTTTACAAAATCAAGAGGCCAAAAGGTACCAAGGAAGAACAGGTGAAAATGTTATATTCCAAAATACCTTGAGCCCAAATAACCTGGAGGTATTGGCTACTATTTTTGTATATTGAACTACTTAAATGATGGTTGAAAGTGGCTAGTTAGTGATAAGGGAAGGACAAGATCTTTGTGAATCTTCCATATGGAACTTGGGGACTGTGCTTCCTTCCAACTCTCTGGCAGCAGGTGTGACAGAAGCTGTTGACCCCTGCTACAACAGTCACATTTCAAATATATTTGTCAACCAAATAAGACACACGCAGGTGTCATCTTTGGTGTGAACGTGTGGGAAGAGGGAAAAGCAGCAGTTTGAAGATAGACAACTTAACGGGTCTAATCTGACAAACCTGTGCTAAATAATTTCACTAACCAGTCTGAGCACTGGGAAGAAAAGCACTTTGAGCAAGGATTCTTGGGGTCAGAGGAAAAGCAGTTGACTTGATGTTTTTTACGTTCCTCCAGTTTGTATATATTAAAATCATTTCTCAAACATCCTATTAGAATCTTTAATTAAAAGCTCAGTTGCCAAAATTGCACAGATTCTGCTAACTTATATTAGCATTTTCCCCTGTGAATAACAGGGGTGCTTAAGGACTTTTTGAATTTTTTTAATGCTTTTTTTAGCTTCATTTTTTTTTTAAAGAATCTTTGAAGACAAGGAAGAGCAGAAAAGGGTATTTTAACAAAAACGGAGAGAAGTAGATAGTATAAAAATATATTTCTTGAAGAGAGAGTATCTAAGTGCTATACCAAGACTTTATAAGGCTTCCTGTTGCCAAATGCGCTGTTGAAATAATGCACAACTAAGATGGCAAATCAATCCATTATTAACTGGCTCTGCCCACTTCTCTTATGGAATCCAAGGATTGAGAGGTGCCCCTGGGGAGACCCTGGAGGGATGAGAGAGTTCCACGCATCTGGTCCTAGAAATGTTTTCCAAAAGAGAGGGAGGAAACCCCAGGCCTCTTGGTAGTCCCCCTGCAAGGTGAACTGACCCAGCACTGTTTCTGTGGGAGCCTCGCTGCCTGCCTTTTCCATGCTAGGAGACAAAGCATCTCCCGCCCACCCGTGAACCAGTACTGTAGCCGCAAGAAGCATTGATCCATGAGGTATGATGCTCTTGAACTTCCAGACAATGTGCTGAGTTAATAGGTTCACTTAAGATGTATAAACCAAGGTTGATTTTTTTTTTCATCTAGTAGTCAATTTGGAGCATTTTTGCATGTCTCTGTACAGAGTAATTCATTCCTCTCATTGCCTATCTTATTCTTCCCTGACTTCATCATCTTTTCACTCCCACCCTTTGCTCTTCTTGTGATTTCACCCACCCCCTTAAAAACATCTTTTCTGAAGCAAGAAGGTAGAACACTCCTTCATCCTGATTTTGATCGTTTTGGAAACATTTGTGTGTTCTACCCTGTCCAGGGTTTACATAACGTGAATTAAGTGAATGAGATGTTCTAGTATTATATATTAACCTGATATGACTATCGCAGATTTATAATATATGGTGCACTTGCTTTCCTGTGCAAACTTTGGTTCAGCTGCCCTGCGGAGAAATCTTACCATTTTCCTACCAGTGCCAGTACGAAAAGTGCAGGAGAGAGAAATGTGGGTACATGGAGGTCAGAGGGGAAGGAAGGTGGAGAAACCAGGAGTGGACTTTGGTCTGAGGCCACCTGGGCCTTTCCTCAAAGATGGACGTAAGCTGGGGCTTTGGGGAAAAAAGCACTCTGTTCTCTACTGCTGCTCATGGACAAGTCCTTCTTAGAACTGCAAGGTCCCTCACGTAGCTGGGAGAACACACCTTTCTTCTCCACCCCAAACCCACTAGTGTGTCTCAATAACAAAAGCTTCATGCATCCTGCATATTTGACCACAAAAGTGGCCAAAGGGAATCAAAATATCTTGAGGAAAAGGAATTTTCACCAAGATATGTCCTCTCCCTCCCCCAGAGTCTGGGGGTTTCTGCTTTTGTGTTTGTGGTGTTCTCATCTGCATCAAACCAGTCTCTTCTGCTAAGCCTGTGCAGAACCAAAGTTTGTACTACAAAAGGTAGCTGCACCGAGGGATGGGGACAGCTTGCATTACCCTGATCTCATTATCGTGATGTTGGTAGCTTCATAAATACTGTATGTACCTTGAACAAGGTTTTTTGTTTTTGTTCTGTTTTGCTTTTGGTTTGTTTTTATTAGTAGTCTAAGGGAATTAAAATTTTATTTGCTATTTCCTTTGTTGTATTTCTGTACTATAAACTGTCCTACAGTATGTCTTTTGCATAAAATGCATAAGGGTTTGGGGATGTAAATGGAATTTTATTCATATTTTGTCCAAATACCTCTTGTAATTTGTATCAAAATTCTTGTACAATTTTTATATTAAAGATTTATCAGTCACTGATCTCTTCTTATCTTTTTGATTTGAAGAAACCTCAACAAACTCCAACAGACCTTTCCAAAATACACCCAGTGACATGTCAGCTCCCATCATAATGCACCCTATTTAAGTATACTTGCTGAATAACTCAGAGTCGATCCCCTATTTGGACTGAATCCTGGTTTATTTAATACACTTCTTAGGAAGATCAAACTTGTCTTTGGCTCAGATGACAAAGCTGAGTCAGAGCTACAGAGATCCCAGCGAGTCCCGATGGAGCCTGGCAAACACTGACCTGAGTCTCCCCTCACCAAAGCTACCCCTGTGAGGATTTCTTTTCTGTGTCTCTCTGGAGTTTTTTTCTCCCAAAGCTTTTGCTCCTTTAAGGCAAGGAAGACCAAAAGAAGAACTTAGGAATCTTTGCACCTCAGCTTTCTGTAAATAGATTTTCTTTCCTCCCCAACGCTGGGAAATTTGTGGACAGCAGCCAACAGGATGATGACTATATATGTTTTTTTTCAGACTAAATGCTGTGTTTCGGTTTATATTCTCTTGGCAGTGGTTTTCTGCAGATTGTGCTTTTTATATTCTAGAAATAAAACTAGCAGGTGGAAAGTTGTCATAATCGGCAGCGTCTCCTCCTCCTGTCATACTGCTTGAGCAACAGTGGGGGAAAGTATAAAGAAAGTGCTTTGGACTCGGCAATGTTTAATATTACCCCAGCCTCTTAAACCAATCCTAGCTGGAAATCAGGCTAACTCAGACTGCAAGGAGTCTCTCTTCTAATTTAGTATTTTCAGTTCATCCCTGATCAAGCCAGATTTGTCCATCTCCCTGGTTTGTCTCACTACTTCTCCAATTCCCCCTGGCTGGTAACTAGGGAAATGAGCACCCAGACTCTACAGCAGCTCCCTGGGCCTGGGCCTCTGGCCGGCAGGGAGCCAGGCAGACTGCTTGTACCTGTTCTGCTGTCACCTGGCCCACAGCACAAAGCGGTCCAGCCACCTTCAGATGCCACTGACTGAGGACCTCTCCCAAGGCAAGAGGGGTGCCAACCTTGACGGGGTTGCCTTGGTTTCCTTTGAGCACCCATAGACAGGTTTTGGGGTGAGGGGGAAAAAATAAAAGGTTAAGCAACTTTGAAGAAGTCTACTTCTGTTGAGGGATGTGGTGATGAGTGTCACGGATGTGTTAACACACTCCTGGAGGGAACCCACGCATAATTATGATCTTTTCATCTGTCATAACAGGTCTGTAATCGGCAACAATTCTCCCTCAAACAGTTCCTTCTTCTTAAAAAGATTATTTCAAATGTTATTCAATGGTGGGAATCCTCCTGTTCAGCAAAGAGGCACCCATGAAGACAGCTCCTGGCACAAAGCTAATCAAAGCTGCCTAGGTTGCGGCCAGTGGCTCTCCTGAGTCACTGGAAGACTTGCCGAGTGCTAATTCGCACCGTGTCAGTTGACAGTATGACAGTAGATTAAGTGCTACTAATTTAATAAAGCTGCTCTGAGGACGAAGCCGATCTATCAGTGAAGACCAGAGAGGATCCCATTGGCCAATGCTCGGGAGAAGCAGCTGAGAATATTGAATTGCCTGGAGTAACACTGGGGGGGAATCTATCGATCCTCAGTAAGGTGCAGTTATTTTTAGTCACCTGACTCTTGGGTACCCAATCATTACCCATATTCATCAGAGAGGTATAATGAACAGAGGTATTGATTAACAGAGCTAGCTGAAGAGATTTCCCAACAGTGCTAGTTCACATTGATAGGTCTCCAATGGGAATAGAGGCCACGCAGCCCTGGAACATAACTTATTGTGTTCTAGGTCCTTCCATCGATTTTATCTTGGAGGCAGGGGGAGGGACAGCCTTGCACACACTGGTGCTCCCTTGACCTTTCTCTGAAAACTTTTTGGCAAAAAAGTAAGTAAGTAAATAAATATAAATAAATATAGATGATAGATAGATAGATAGATAGATAGATAGATAGATAGATAGATAGATAGATAGATAGATAGATAGATAAAAGAGAAAACCAACTGGCTACAACAGTCAACAAGTATACGGCCCTGCTCTAAGTCTCCTGCTTCCATCCAGTCTGGCTGTCGTAACTCATCTTTGATTGCTGTGTGTGTTATCTTGATTTACAGAAATTTGCTCGAAGCTGGGACATGCCAGTCAGAGCTCAGAGCCATCAGGCATCGGAAGCCTTCCCTCCCCTAAAGATCGACATATGGCTTCGGGAAATTATCGTGTTAGGCTAATTGCACCAAGTTGGCATGGTAGGATCATAATGAGTCCCGATTTCAGCATGCTGACCCCAAACCCAGTGATGCCAGCGCAGAGTAACTTTCCAAGCGTTTTGCCTCATGGCAGGAATCCTCATTGAGCTGCTGTTTGCAAAAGGCATTTGGTTAGATTTCTAGCGTGCGCCCTGATCCTGCACTGCCACGTTCCAATCATGTGAGCACAGGGAGTTTGCTGTGCTCTTTGCAGGAGCACTTGTCCTTCCAGAGAACTAGTGGTGACCCAACTGCCATAACCACCAGAAGCCATGTGCTGCCTGACAGGCAACATGCTGCTTAAAATGCTGATATGTAACTAGAAACCATTAAACCCCAGGGAGAAAAAAGTAAAGGATTATTACAAGGACAGCTGTAAAAAGTAAAGCTCAAATGCATCATTAGAAACCAGAAATTCACAAAGTACAACTGTCTGTCATCCACACGAGATATTAGTAACACTTGACTTGTATATTAATGAAATGCTGTCGAAACTCTAAGTCACCCCTTAACCACTGAAGCTGGAGAGAAGTTTCTCTTTAGTCTCTCCTTATCTAAGCCTGGGTTTTTGATGACATTAAATTTCATTTGCCTCACATTAGCCTCACCAACATGCCTTAATTTGTCTTACCTCGGCCAGCAGAGTTTTTCATCTTCGGGTGCAGGCTCTGCTTTGACTTTGAGATTCTTACGCCACCTTCATCCTTTTCTTTGCCCTTCTTTCCTCTCTTCATCGTAGTGTTGAGTTCGACTTCTGTTTTCCCGGCTGCTAACATTTAAAAAATCAGTTCGATATATTTTGATTTGCTGAGGTTAGACTTTACCTTGACTTCTTTCCAAATGTAAGAGCTTATAGGGGAAAAAAGTATCAAAGCCTTCAATAATTTAAAATCCAGAGTTCTGTTCATTGTGTAGCAAATTCAAGTTTTTGGAATACTCCAAAAAATGGTCATAGGCAATTGAATTTAGAGGTTATCAGAGTTTTGGGCATGTGCTGTGTGAGGTGATTTAAAATTATTAGGCCACTTGCAGGTTTTTAGAGAGATTCATTTTTACAGATATAAGTGCTATTAACAATTCGAAGCACTCTCATAATTCCACATCTTTGTTCTTCCTCATGATCTCAATTTCAATTTTTCTTATTTTTTCTTAAGTGGAGAATTTCCTTTCAAAGTTCCACAAAGTCATTTGCAGGCTGAAAACAAGACACTTATTTGATTATTTTCAGATGTCGCATCAATTGGCCTTCAGCAGGAAGTGATCCTGCAAGACGTTATGCTTTTTGCTTTCTGTTCTTTCAAAAACCACAAACCTGTGTGTTTGAAAATCTGACTCTTTCCGAAGCTTTCAGTCGCACCCACAGAGCTCACATGTGAGAATGGTTTCAGGCTCACATGCAGACCTGCCTTTTGAAGAGAGCAAAAAAGCCCACTCACTTTTCATAGATCTACTGTGAGCATAAGCAGAGAGGAGGGAAAGCCAGGGTGAAGTCCAGGGAGCTGTAGCCCACATGGGAATTGTGTTCTAAGCACCTGAAATATAGGTTGTTTCTCCAGCCCTCACAGTTTGTGGCACATAGTAGGTGATCAGTGCACATAAATAGAATAAATGGATGAATGAATGGGGAATGGGGGTGGGTGCATGTAGCCTTGCATTAAATGCCAAAGTCAGAGCCAGTCTTAAGAGTAGGCAAAGAAGCCGTCTATCATACCTGAATAGAATGTATGATTCAGCTACCTGCGAAGCAAATAGTAGCAGAAGCATTGAAAAAGAAGACCAGGAGTCAAAGTACCACTGAAATGGCCTCACTTTGCTATGTTTTCCCTTCAGGATGCCTTGGCCTGAACTCATTGAAACCTATAACCCATGAGTGGGCATCAGGGCTGGACAAAGAGACCTCTAGGAGAAACCCTCTGGTCAAGTAGTTGGGAAGAAAACAGTGAATGTTCAGGGAGAGTGGGAGAAATTTCCAATTCTTTCCTTTTTTTCTGTTTGTTTGTTTGTTTTTAATGCCCACCTCAAACCCAAGCAATCCTGTGGCAGAGTAGCAGCAGCAGCAACAGTAACCAGCAGGCGCCTAAACTCTGCAGGAAGGAAGCCGCCTGCCTCACTGCAGGAGCCTGTGTCCAGAGAGGGTGGGGAAACCCCTTTTTAGTCTCCATCTGTCCTCCCGCCGCTTGCTCCTGGAAGTGAGCAGTCATAGGAAGTAAACTGCAGAGCACCAGCTTTATGGCCAGAGGAATGAAAAGGCAGAGCTGGGAAGTTCCAAGCAGACCATGGAGGGGGAAGTCCTTAGGAAATGATGAATGATGAATTTCTGGGCTCACCCCTGAGGTGTATGTGCATGGATCTGACCCTACACAGCATAGACTGGCTACCAGGTGGTGCACACGTGGGACAGATCCAAATAGTGCTTCAAGGGCTTTTAAAACTGAACTGATACTGGAACTAAGACCAGCAGAAGGATGATTGGAACTTGCAGCCTGAACTCAGGTCAAGTGGCTCCTAAAAACGTATTGACTTTCTCCATAGGCTTTAAACAAGACCCAGAATCTCATAACATATGTAGTAGTCTGGCTTATTATTTGTTTGTTTTTTAGTTGTGGTAAAATATATATAACAAAATTTTACCATTTTAACCATTTTTAAATGTACAGTTCTGTGGCATTAATGTGCAACCATCACCACGATCTATCTCCAGAATTTTTCATCTTCCTCAGCTGAAACTCTATGCCCATTACTTTCTCTCCATTCCCTACCCCCACCATTCTACTTTCTGTCTCTATGTATTTGACTACTCTAAGTACCTCATATAGGTGCAATCATGTAATATTCATCTTGTGACTGGCTTATTTCACTTAACATAAAGTCTTAAAGGTTCATCAGTGTTGTAGCATGTGTCAAAATGTCTTTTCTTTTCAGGAC
>NW_011888890.1:2735598-2765718 GCF_000151845.1 Pteropus vampyrus | reverse complement strand
GAAAAAATATTTGAAGAACTAATGGCTGAAAACTTCCTAAATCTGGCAAAGGATGCAAACCTACAAATTCAAGAGGCTCAGAAAAACCCATACAGGATAAAGCCAAATCAATGAACACCCAGACATAGCATAATCGAGTTGCTGAAATCTGCAGATAAAGAAGAAAATCTCAAAAAAAGAAACTCTGAGAAAAATGGTTCGTTGCTTATAGGAAAACAATTGGAATGAAAGGTTTGTTTTGTTTGTTTTGTTTTGTTTTTTAAATCAGAAACCAGGAAATCTGGAAGGAGTGGGGCAACATTTTGAAAGTACTAAAGGAAAAGAACCATCAACTCAGAATTTTAAGTTCAAACAAAAAATATTCATCAGCAATGAAAGTGAATTAAAAACATCCTCTGAGGAAGGATCTCTCAATTTCTGCCCTCCCAAGAATACATGTTCCAAAAGAAATGCTAAATGAAATTCTTTAGAAAGAAGTCAAATGGTACTGTAAAGAAAGTTGGAACCTCAATAAAGAAGAAAGAGCAACAGAAATGATAAGTACATGGGCAAATATAACAAATTGTTTTTCCCCTGTTAATCCTTTGATGATTTCACAACAAAAAATATAACATTTTCTGATGATGTTTTCAATGTATATAAGTGTAATGCATAAGCCAATAATGACATAAGGTTATATCTTATGATTCTGTTCGTATGACATTCTCTGGAAGATAAAACTATAGTTGTAAAGAACAGGCAATTGGTTGCTAGGGCTTGGGGTGGGAGTAGGGTATGGCTACAGAGAGATAGTAGGAAGGAATTGGAGGAGAAGGGTGATGGAACTACACTGTATCGATACTATTGCAGAAGTGGTATCATAAATCTATCCACTAAATTTTATACAACTATGCACAGAGAAAAAGTCGATTTTACCCTACATTGTTGGAAAAAAAAGAAAAAGAATAAGAAGTAGAGGTAAGTCCCCTGGTAATTCAATTTCAGAAGGAGTGAAATTTGCCTCCTCCATCCGCTCACTCCCAGCTTTAAGTGATACATCCCTTATTTGTTTGCTTTTATGGGAGTGTCCTTAAAAGTACTTCATATCTGTGTATGGCCATGCTACCCTGAACAAACCCGATCCCATCTGATCTTGGAAGCTAAGCAGGGTCAGGCCTGGTTAGTACTTGAATGGGAGACCACCTAGGAAGATCAGGTACTGTAGGTGTAAAAAATAAAATACAATAAAAAAAATAAGGGATTGCAAGCTGACAAGTTCCTTGCAATCCGTGAGGTCGACGAAGGGTTGCCTCATCTAAAAATTAAAAAGAAAAAAGAAGTACTTCATAGCAAAACGATGAAGCTTAATATAAATCCTTATAGAGGAACCTCATTGACTTAAATTCACCTTAAGGTTTAATATTTTTTGGTTTATTTACAGCAGTGTGTTTTGATAGAAGAGGGCCAAAAGAGGCAGGGAGTGGGGCACAGGACATTTTGACAGGAGGTGCCACCAGTGAATATGGAAAGGATCGATCTGGGGTTTCTGAAGACCCTGCATGTTGATAAACATGCCTTGGAGAACACTTCAAAAATTTGTGATGAGAGGGGTGGGGAGGAATTTTTGTGTTATTAACAACCTGGAGTTTTCCCCCCAGCACAGCAAGGAGTTCCTGGATACTGACATGCACAACTCTGCAACAGCTGCGTGGAACCTCTGAGTCTGCACCTATGCCCTCCAGATTGCTCCTTGTGAACATGCAGGCTGCAATACCACTGGGAACAAGAGTTTAGGTATGAAAAACATCTTAGATCTTATGTCTACACTGGCAAGTCCACGGACCAGCTTCTTCAAATTAAGCAGTGAGTGGAGAAGAGAAACCGACAAGGGAGATTGACAAGAGTGGTAAGGAGATAACCCGACTCTTGTGCATATAGGGAAGCTAGAAATATCAAAGAGTGAGTGGTCGACCACTGAAACATTCCAGAGATGGCAGGTGAAGTAGCAATTGGGAAACATTCACTGGATTTGGTGATCAGGTAAGCTGTTACTACGTCAGTGCAAACAGGGCCTGTCCTTGGCGTATGTAGGACAGTGCCCACCAAGCCCAGTCTTCTTTGCTAGTTAAAACTGCTTCACCCTCAACCACTACACAAGGAAGCCCTTCTAGGTTGGCTTTTGCAGAACAGTGGCCAGAGGTTAACTAGATGCGGGTGCCTTACTCAAGGGCAGCCCATTTTATAGGCTGGCTGGTGACCTGTGAGGAGGTCTGGTTCAAAGCAAAGATAATAATAATTAGCCCTTTAAACCAGCTCTGTCCAGGATGGACTGTGAAATATAAAGTAGATTAAACAGTTGGATGTGAGAAGAAATAGAGCCAAAAATGAATAGAGAAAGAGAGAGAGTGACAGCAAGAGAAAGAGACAGACACAGGCTGAGAGAGAGAGATGAATAAAGAAGCTGGTCCCCACAGCTGCCCTGGATTGCAGAAGTGCATGGATGAGGATGAGGATGGGCTTCATTAGTGGCAAAGGGAAGAAAGTTGTGTTGGATTAGGAAGAAGGGTCCAGGTAGGGGTGTGTGTGTGTGTGTGTGTGTGTGTGTGTGTGTGTGTTCGTTCTTATCACAAGAACACTTTTTGTTAGGTAGAACTCCAAGGAATGAAATCAACAGAAGCAGAGGTTCTCTGGAAGTGTCAGGGTTTCCCCCATTTGGCTTCTTGTTTCTTCCCCCAAAGAGAGTTTTGAGATGCTGCCTTAAAAACCAGAACACAATTTGCCTATCATTGATCTAAATGAACTCCCCCAACTTTATAGATGAGGAAGCTAAGGTTACTAGATTGTGTACAATGCAGATCTTCTGACTTCTGGTCCAGGACCATTTCCATTGTAGCTGGAATGGTCATTTTATTTACTATTTAATCCAGGACACATTTTTGGGTGAAAAAGGGCACTAAAAATAATCGATAGTCATCGGCAGATTCATGACTGTTCTGAGCCACCCAGAACATAGGGGTGCCTTAATGAAACTTCGTTTCACTTTTTGTACTTTCTAAGATTACCCAGATTCCACCTGCTAACAGAACCCTGCCACATTAAGTTTTTGATAACCAGTGACTCTCGATCTATTGAGTGCACAGAACCCAAGACTGAAATGGGCCCCTCCCAGTCTTTGCTATCCAATATCTTTTACTATAAATTGTCCTGATACTTTCCAAGACTTTCATTTGTGCAGGAGTAACAGAGCCTTGGGCAAGAATTGCCTGGTGATCAAAAACTGAGTTGAGGAAATGTTTGAGTTGGTTTCGAGCCTTACTGTATCAGCAGGTTCTTAAAGCAATAGAGAAGGACTTCTACTTCTTTGTGCAGAAAAGATATATCAAACATGATGAGGTGGCTCACAGAATTGCTAAGAAGCCTGGCTCATTAAGCCCAGAAAGCAGACAGGAACGAGAGAAGCTACAAAACAGGTAAACAACCAAAATCATATCACCGAACATATCACAGAACTAGTCCTGAGGACCGGGACGATATCACCAGTACAGGGCACTGAACACTACAGCTGGCACTGCTGCCCTGAATGACCCAGAATGAGCTCTCCATCGACCCTACTCTCTTCCACAGGCAGTTTTCAGTTCAGTGAGTCCAGGTGGTTGACTGTGATGGACCAGTCCTAGGTCATTCTCGCTAGTCTTGTCTTTTCAAGCTTTTATAGTGGAAAGGAAGGTTCTGCCTACTATATAAAATAACTAAATTTTTGTTCCCAAATAGTCACTGCTCCTCCCAGGGGGGAAGGATTTTACTCCTTGTCTCTGACATCAGGCTTGACCAGCTTGCTTGTTTTAGCCAATGACAAAAGAGCAGAAGTAATGTGGATCACTTCCAAGTAGAGGCATTAAGAGCCCGGGTGTACTTTGCCATATAGTTTCCCTCTGCCTCAAGAACAGCAATATTCTCGATCGGAATGGCTGCATCAACCCGAGGACAAGACGACATGGAACGGAGCCATAGCCAACCCATGATCAACATTAGCAGGAATTAAAACTCTAAGCCGTCTATGGCCATGCCACCCTGAACAAGTCGGATCCCGTCTGATCTCAGAAGCTAAGCAGGGCCGGGCCTGGTTAGTACTCGGTTGGAAGACCACCTAGGAAGACCAGGTGCTGTAGGTATAAAAAATTAAAAATAAGGGATTGTAAGATGACAAGGTCCTTGCAATCTGTGAGGTCAACCAAGGGTTGCCTCGCCTAAAAAATCAAAAACAAACAAACAAACAAAAAACTCCATAAGCCGCTGAGATTTCGAGGAGTCAGTTTTTACTATGGCTTACTTAGCTTTAATCTGACTAATGCATGCTCTTACCAAGGTTCAAGATTCATATGGTGGAGAACTCCCAAAGGTTCAGATGCTTGACTGAAAAAAAAAAGCCCCGGGTTTAAAAAAATCATTTTAATATATAAAATTCATCCAAATTTATAATTTTAAAGAATTATCTTCTTCAAGGTCTCACTTACCTTGCAGGTCTCCTGAGCACAGCCCTAAGGTCCTCACATACTACAGAGTACAAAGTTTGCCCGGGTAGAACCCTTGGGGCCAAATCAGCAAATTCTTCACAATCTCTGTTGTGTGTATGTTAGAGAGATTATTTATATTGATCTTACCTTTAAAAAAAAATCACTGAATGTTAAAATTGATCAGGGAAGTCTTCCACTGGGAAAGAATGGTTTTTGAAAAACACTCAGGCAGATTTAGACAATAAGAAGTTGTAAAGCAAGTGTGTGTGTGAGCCTGTGTGTGTGTGTGTGTGTGTGTGTGTGTGTGCATCGAATTTGTTTTTAGGTGGTTTATTTCTAAAAAAATCAGTTACACATTTTATTTTAAATTATTTAATGAAAATAAGGAATTCATTTATTCTAGTTATATAATCAAAATAGTTGTTTGCTATAGAATTATTTTTCCTCTCCTAAGAAAATTAAGTTTAGCACAATTTCCTGGCTTCTCCCTAAGTTTTAAAGTTCCACTACTTCATTCACATCTGCTCATGATGTTCCAGTTCTTAGAACTTGGTTCACAGACTGAAAAGAATCTTTATGTTAAAAAGCAGGCCATCCAACAAATTCCAAAGAGAAATTACCTTAGAGGCTTTTCAAAAGAGGCTGAGCAGAACGTGGTGGAGGGCCGGGTATTGGCTCACCAAGGGCACGGAGATAATTCATGGATCCAGACCCTTGTTACCTTAGGCTGAGAGAAGCAATTCATGTTCTGAGAAGTTATCTAAAATGGTGTGGGTTTTTGTTTTAGTCTTTTTTTTTTTTTTCAGGGTGGGATATACTAGAAAAATTCCACACACTTCCTCTTCCTTATTCCTGAATCAATCCATGAAGCTGGTCTTTCAATGGTGCTGCCATTTGTCTTCTACCGGTCAATCCGCATGTATCTTTTGAGTACCTACAATGTGACCTTGAGGGGTGCGCCACCTTGGGCACCATGGAAATATATAGCTATCTATTTCAGGGGTAAAAGGAAAATGTTACCTTAATCACTGGCATCAGCGTTCCTCTAAAGAATAGGAAAGTCTTTGTTTAGTAAATAATTTCTCAAGCCTTTTCTGTGGAAAGAGAGTGGAAAGGGCATAATCCCTACAGAGTACATAGAAACAAGGAGATGAATAAACTACTCTGCAAAAGAAATTAAAAGGAGAGGAAAAGGTGGGAGGGGAGAGGGGTGTTGAGCAACTGGTTTGGAGACAAGTGGCCAGTGAGAAATCCCCAGGGACAATGGTGGGCAAAGATGCCCACGACCAACCAGTACTGACTTGAGATATTGTTAGAATGGGTTGACCTTTCAATCTGCTTTGCCAAGAGTCCCTGTGTGACTAATTCAGTGGGAAAAGGGAAAAGTGGCAAAACAGTAGTAAAAAAGGGTTGAGGCACCTACTATGTCTTTAAATCACTGATTCTTTTTTTCTTTTTAACAGCCTTATTGAGATATAATTGATGTACAGTAAACTACATCAATTATACCTTTTTGATAGGTTTCCACATAATAAATACTGCTGAAATACTATCAGGAAAGCAAACATACCATCACCCCCAAACGTTTTCTTCTGCTCCCCTCTTTTTTGCCAATTATATTTTTAAATTTTTTAAATTATAGTTGACATACAATATTATATTAATTTCAAGTGTACAACACAGTGATTAGACATTTACATAACTTATGAAGTGATCACCCTGATAAATCCAGTACCCATCTGACACCATACATAGTTATTATAATACTATTGACTAAATTCTCCATGCTATACTCTACATCTCCAGACTATTTTGTAACTACCAATTTGTACCTCTTAATCACTCCCTTCTTCACACATGCCCTCACCCTCCAGGAGGAGACCCTTTCTTATAATAGCACAGCATTCTAAGTGGGTACTGAAGTGCAGTACTTGGCGTTTTGATAATAGTGCAAGATTAGGAACGATCTACATTTTCATGATTAGGGGCTAGTGAAATGAACCATGATTCATCCATACAATAGAATGTGCTATGCATCATTTCAAAATAATTTTGGTAGATTTGCATGTACTGATATGGAAACATCTCTAAGATCTATAGCGAAGTTTAAAAAGCAAAGCGAAGAGCAGTATCTACAATTTTTATGGAAAAAAATCCTCCACAAAATATAATTGCATGTTTGAATATGTAAATACATTTCTCTTGGGTAGGGAAAGGGCTGGATAGGGACCTGGAGACAAAACCTATTTTGTTTGAAAATTTTTAACCGTGAGAATTATTCATATTGTACTTGTATAATTAAGATAAATAAAAAGTTTAAAGTATATAAGAATGTAAAAAGAGCAGTGCAAGGTCAGAGCTTCTGGAGGACTTAGAATCCACAAACAAAAAGATAATGCTGATGATGTAAATCTAGACAAAATCTAGATAAAAATCTATTCAAAAGTTAACACAATAAAATTGTCTTACCTCACATCAGAAAAACCCGATGGCAAGAAAAGTGAGTTTGTCCTGTGAGCACACAGTATGTGACCTTTAACCTCCTGGGAAATCTGAAATTTAGGACTTTGCCTCAGATACAACATCTGATTGTAAGTCTGCCACAGTTACACCCACTTTCAGGTGTGTTACGAGAAAGCAGTCACCTGTTTTCATTCTTATTTTTGAGACGATAAAGAATTTTGAAACAGTCTTTGGTAACTGATCCCATCAGTGTGAAATTCTCCATGAGGAAAAGTCATCGAGCCCAGTAATTGGCCCTCTACTGGGTGTGAGGACAATGCACACATGGGCCATAGTCCATGCGGCTTGCTGGTTACTATTCTCAACAGCCAGATGTAGACTTTGATGAAGTTTTTCCAACTTTCTTTGTCCCATAGGAGTCATCTGGTCCTATCCTCTTGTCTTCCATGAATTTTCTCTCTCCCACATCTTCAGTCTCTCTCTTTCCCCTGGCTCTTCCCCTGCATAAAATGTTTGATCTTAAAGGAAACTTCCTCTTTAAACTACCACCCTGTCTTAGCTGTTTAGGCTGCTAGGACAAACCACCGCAGACTGGGTAGCTTATAAACAACAGAAATGTGTTTTTCACACTTCTGGAGGCTGGAAGTCCAAGATCGGGGTGCTGGCATGGTCAGGTTCTGGTGAAGACTCTCATCCAGGTTGCGGACGTCTCATTGTATCCGCATGTGGCAGAAGGGGCAAGGAATCTCTCGGAGCCTCTTTTACAAAGACACTAATACTAGTCACGAAAGCTCCACTCCTAATATTATCACCTTGGAGCTTAGGTTTCCACACATGAATTTTGGGACGACACAAGCATTCAGACCATAGCACACCCCCAGAGAACTCCTCTTCTAGGATAACTAGCCTCACCCTCTCTCTTCTTCATCGCCACTTACTCATTTACTTCTTAATTTTCACAGTTTCAATTCTCAACTTACCACTCTGTCAGAGAGCAGCGGCGTCCCTAACCAAATGGTCTCTTCTCCATCCACCTAAACAATTGCAGTTTCTGGTATGGACCACCCCATCCTTGAAACTTTGCTCTTGCCACTCCTTTGAGACTTTTCTTTCTCAGTCTCCTTCCTCTAATCATTATTTCTTCATGACCTTTAGTGGTGTCTTCTTGGTCTGTTCTTGCCGCCCTTTCTCCCTTAGATATTTTATCTAACCCAATACTCTCAACTCTTACTTTCATGAAGCTGGCTCCCACATTTACCTCTCTAGTCATCAGCCCCCTTTTGTGTTCGAGGCACGCCCGCAGGATATCTCCCACGTGTGAATATCCTTCTGGAGTTTTAGGCTTGGCATGCGTAAATCTAAACCGCTAGTGCTGCTTCTCTGCCTCCGAGGTCGCTAATTCAGGTAACTCCCCAGTATCGAAGCCATCTTTTCTTTCTCCCCAAATCACATCAGTAACAATGCTCACTTATATCCCTTCACTTGACAGATGCCACTTCTTCCCTCCCACACCTCTTGATCCTCACTGGGACTATCACTGCAGTCTCTTAACTGCTCTCACAGACTCCCATTCATCAGCGTGATGTCCTAAGGTACCACCCGCAGGTCCTCAATCACCTCGAGAATAAAGTCTAACTCCTTAGAATGGCATTCAAGGCCCTTCACGATTTTCTTGAACCCACCTATCCAGCATTACTTACTACTAACCTTCCATTTGTTTCATAAGAGATTTCTCACCACTCTATGGATCTAAGAAAGTAAAAACCTCTCTAAAGAATCTCTAGAGAGACTGGATTAGAACATCTAGAATCTAAGAGAACAAAGAATCTCTGGAGACTGGGCCTCACCTGCCTCCAGGGATGGGACCCTCTAAGAAATAGTGACTTGTCTCAGTCACATCAGGTTCTCTGTTCACGCAGCTACTTCTCAGAAAGCCTTCCTCAGCATCACTACCTCTCACCCAAATCCTCACCTTTTAAAGGAGCCCCTTAACTTTCTCTGAGTCTTCTAGCTCAAATGCTCTCAACCTTCAAGCAATTATAACCCTGTTGTGAAGATTTAGTGACTTACAACTTAAGTCACAATCCCTCATATGCAGTAGGCACTCAGAAATTATGTTTTCCCTTTGTCTCCTCACCAAGCATAACTGGTTTTACTTCTCTCAATATTAGCAATGCCCCCTCACAGATCACTGACCACATGCTGGGGACGTTACACGCGTTTTCTTATTTGATCTAAGCTTCCATAGTTCTTAGTACTGGGAACACAGTAGGTCACCAACAAATACTTGATGAATTCTATTGTGATTTCCTCTCTTCTCCTTTTTTTTTTTCCCAACTGGGTGCCATATTTCTTCATGTCTCTTGAAGGGTTGACGTTTTCTATCAGCACCCCTGTGCCACCTCAGGGGCAGGAATTCTGGGTATCTTTGGTAAGAGCCCTTACTCTGGCCTCGTGTTGAGGAATTTGACTTCTTGAGTCCTTGGCCATCTCCAAATCAAGCCATGGCTTTTTCACCACCGATTTGCATATCCCAATGACCAACAGGCCTCCTCTTGTGTTGTGTCAATCCTTCTAATGACTGTGTTTCTTTAAGAGAAGGAGGAGGAACAGACAACAGGCAAAAGTGCTTAAAGATGTATAAAAACACCACCACGAATCTCCAAATCTACCCAGTCACAGAGCTCCTTCACATTTCCATTTTACTAGATAAACTTCCTTCATCCCTGAAGCTATTCTTCTGTAAACCTACCAAAGCAAAGCATTTTGAATAATTATACATTTATAATATTTTTATTCTTTCTGGAGCAATGTCTTGCTATTATTAGCTGTTGCAAATTAGGATATACTGTGTGCTTTATCACTTGCGAACCTACAGGAAGGTAGTCCTTCTTCACCAGGGGCATCCTTAAATTTTGTTTTTCCTGGCTCTTATAATTGGCAACTCGAGCAAGTTACTTAAGTTCTCTGTCTTACTGTGCAAGGTGGAAAAAAATACCTCACCTCACGCTGTTGTGAAGATTTCGTGACTTACAACTTAAGTCACAATCCCTCGCATGCAGCAGGCACTCAGAAATTACGTTTTCCCTTCATCTCCTCACTAAGCATAACTGTTTTTTTAACCAGTAAAGCATGAGTTTTGTTTTTCATATTCACTTATTATTTATTCATTCAATAGTTATTGGTGACTTGAGCATGCCAGACTTGTTCTCGCTTCTGGAGGTACCTGAGTGAGCCACATGGATGAGGCCCATGACTTCATCGTGTGCCTTGGTCTTAGCACAGAGTCGAGGCCACATTCTCCTCTAGCTACGTTTGAATTCGCCTTTCCCCAGGGTGTGCTCCCAGCTGGCAGAACCTCGGTTCATTTCTCCACTCTCTTTTACTTTGATTTCTGGTTCTTTCTCCCAACACAGAAAAAACGCTTCAAAACATATAAAGGATTGCAAAAATACCCCATGATGTCTGAAAATCACCAACACCCAAAAAGAAACAAGGCTAAGAAATACTCGTGTTTAACTCTGTGGGGCGTTCCTCACCATCAGAGAGACCTGTAGGTGTTTGGATCAAATCGCTGTATTGACGAAATTGCCTTCTTCCATGTTGCTCTTAAATTATAGTCGTTCAAACTACTCTGAGATAAATTAGTTTTGACTAAATCTCCTGAATTCGTAAGCTGAGGTCATGCTCTTCTGTGTGTTTCTGGTGTGGTGCTCAGAGCCTGGCACTAAGTAGCTGCTCAGCAAATTCTAGCGACTATCAGTTCTTCTTTGCCTCCCTCTGTGGTACCCTGAACTCCTTAGAGGCGGAGTCACTGTCTTATTCATTTTTGCATTCTTATACTGTGCACAGGGTTTGGTACGCAATAGGTATTCAGTAAATGTCTGTTAAGTGAACAAAGGAATGAACCAACGGATGGAAGGGTGTAAGTTGAGAGATGTTTAAACCCTTCTCAGCACATGAGCTGTAATAGAGCAGGAGAGGAGAGGCCGGGCTAGGCAGGGGTAGTGACTGAACAAGGTGGGTGGGCTGTGGCTCTCAGAGGACTGAGGGCCCAGTATCCCTGCCCTCATGGTGACACAGGGTCATGTCCGTGTGAGGCCCCTCCCCTCCCCCGTCACATAACAGGAGGCCTTCTCTGATCAGCCTGCTTTGGAAAACTGCTTGCACCTGGCCTGGAAGAACACAATTAAAAGACACCATAAAAATTGACAGATCCCAGAGCGGAGGGCCGAAAATACATTACAATTCCAATCGAACTATAAATAAAGCCCCTAAATTAAATAAATCTCGCACAATTATGGATTAAAACATGTTTAGTGTTAATGGCCTTGCACATGGACCCTGACTCCCGAAATTGTTGCTGAGGCTGCATGGCTGGGGGATTGCATCATAATTAACACCAGGCCATCCCCAGAGGGGCGGGCCTGAGGTTCAACTCTGGGCCTTCAGGAGGTGAGAAGGGGACAGATGAGGCTCTGTGCTCCCAAATGCTCACCCAGCCCCTTCTTGGTGACATTGATTCTTTCTTTGGAAGAATACGACCTGGACATGGCCGTTACTGCTCAGGGCCTGACCTTGAACACAAAGGTGTCTTCTGGGTTTAGTATTCTGGCTCCCCCACCTACTTAGTCACACAAATGTACATGTGCACCAAATAAATGACCCAACACCAAGAAGGGATTGTTAAAGAAATATCCAAATAGTTAAGGCTTTTGCTCACTCCCACCCTGTTACTTTGGAGTCCGTAAATTGTAAAACAAATAACCAGCAATGGTACTATGTATTCCAATGTATAAAGTTTCCTCTAACAGCCTTCAAATTTAAATGACTAGAATCAAGAAGGACAATAAAAGGTTCAAGAGTTCTAGGTACATCAAACCAAGTGTGAGACTTAAAATTTAGAAAATCTTATAGGAGAAAAGCATGGAGCCCAGAGTTTTCATTCAAGACAGATTCTTACCTCTAAAGGAGGCCCGACAGACGGTAGGAGGCTGCAGGCCCTGCTAACTGCACCCTGGAGCACGGAAGTGGGGTGACTAGGAATGCAGGGGCTGATGTCAGGCTGCTCGGATTCCACGGCCAGCTCTGTCATTTACTAAGTGTATACTTGTCTTTGTGTTTTAGGTTCAGGTCTCCAAACTGAGAATAGTAATAGTATTTACTTCTGTGCCATGAGAGTCTGGCACACAGTAAGCACCTGTGAATGTTCACTGCTGCTGTGATCCTCACAGAGGCATAAGCAAAGCCTCGTCCTCACTCGTGTGCTCCAACTGCGGAGGGCACGTACCTACCTCCCCCCAACGATGTGTCAGGAGAGAGGTTGCAGGCCTGATTGGCATGTTTGCAGAAGTGAGAAGAGCGTGAGTTAGGGTGGACGTGCCACCGGTTGACTAGCTTGCCACCTCTCATGCCTGGAGAGAGGGATGATAGATACTCACTGAGTTACTGTGATAATTGAAGGAGGCCAAGACATAGAGAGGACTTAATCCGAGCATGTAGCACAGAGTCACCAACCTCGGTAAGTGTTGACCCCCTTCTGTCCCTCCCAAGCATCTTTCAGTTGCTTTAACAAAAGCCAAAGAGGTTCTTCAACATCAGCCTACCGAAGTGGGAGGGCTGCTCTGGAAAGGTTGGCTGAGAGAGGCTGGGCATCTTGAGGAAAGGTGCTCACAGAGTCCGGGCTCGTATATGTCCCTCTGCTGTCTTCGGGGGTGAGGGAGCCCTTGGCCAGAAAGGACTGAGACATAACACAAATCCTCTCTCAGTCCTAATTTGGCTTCTCTGACCATGTTGTTGCCAGAATGACATTTAAAAAATACCATGTCAATCTCCTGCTCAAAAAATAGTTTCAACAGGTCCCACTTTGGATATAATGTAAAACTCCTTAACAGTGTTTATGAAAGGGGATAACTGATCTTTTTCAATCTCTACACTTTGCACTCTGCCTTTCAGTCATATGGATCTTTGTTAAGTTCTCAGGCTGTCTCAGGCTCTTTTTTGCTGGCCTGTAGGCTTTGTGCATACTCTCTCCTGTGCTTACAACTTTCTTCTGCTCTTCTTGGCAAGTCTCATCTGGCTGACTTCAAGTCTTGGCTTAGGTACCATGTCCTGTATGAGGCCTTCCCTGATCCCTCTCACTTGAGTTTGGTGTCCCTCCTGGGTGCCCCCTTAGCAGCCTGCTCAGACCCCATCAAAGTCCCTGTGTATTCTAGTGTAGTCATGCGCTTACATGTCTGTACATCCGCTAGACCACAATCTCCACGAGGGCAAGAATCTTCTTTCCTTCATTCACCACTGTGTCCTTGCTCTAACATAGTGCCAGGCTCAGAGTAGGCACACAGGAAATATGAATGAAAAAAATGAATGAATGAATTGCTCATTCTTATGTTCTCTGCTTGTCTTTGTTGCTTCCTGGCATCACCACAGATATGATGATGCAGGGAGTTCAATGAAAACAGAGTATGCATCTTCTCTAGTGAATCGCCAGCTAGATCTGAAAGTCTCAGGATGAGAAGAGACTTCTGGATTGGGAAGGCACCATTGAATATTGGCCTGGAAGATTTCTTGTCCCATACATCATTTTACATAGATGATAGCTATAGCTATACCTATACCTATACATATACATATAGACTTATTGCAAGGAATTGGCTTATGTGATTGTACAGACTGGTTAGACAAGTCTGAAATTTACAGAGTAGACTGTCAGGAAGGGCAACTGGAACCTCAAGCATGAGCTGAATCTGCAGCTCACGGGCGGACTTTCCTCAGAGTCGACTCAGTTCTGTTCTTTAGTCCTTTCAACTGATTGAATCAGGTCGACCTAGATGATCTAGGATAATCTTCCTTACTTAAAGTAAATTGATTGTAGACTTTAATCACATATGCAAATACCTTCACAGAGACACCTCTATTAGTGTTTGAATAACTGGGGACAATGGCCTAGTCAAGTGACACACAATGCTGACCATGCCTGGGGTCATAAGAGCTAAAGCTGCAGTGAAAATTCAGGTCTCCTGCCTCCTGCCCCAGGCTGATCTCTCTGTGCCCTGTGCATTTTGTTGTGCCTTCCAATTCTCTTAGCAGAGAAAACTAGCAAACACTGCTTTGAGGCCTTCTCCAAAGGCCTCATCGGAACATGACCACAGGAAATTTCCAGATAGCATAATCTCTAGAAGGTTGGCTTTTCTCTTGTAATGAACAACAAAGAACCCTGAAAATTGCGGTTACGTAATGTGATGAACCATATTCAACCTCCAAAAAGAAGAATAAGAAAACCCCTTCTCTGTGGGTCTCTCTCCTCCTGCTTGTGCCCAGAGCTCTGCTATCATTGATTTGGACTTGGTGGATGAGGAGGTGCTGATGTCGCTGGTGGTGGAGCTGGGACTGGACCGGGCCAACGAGCTTCCGGAGCTGTGGCTGAGGCAGAATGAGTCTGACTTAATTGCAGACTTTCCATCTGGCTGCTGATGCTAACTGTCCCTAAAGATGGAGGAATAAAGCCACCAATTCTGTTGTAAATAAAAATAAAAACTACTTACAGAGAGAAAAAAAAAGTGTAGAAGCTCGATGCCTCAGTATGGCCACATGGTTGTTTGCGGCTGGCTTCCATCATGATCAGTCAGTACAGGACCATATTGGTTGTTAAATATTTTGTCTATCAGCAGTGGGCAGAAGTTATACTCCCCTGGGCCAGTGTGGTTTAAGGAGAGTAGCCATTTAAAATATACCTGACAGCTTAGACAGTCAAAAAGGGCCATTGATATTTGAAAGACTCTAAGACACGATCCTTTCTGACAGTTCCAACGTGGAGGTGGGGAAACGTCACACCCTGGGTGGCAAAGTTGTAGTCGTTAGGTTAATGCTACAGAAATCATTCCGGAAGGATGCCAGGCAGCAGGGCGTCTCCTCACCATTGATCAAAGTTACAGAGAGACTGTAGATGTACAGAGAGCTGTTGCTTATGGAAATCAGAACTGGAATCAGAAGCAGAACAGCAAACTCGGCACGCTGGAGCTGAAGGAGAATCCGAGGGCACTGAGTCCAAGCCCCTTGGGGCAAGAATCAAAACAGCCCCTGGGCATTTCCCCGAAACGTGTCCCATGGACTGGTGATCTCTATCTCTCATAAAATGTCTGAAAATACTGGGAAAAGAAACCAAGTTAAGTAAGGTTCTTTCCTGAGGACCTTCTTCTTGCACGTTGTCCTCACTCCAATGTATTTATCCATCACAGCTAAAGAGTTCTAGTTAGAGGAAATGATTTCTGATGGGCCTCATGAGAATTTTCTAGGGAAAAAAAAAATACAGGTTTGGGAATAAAACAAAATAGGAAATTCATTTCATCATGTTTAGTCACAACCTTCCATGCAGGGGAGGGGTTCCCCCATCGGGCACACCATGCTTTGTGGCATGTTTATGCTCCAGCCATAGTGCATGTGAGTGCCCTGAAGTGGCTTCTCTCTATTTGAAAGAGCTTTTCTGATGGACTATTAGGATCAATAGCCTAATATGTACATTCCAATTGACTCAATATTTCTAATTCTATGGGTTTATCCTAAAGCAGTAATAAGAGATGAGTACATCTCTTTTGTAACCATCTCTTATCATTTGTATTATAGGGGAGGGGGGAGGTGGCGGAAACAATCTAAACAGCAAACCACAGAGAATTGGTTAAATAACTTTAGGGATTTTTAAATGAAAGTTGAAAAACAAAGTTCATCAAGAAGAGGAGGTATGTAAAAGCACTCAAGGCAACTTTGAAAAAGAGGAATAATAAAGTCTTGATTTAACAAATATCAAAACATATAAAGCTATAATGATTTGAGCAGTGTGGTAGTTTCTTGTCTCTTTCTGTCACACATACATTTATTTCACTCTGTTACATATTCAACAAATACTTAATGAGTATTTACTGTGTAGGTTCTGTGTTAGGCACTGTCCAAACTGCTGGGAAACAACACTGACTTATTTATTGTTTATGCCTATACCTCCACCCTAACAACCCAACAGGAAGATAAGCTTCATGAGGACAGAGGACATATTTATAGTTGACAAGACCCTGACTTTGTCCAGGATGGCAATGCACCAAGTTCCAGGTGATGAAATTATCTAAATCAGGATTGGCAGTTTATTCTGCTGTTGTTAAAGGGCCAGATAGAAAATATTTTAGGCTTTATGGCCATGCAGTCTTTGTCGTAGCTATTAATTTCTGCCATTATAGTGTAGAAGCAGCCATAGACAATACATAAATGAGGGGGCATAGCATTGTTAAACAAAACTTTATTTACAAAGAAAGGCAGTGGCCCAGATTTGTCCCAAGGGCCATAGTAACCTGTAAAATCAAAAGCTCTTTGGTGTCCTCAATAATTTTGGAGGACACCAAAGAGCTTTTGATTTTACAGGTTACATCCACCAACGTTTTACCCAGAAAAATTAAAACTGAGAATTTAAAAAGAATTTTTATTATTCCATTTTAAAACAACAGTAAACCTATTATATGTTAGTATATATAACATATTTTATAGAAAACAACCATTTTCCAAAACCAAAAATAAGTAAGGTGTTATTTTACATTTCCATAAACCTCTTAAATGCCTGGCTTACTTGAAGACAGCTGCATTCTTATATCTGCTTCTGTGTTCATTCTGTTGCAATACGTTGTTTTAGTTGAAAATTTAACCTCACACAGAGATGTAGTTGGAAGGGGGACCTCCAAGTCCTTCTGAAAAGGAGACCTTCAGGGCACTTTGAGAAGCACTGACCCATGCTATTCATAGAGATTTTCTTCTCTTTGCCAGAAACTCGGTTTTCCAGCCTACCTTGCAGCTATGGGGACTATATGACTTGGTTGTAACTTGCCATGTGCTAACTAGTGAACTTGGGCAACTTGGTTAACCTCTTTGGGCTTCATTTGCACGACGGGAATAAAAATAATACCTAATCTCAGTGTTGTAAAGATTTAATAAATCATACATGTAAAGCACCTATTTTAATGTCTGGTACATTAAAATACATGTGAGTTATCTCGATGATGACCATGTTGTTGAGGACAATGATGGTGATGATAACAGTCAATTAGATCTGAGGAATATCTGCTTGGGGTAGCACTGGGGAGTGCTTACTTTCATAGTAAAAGGACTAGTACTCCAAGGTGTGGACACAGCCCCTACTCCGTTCTCTAGGGCAGCCCTTTATATAGGCTATGAACAAAAAGGAATAACAGAGGAATCGCAGCAAAGAATAGGAACCAGTATAAAATTGGATACCTGACATCAATGCCCCTGAAATGTGTGTCAAATGCAGTCATGGAGATGAACCTATGGTCATCTCTCTGTCCTTAGGCTCTTGGTGGCTGCTATGCTGCTAGTGCTAACTTCATCTATCAAATCCTCTGTGATAAGCAGAATTCTAAAGATGGTCCCCAAGATGCCTGTCCTCGGGTTATTTAATCAAATACTAACCTAGGTACTTCTGTGAAGGGGCTTTACAGATGTAATCGAGTTTACTAATCAGCTGACAAAATAGAGCAGCCTGGATTATCCAGGTGGGCCCAATTTAATCACTCGAGCCCCTAAAAGTAGAGAAATTTCTCCAGTAGGAGCCAGAGAGAATGTGGTGGAAGAGGAAAGCAGAGGAGAGATAAGAAGGAAAAGAGATCAGAGAGATTTGACAAATTAGTAAAATTTAGCCATTGCTGGCTTTGAAGATGAAGGACGCAGGGCAGGAGCTAAAACATGCAGGTGTCCTCTAAAAGTTGAGAAAGACCCCTGGATGAAAGCTAGCAAGGGAACGAGAATTCTTTCCCACAGCTTCATTGGACGTGAATTCTGCCAACAGCCTGAATGAATCTATAAGCAGATTTTCACCCAGAGCTTCTGATGAACAATACGACTTTGCAGACTTCTTGATTTTAACCCAGTGGGACATCACCACTCTTCTGACTTGATAATCTTCAAAAAACATTTATGTTGTTTTAAGACACCATGTTTGTGGTAGTTGTTACAGGAGCCATAGAAAACGAATATATCACTTTGGGTTTGCTCCATGCTGGTGACCTCACCCTACTACCTCCCGGAAGAACAATTTGTCCACCAATGCCGGACACCTTTTGTTTATTATGCAGCACTGATTGGCTCCTCCCTGTGTCATCTTAGTTCTAACACAACGCATAACAGACTCAAATAGCCCCTCATCGTGACTTCTCCACAAAAACCTCACTTCCAAGGAATTCTCTCACCCCATAGAAGGCAGAAATGGTCGCCTTCAATATATTGCTCTTCTCTACGCATTTTTCCCTAATTATAATGGGATTATAAATGGGCTAAGTGTCATTTCATCATCCAGGTAGAAGAGATTCAAAAGCCCCATGAATATGCTGGATTTATGCCTTCTTTGGGGTAAGATTCTGTTCCTGCTGATTTCTGGGGAAAGATAGCTGTGACAGAACCTGAATCAGCGAGCTCCTCAGATATCAAGGTCCCTTTGCAAATTGTTGCTGAGTGGTTTTGCTACCTCTGCTGAGTCAAGCAGATAGAAACAGAAACGGCCAGGTAACCTATTCAGGACTCACACATATGTGCTTTTTTCTTCCCACCACAGAAATGCAAGCAATTCTGACTTCATCCATTTTAATTTAGTTGGCTGTCATCAACAGTTATCAAAGAACTTCTTTTGCTTTTTTTCTCACCTGGATCACTGAATTTTGGACATGGATTTTGAACTTAAAAACCCAAACAAAACCAGATCAAACTGGGATTAAGTTTGTAAAGCCAAACTTGAAAGAAAGAAATTCATTAAATCAACCCCTTAGCTTCCCAGAGTTTAGTCTCAATTTTAAGCTTGTTTCAGACAGATTCTAACAGGAGGTGTGCTGCTTAATTCCTGTGTGGCCTTTGATCGCTTGTCTAGGTAATGAGAGCTTTGTCCTTGTCTGTCATACGGCTAAGCTTCCAGGCAGGCGGTGGTTGTTCTAGAGCCTACGAACCTCTATGTCCACGTTCAGTGGGGATTATGTGGAAAGGTCATGTGTTTTCTCTTTCTAGTCCATCTTCCCTCGCAGAATAAAGGATGGTGTGAGCAGAAAGAGAAGTGAAGCTCCTGCAGCTATACAACATGGGGTGTGTGTGTGTGTGTGTGTGTGTGTGTGTGCGCGCACGCGCGTGCACCTTTCCGATTGCTGGAGGGCTCCCTCTCAGAAATCCTGAAAGCACTTGAGACCTGAACCACATATTAGCTTGATCTATTATTTCTTTTTCTACAAGTACAATTTATCTCCATGGCAAAATTGCAATCTCCTTGCAGACAGGGACCATGTCTTTAAAAAGAAACTTTTAGAAAATTGCTTTACTTGTTTTTGGTCCCAGTTGCATGATGTTCCATAGTATGTTTGTACTATAATGTAGTTCGCTATTCCTCTATTGAACATTTAAGGTATATTTGTTTCTTTGCTATTATATAATATACATGGTGAAGACTCTCGTGCATGAAATTCTGCTGTCTTTTATCTATTTTCCTGGGAAAGATTTCTGGACTAAGATCAAGAGGTGTAAACATTCGGAAAGAATTATATATTTCTATATTGCCCTTCCCCAAAATAGGGTCATTTGACACTCTCATTAGTGTTATATGGAGAATTCCAGGCTCACATTCTCTAGCGCTGAGTATCGTTATATTTAAATCTGTGCCAATACAGTAATAAAGAAAACAACAGAAAAGATGTCTCTTTCTGTTGTGTCTTCTTTCTGTAAATTACGGATGGGGTGGATTTAAAAATATATATTTATTATCCTATTGTATTACCTCTTTTATAATTTGTTTATGTTACTTGTCCATTTAAAAAATTGAGTTAATTTATAAATTTTCAGTGACCTCTTCAGGTATTAATGTTAGCAACGATTATCCATCATTGTTGCAAAATGTTTTCTCTGGTTTTACTCATGATAATTTTTGATGTACAGAATATAATTTCAAATTCTTATTTAATTAAATACAGATATTTTCTTTATAATTTCATTGCATTGCTTTTATGTTTAGAATATTATTGCCCCTCCAGAGATTATTCAATATTTACTTTTTTCTTTTTTTTTATAGACCGTTTTTTTTATCTAATTCTAATCCAACTAGAATTTATTATGGTTAATGATAAACTAACTTGACAATTTCTTCCCGCAAAGCCTTTCTCATTTTTGAACTTGGTGTTTTTTTTTAGTGTAGAATTATCTTTACTTTTTCTGATTATAAAAGTAATATTTGCTTAATGTAAAATTCAAATCATTAATAAGCGGAAAAAGTAGAAAGTATGGTCACCTATAATTATTTCCACATTTCCAACAATACACACTGTTAGCAGTTTAGTGTGTATCCTTCCAGATTTTCTTATATGTATAAACTATTAAAAAAATGAAAATAGTACGGTACCATACATACTTTCTTGTACTCTCTGATTTTTATTTTTATTTAACCAGATACTGATAGTTTTCCTTCCACATTGATGCATGCAGATTTAAATCATTTTTTAAAAGCAGTCACATGATATATCATTGTGTATTCCATATCTTATTTAATCAGTCCTCTGTTTATAAAGTTTAGATATTTCTAATTTTCTTTGTACTGTTTATAGTCAGCAATAGTCTTGCACATGAATATTAGTACACTTATTCAATTATTTTCTTAGAATCAATTTTTAGGTAGTAATCAATGGGTCCAAGGGCATGTGCTTAAAGTTTTAACACATATTTACAAATTACCCTCTGTAAAGCTTATACCATTTTGCCTTCTCACCAATAATTTTTTTCTTTGTACTTTCATCAATATTTATTTTAATAAAGTTCACAAATCTGATTAGTAAACATATGTTTTAACTTTAATTTCTTTGTTTATTATGGGATTAGTGATGCTTCCTTTATATGCACTAGGTCTGTTTAAGGACTGACTATTCCAGTAATTTGTTCATTATTTCTTGTACAACTTTCTCACTCCAAATAAGTTTTGATATCTGACAGCAAGGCTCCACCATTACTTTTAAAATATTAGTTATTTGCACTTATTTATTTTTTGAGATGAATTCTCAAATCCCATTGGTGTTTTAGTTGAAACTACAGTCAGCCTAGATGTTAATTTTGAGGTACTAACTGTTCTACAGTATTTAGTCTACCCTCCTTCCATCCAGAAACAACATATCCTTCTCTATTTTAAAAATCTTTCATTATAAGTGGTAGTAAAGTTCTGTTTCTTTCCTTCATATGGATTCTTCATAACTGCCACTAAAATTTTTCCAAGTTATTTTTTGCTTAGTTTACTATCGTGAATAGTATCTTCTTTTCCCTTATACTGTACGTGTTCAAATATATTATTTTTATGTAAGTTTTTTTTTTTAATATGGCTATTTTAACTAATTTCCTTTGTTAATTCTAAAAGCTTTTCAAATGATTTTCTTAAGTTGTCTGGTTTTATAATTTTGGCACTGAGAAATAATAATCATGCTATCTCTTTGTTTCTAATAATTGTATTTTTCATTCTGTTCTATACCTTCTTTACTGATCAAAATTCCTACAACGATGTTAAACAAGAATCATGTAAAACATACTAGGGAAAAAATGATAGCTTAGTAAAGTTTCCTTCAGATTAAAAACTCATTTAAGATCATGTTCGTTTTTAGGATTGTTGTCAAACTGAGGAAATCTCATTAGCTGTAAGAGTTGGAAGATTTTTCAAACATTGGCTTCTGGCTGTATACATTTAAAACCTTGCCTTTCCTTCTGCCCACATCCTCCTGGTGCTGGGCATTCTGAGACACATTCACATCTTAATATGACCTCCTACCCTGCCTCTTTGACTGAGGACACCAGATGAGTGGGTAGTCGGAGTATTCCTGGAAACCATTCTTACCCCAGGGCAACAAGAAGTAAGCTAAGTATACATGGGAGTGACTGAGAACCACATGCATGTGTTGTGTTATTATATTCCAACTAAACTTATCTCCAAGTCAATTTCCTGTTGGCCGGATCCTAAAATGCCCATGTCTCCTCTAACACTACTCAATAGGCAAGGAAGAGTGAAGAAGGCCAAGTCAGGGCGGACAGAGATTAGTTCGACCGATAATAGTTAAAATCTCTTACTTTTTGCAAATTTTACCCGATTGCAAAGGCTGGATCTGCAGGAGGCGGCTACATTTATGAGGCATTCTTCACATCATGGGTATCACGGAGGTGTATATTTCTTACCACAATTTTCTGGCATGTAGCAATAAAGTGTTTCATTCTAACTGAATCGGAGTTCTCTGACGATTTTCTAACTGATGGAAGCAGTCTTGAAGAGGGGCAAGTGTGTGTTTCTATTTCTCAAAAAGGTTCTGTGTGGGTCAGTGACAGCCCTGTCTTTTGGCTTCTGCATGTTTTCAGTCTACTAAAGTTCTGCCTGGGATTTATTTATAGCCTCTACTCCATACCACTGTGGTTCCATCTCATGTTTAACAAGGCGTCAATGTCCGAGGCCCTCCAGCCCCAAAGATCCTTTCAAGTTGTTTGTTCCTTCCTTGCATTTCTGTGTTCACTCATTCCAGCCAGTTCTTCTGCACAAGCTGGAGGGCAAATGATCTGGGTTTTGGGGGCAGACAGATCTGCAGGGGAAGCCTGCCTCACTCTCTCACTTAGGTGGGCGAGAACGTAACCTTCTCGTTCTGCTAAAATGAATGTAGGTTGTATTTACTTCACAGAGTAGTTCTAGGGTTAAAAAAAAAGTTTGGTGTTTTTTTTTTTTTTCTTCCTGTAAAGCACAGTAACACAATTCCTGACCTGAATGAGCACTCAGGAAATGTTGTTATCATTCTTCTCCTCCTCCTTCCCCAATGCTGGTCCTTTGGGTTTCTCGCCTCTCCCAGCCACCCTGGGCTGTGATCTCTCCCTGCACTGAGGCTCTTCTTTCTAGAGCACTTACTGCACCATAGTCTATGAGCTCTCTCCCCTGATGAATCTTTGGTTCCTTGGGGACATTGTTATATAAGCCTATGTTTCCCCCAAAGGACCCAACAAAGTCTTTTCATGGGTCAGAACATGATTGCTTTTGGCCAAAGCTATTGCAGTACCGACACTCATTGGGTTTCAAAATACAACACAAGATGAATGTACAACAAAATCAATGCAGATATTTGAGGGAAAGTAAAAACAACATGTTAGCATTTGTTTCATGAAATAAATCAGGCATATGCACTATATTTTAAAAGAGGCTTTAGCTCGATTTTCTTAAAGAGATATGCACAAATAGAGAAACTTGAATCATTCCATACAGCTGGCAATTTAATTTCTCTTCATGTTTTCCAGAGCTTCGGCTTGCTGGAATCACATAAGCATTTCCTGTGGTGGTTCTAGTTAAGTGGAGGTGTTGGGGGTCGGGTGAGAGTGGAGGGTGATATTCAGCACAGTGTAGAAGGCACTTTATTTAGCTCAGGGATCTCATGGAGACCTGTTAAGTGGACTGGAGAATACTATGGCTTTGTGTTCTCTGATGGCCATCCACATGGTTTGGACACAACCTGCCGTCACTTCCCTATCACATACAGTCATTCAGGGTCTGGCTCCAAACTGAGCTCTTCCAGACTCTTCTCCTGCTCGCCCTTTTTCACTCCACATGTGTCCCACCTGCCAGCCTATCTGGACATTATGCCATTTTCCTCACACCGTCTCTTCCTGATGTCCTCTCTGCCCTGACTCTCCACCCTCGTTTCCTGACAACCTTTCCTCCTCCCACCCCTGCCTAACTGTTGCAATAGTCTCATCCTTCAAGGTTTATATTCAACTGTCATCACCTCTGGGTAAAATGAATTTCCCTCCTGAGTGATCTCACAGCACTTTGTTCAACGCCCCACTACTTCATTGACTGCCCTCTGTCTTCTCTGCCAGAGTCCTTGGTCCCTTCGCTTCTCTGCTCTTGCTATGCTCTCTCCCTAAGTGATCTCATCCAGCCATATGATATTAAATACCATCATTATCAATGCGCAGATGACTTCCAAATTGATCTCTTAAGTCTAGAACTCTCGCTGAACTCCAGGCTTGAATATACAGCACCTCCTCTAATCTTGGCTTGGATGCTAATAGGCATCTGAAACTCAACATGCCCCTAAACGATCTCTTGGTTTTACCTGCTCAAACCTGCTCCTCATCTCAGGAAAAGGAACCAGCATTCTCTCAATTGCTCAGGCTAAAAACATTGGCCTCATTCTTGACATAGCTCTTTGGCATCCCGCATCCACTCTATGAACAAAACTTTTTGACTGTACCTCCAAATATATCTGGGATCCTACTTCTTATCACTCTCTCTACTGCTGAGTCCGTCATCACTTACCTAATTTATCTCCCTGCTTTCATTCTTGCAGATTATTCTCATAAAGTGGCCAGAGGAATCTGGATAAAATGAAAATATATGTGTGTCAGTTCCCTACTCACAACCCTCTAATGGCTTTCCACCACATGCAGAATTCAATCCACAGTCCTGTTTGCCTATAAAACCCTGGCTCCCTCCCCATGCCATCTCTCTTGCCAGTCTCTCCTCCCCCATAAACCAGTCACAGTGCCTCCTGGCTCTTCCCCGAACACATCAGTGACCTGCCTGTCTCAACACTTTTGCACATTGTTTTCCTCTGTCTAGGTCAAGTTTGCTTCCTCAGTGAGCCCTTCGCTGACTACCTCTATTACAAGCAGCAGCTCCCCTTCCATCTCTACCACTAACTCCATCACCAGCTTAATTTTTTTCACAGCATTTTCCTGAAACTATATGTTCACTTGTTTAATTGTTCACTGTTTGCTGCCTGCACAAGAGTGTAAGCTCTTGAGGGCAGGGACTTTGCCTACTTTAGTCACTGCTCTACTCCAGTACTTTGCTAAGCATGTAGTAGGGCCTCAATATATTTGATTGACATATAAATGAATGAATAAGCCTGTATCCAGCCAGCCTGATATAATAGCCTTTTTGTGCACTAGCTTGTGTCCTTCCTATACCAGCAATTTGGGGAACAGAGGCCATTTCTTATTCATTTGAGTCACCCACACTATTCACACAGCCCTTGATCTGTGCTTGTGGACTTGAAGTCAAAAGGCTTGTCCGAGCTCATGAAAGGTAAGATTAACTAGGTGAGCGTTCTCGCATGACTATTTGAATTCTCCTGATGACTTTGTACTATCGGGCTGTCCCTTTAAAAGGAAGGTGGCGAATCTGTGGAGAAACCTGCCTCTGGAATGTCATCTCAAAAATTGCCTATGCAAAGGCTCATGCTAATGCTTTTACCTCACATGATTGAATAAGGCTTCCCTCCGATGACCAGACAAATGAGAAAAGATGAGCATCTGCGTTCATAAAAGAGAAATATCTGATGCATCTTCCCCTCTGCTCTGGCTGGGGGTGACTCTGGGTGAAGAGAGAGGAGGAGGGGGCATCCGTAAAGCCACTCGAGGTGACTGCGGAAGTGACTTAGGGCTAAGCAGCCCCCTCGAAGAAGAAGTTACCACTCATAATTCAGCAGGAGCCTACCGTTGGGGATAGGACAGCTGTAGACAGTGGTGAGAAGCGGCTGTTCATGGTGAATACTGTCACATGAAGGCTCCCCCAGTCATGCACCTCCCTCGTCATCAGCAGAGTGGCCCAAGTCCCCAATTTATTTTGCAGTTAACCCCAGTTACCATTTCACTTCTCCCGACCGACCTTGCTCTACCAACTAAGCACAAAGCTATAAATCTTAGTCAGGATATCTGGGTGTGGGGCACCTAAGCAACCCTGACGCTGATTCCTTAAGAAAACTCATTTCTTGTAATGTGAGTCCTGCTGAGGATGGCCATGTCAACTTATTAGACATTTTCCTTGGCCGTATTGATTCTGCTCTACCCTGATGCAGCCTGTAATGCTGGCTAATGTTATTGATGAGACATCAGTCTTGTGGAGAAGTGTGGGGCTGCAGCTCTTTCTGAACCACAAAAACCTATTGGTGGACAGTGATGGAGAGATGGAGGACGACGTGAGAGAAGGTCTCAGGCCAGCTCTGTGCAGGCCGGGATACATTAATGAAAGACATGCACTCGGTGGCGAGAGACAGATGCCGCTCTCCAGAAGCCATTTATTTATGAAATAATTATGAACGCACAGTTGATTCATGGATTTTCATTACCGTGTGTGTCCAACACTCTTTCTTGATTCATATTTTGTTGGAAATGAAGTGCTGTTGGTTACAAGGTGGGGGCGGTGAAGGGAGGGAGGGCAAGGGGACACTTCCAGCAAGAGTCCTAAGATATTGCCTCTCTTTTCCACCGAACCCACTGACTGTCCTCCTCTCTGAAAATCATTTATCCAAGCTGAGCCCAGCAATGTCTCCAAAGAGAGTTCAATTCTGATCTAGTCTCAGAAGGACCCAGGTTTTCAATCTCTTAAGGCTGCAAATCAAAGCCTCTCTCAAAGGAGCTCGGCCCGGAAGAGCCAGCAAAATTGGAGCTTGCTGACTCTTGTGTGCTAGTGTTGGAAGGACTGGAGATTTGATAAGGTATTAAAAACAGGTCAGGGGAAACAGGGTACAGGGCGCTTCCCACTTGCCAAACTCCTTACGTGTCAGATCCTAACTTTTACCTGGAGAAAATTTCCCTTTCTAAAGCCTCTGTAACAAAATACCACAGGCTGGGTGGCTTAAACAAGAGACATCTCACCATTCTGGTGACTGAGAAGTCCAAGATCAAGGTGACAGCAGATTCAGTGCTAGGTGAGGGCCCTTTTCCTGGCTTGCAGATAGCAGCCTTCTTGCTGTGCCCCCATGTGGTAGAAAGAGAGTGACCTCTTGTCTCTTCCTCCCTTGTTAGGTCACTAATCCCATTGTGGGGGCTTCCCCTTTAAAAAAAAAAAAAAACGAACAAAAAAATAAAAAGAAGAAACAAAGTCTTCCCACCCTACTCAACTCTGCTCCTTCAAAGTGAAGAGACAGACTTTGACTCATCACTTCCCCTTCTTCTTCCATCCCTCAGGGTTGCTCTGGCCAGAAGGGAAACCTCAGTGACTATTTAATATCGTGTCTCATGCTGTGTGTGTCTATAGCAGTGAACCCAATACAAATTCCAGTACACTGATGGTGAAAATTAGAAATTAAAGGCTGATATCCAGATTTTACTCTTTGTGTTGATATTAGAAAGGCAGAGTGATGAACTGGATTCATCCTGTGAAAGCTTGAGCAGAGAACTTCTAGAGTTTTAAGGTGAGTGAAGCTGGGTGTGGGGTTATTTCTGGCAGGGCTGCCAGAGAAGCAAATAATCAAACCAGTGTTCTAGCAGTTGCACTGCTGCCTTAATGGGCACGAAGCTTAATGGGCATGGGTGTTTGCTCCTTTTGGTTTTCCCAGCACCTGTTTCATCACTGCCTCACACTGCAGCTCTTCATGGGTTCGTTTGTCCTCCCGCTAGGCTGCAAACCCCTGGGAGAATCATGGTAGCATCATGGCAATTTTGAATCTTAGCATAAGTTCCTCATAAATGTTGCAGGATGAAGGTATCTATTTTCTTACCAAGTTTAGGTCTTTCCCAGAAACTATAACCTCCAACTATTTGCTGCCCAACTCTTCCTAAAAGTTTGTGAGGCCTCAATGATCCTTACAGCAGATTTGCAGACAATTTTTACCTGCTGGTGTTTTTAAAGTTTTTATAAAGCAATAGAACACTTTCCTTCTCGACAAGACCTAACTGGGGCCTCCAAAGTATAAAATAGATCTAACCGAAGCTAGTTTGGAGGAAAAGAAATGAAACGGTTGCAAGAAGAGGAAATCAGGGACAAAACAGACTTTTTTCTAAGGCTCTAGTCGCCTGCATGTGTCCGAACGTGAAAGGCTGGGGTTGTGGATATGAAGAGACAGAAGATGCGTGAGGGCGTGACCCTGCCCCGAGCCTTCTGGTTCTCATCACACACACACACACACACACACACACACACACACACACACACACACACACACTCACACACACTCTCACACACTCACACACTCACTCATATACACAGATTCATTCACATGCACTCATGTACACGCACACACACTAACATGACACACACAGATACATCCATTCATATACCTGCAACACACACAGAATCACATTAAGAGGAAGGGTAAAACAGCAAAATTTGGTTATGACCCTTCAGAGGGTGATCTTTGCGTGATCGTCCTTTTGTTCCAGGGAACGCAGGAGTGTCACAGACGTCATTCCACTGTCGTCCCCACCAAGCTGGTGTCCTCTTTTGACTCAAACCTTTTGGAACAGCTGCTCACTGCACTAGTGGCTTCATGGATCAGTTGTCAGTTATTACCTGGGTGACCTCGGACAAGTTACTTATCTGTTCGTTTCTCATTTCCTTCCAGCGTAGATGGAGATAATACTACTTACTTGTCTCAGAGGTTTGTTGAGACGATTAAGTGATTTAATGGATGTAGATGCTCGGAATTGTGCTTGACAGAAAATAAGCACTGAGATCCTGTTCAATGTTATTTCATCCCTATAGCAGCCTACAAGGAAGATGTGTTTTTGACAGGAAACTGAGACATGGGGACAAATAATTTACCCAGGGTCCCTTAGCTACCAAGTATCAGAGCAGGCATGGCTTCCAGCTACACCGACTCTGCTGATACTTCTTGTCTTCTGAATCATCTTAAGTTAATGGTGACTGCTGGGCCCTTTGCCTGGGCCTGTGGTCTCCTTCGAAGTCATTGACACCTGCGTTTTTACCCACTGTGAATGATTGGTCCCTATAGACTGAATTTCACTCTCCACCACTGTGAGATCAAGTACAGCTGGGCATCGGGCTTTCTGGGTAGCCCACAGGATATAACCTTGATCACCAAGGTTGGATGGGCAGTACAGAGTTTGGTGGCCTTGGGGTACATGCCATGTGGGGTATGCTGTGTCCTTAAGGGAAGAGATTTCGAAAATAGATATAGTCAATACACACCATTAATAGGAGCTGCAGAAGCTGTCGCATTCTTCAAGGTAATGACCTCCCTGAGGGCGAGGAGCATGACTGCCTAATCACCTCCTGTAGACTCCTGGGCACATTTGTCTTTAATTGGTCTTTTTTTTTTTATTTTTTATTTTTTTATTTTTTTTTAGCTAATGGTAGCAAAACTAAGATCTTTCCAATTTTAATTTTTTCCTTATGAAAGTAATTTTTTCCTATTGCAAAAAGAAAAAAGAGAGAAACTTTCAGAAAAATGTAAGATATTTTTGTTTTGCATTGAGAACTTTGGGATGACTAGGGGCACAATGAGAACATAAATGTCAGTCTGGCCCTGGGGGTGATCACCAGCCTTAACACACATGCTTCTCTATTCAGTGCCCACAGAATCGATGTAGTCTTTGCCTTTAAAAAGTTCTTACATCTAAATAAAGGATTACAATCTATACCAGAAGATGTTTAGAGCAAGAAGCAGGATAGTGCTGAGAGAAATTGGTGAGCACAAGGACTAAGCAAAGGACATCAGGCGGTGATAGGCATGAGTCTAGAAGTTGAGGGGAAGTGGTAGAGCCGCTGCTGCCGGGGATCAGAAGAGGGTGCTTGGCGTGGGCAGAACAGATCAGCCATGATCAATGACCTAGAACAGCCACTGCAAAAGACACGTCTCAGGTCCCAGCTGGTGACAGTTCATTCACATAGGCATTTCCAAAGTATTTGTTGAGTGGCTATTGTGGAAATGTGCTGGGATTGCTGACGCAAGATGATTCTGTCTCTGTCATCCTAGTATTTACGGTCTTGGAGAAATGAGACCCAAATGCCTGAAATAACTCGATAACCACCAAAGGCAGAGTTTGTGTCTAACTGGGGCACAGTGGGGGCAGTCTGAGGAGGAAGATATCAGTTTGAGATCACCCAGGGGCGATCCTTATGGGAGCCAGGTACTTAAAACGACAGCAATGACAATGGTATTAGCTAACATTTTTGAAGCGCACAGCTTTACGTATAACTCATTGAATTTACAAAGGACCCAGCGAGGGAAATCCCATTACCACCCCTATCCTTGAGATAAAGAAATGGCACAGAGATGTTAAGTGCTTTGCTCAAAGACCCATAACCCATCCATAGGTCTAGGGTCTGGACTCGAGCAGTTTGATATTTCTTGGGTGAAATTGTTAACATTATTATCTTAAAGCTCATGCAGAA
>NW_011888890.1:2732802-2734683 GCF_000151845.1 Pteropus vampyrus | reverse complement strand
AATGTGCTGGGATTGCTGACGCAAGATGATTCTGTCTCTGTCATCCTAGTATTTACGGTCTTGGAGAAATGAGACCCAAATGCCTGAAATAACTCAATAACCACCAAAGGCAGAGTCTGTGTCTAACTGGGGCACAGTGGGGGCAGTCTGAGGAGGAAGATATCAGTTTGAGATCACCCAGGGACGATCCTTATGGGAGCCAGGTACTTAAAACGACAGCAATGACAATGGTATTTGCTAACATTTTTGAAGCGCACAGCTTTACGTATAACTCATTGAATTTACAAAGGACCCAGCGAGGTAAATCCCATTACCACCCCTATCCTTGAGATAAAGAAATGGCACAGAGATGTTAAGTGCTCTGCTCAAAGACCCATAACCCATCCATAGGTCTAGGGTCTGGACTCAAGCAGTTTGATATTTCTTGGGTGAAATTGTTAACATTATTATCTTAAAGCTCATGCAGAATGCCTACTGTGCACAGGGCACTGAACTAGGTGGTAGAAACCAAAGAGGTAGGTGATTTGGGCCTAGCTTCAGGTGGTTAGCAGTTTATAGCAGGGCACAATTAGTACTGTGAAAGAGCAACTAATGACCTTCCCAGGATTTCCCGTTCCCCATTTATGTCATGCACCCCGACCCTGATTTCTTGAGTAAATGAATACACAAATGAAGAGATGGATTTAAATAAGTGGATAATTGCTCTTTGTTCCTGCACTATTAAATGTATAGGATGCATCAGTTTTCTGAAACAAAACAGAACAATAAAGTTATTATAAGTGAAATTGGACTGAATTGTACTTCTCCTAGCCCATCTGCCTCCTTGAAGCAGTCACCTTCCATCATTGTCTTTGGGCTCCCAGGCCAACCTAATTCAATTCTGCAGTGGGTGGTCCAGGCAGGAGGATCTCAGAAAGGCCTGGGCTTAGTCTGCCCAACTTCAGATATGACACTAAGTCATTTGGATTCCTCCTGACACAGGTCTTCTGTCCCACTGTTTTCTTCACCGTATCCACCTCCAGGCACACTAGGTCTGGCCTTATCTCTTGTCTGTGCTTTGGTAATAGCATTTGAACAGACAAACACAAGAGATTTAGCATCCTTTAGGTGGATCTCAATTTGATAGAGACTCTTCTTCTTATTTGCAGCTTAATCCTCGAGCAAATGTCTGGATCTCTTTGACTTCAGTTTCCTTATCTGTACAACTTGGAAAACAATACTTTACCTGGAAGGTATGTGAGGATGAAGTGAGGGTGACCACATCAGCTGCCTAGTACAGGGAATCCCCCGATGCTATTATAATCCATGGATATTATTATTAGATTTCCCATTTCCAAACCAGCCTATATGTGGCTGCCAGATTAATATTTCCCCAAATACAATTTTGATCATGTCACTTCCTATCCTCCTGCAAAAGCTGCAGTTGCCAATAGAGAAAGTCTGTTTGTAAGAGGAGTCACTTACCTCATTTTTCCTATGTGGGTGCCAGAATCTTGACTACAAAAGTCAGGTATCTCCTAGTCAGCCCAGTCTCTATAAAAATACCTGAAGAGGTTCTTGAATTTACAAAGACAATACCAGAGCGAGGGTTTGTTAATTATGGTCGAACCCACCCAATAGTAAGAGACCAATATAAGCATTCTATAGTTAGGTTATGCATACTTATGTACTTGTGTGGTGGGACAAGAACTTTTGGAAATGTCAACAGATCCCTCCCCCCCAACACACACCCACACCCCCACTATAATTTTTCTGGCCCTTTGCCTTCTTCGATTAGACTAGTCATTCTGTACTCACTGCCTTGGAGGAAGAAATGTGATAGAAGAAAGCAGAGAAAAGGGGAACCTCTTCCTGATGTTGAGTTCCAAAAGCTGGGCCCAT
>NW_011888890.1:2724707-2732752 GCF_000151845.1 Pteropus vampyrus | reverse complement strand
CTTATTTGCAGCTTAATCCTCGAGCAAATGTCTGGATCTCTTTGACTTCAGTTTCCTTATCTGTACAACTTGGAAAACAATACTTTACCTGGAAGGTATGTGAGGATGAAGTGAGGGTGACCACATCAGCTGCCTAGTACAGGGAATCCCCTGATGCTATTATAATCCATGGATATTATTATTAGATTTCCCATTTCCAAACCAGCCTATATGTGGCTGCCAGATTAATATTTCCCCAAATACAATTTTGATCATGTCACTTCCTATCCTCCTGCAAAAGCTGCAGTTGCCAATAGAGAAAGTCTGTTTGTAAGGGGAGTCACTTACCTCATTTTTCCTATGTGGGTGCCAGAATCTTGACTACAAAAGTCAGGTATCTCCTAGTCAGCCCAGTCTCTATAAAAATACCTGAAGAGGTTCTTGAATTTACAAAGACAATACCAGAGCGAGGGTTTGTTAATTATGGTCGAACCCACCCAATAGTAAGAGACCAATATAAGCATTCTATAGTTAGGTTATGCATACTTATGTACTTGTGTGGTGGGACAAGAACTTTCGGAAATGTCAACAGATCCCTCCCCCCCAACACACACCCACACCCCCACTATAATTTTTCTGGCCCTTTGCCTTCTTCGATTAGACTAGTCATTCTGTACTCACTGCCTTGGAGGAAGAAATGTGATAGAAGAAAGCAGAGAAAAGGGGAACCTCTTCCTGATGTTGAGTTCCAAAAGCTGGGCCCATTTAGGGGGAAAGAAGTAGTTGACAAAAGACAGAAGAAAAATTTGAGATTAAGAGCAAGATTTTCCTGCCTCTCCTTCACTAGAAAAGTCCCGAGGATTGGGGAAACAGGAAAGCAGAGTGGTGGAGGAGATCTGTAAGGAAAGGCTGTGCTGGAGGGGGCCCTGCCTTAGCCAGGCCCGAGGGCAGCTGTACCCCCAGGGCTCTGCTAGTTCTTCTTCCTGCCAGCTACCCAGCACTTCCCTTCCGAGCAGCCTCCCATGGGAGGACTCTCTTCTGTACCTGACCCATTTGACTAACTCCATGTGAACGGCCCTCAAGATCTCTTCTGGGCCAGTAGGGTTCAGGCAGACCCTGCTACGATTGTGTACTACAAACCAAATTATATTCAGCAGGGCTCCGATCCCTATTAACTAAAGATGTCTCTGTTCCAGTCAGAAATGAATTTATCTCTCTCCAGGAAATAAAGCTATAATGGAGAAATGGAAGGAATGGGCTTATTTTTGAGATGGGACCCTTGCTTGGTTGCCTCTGGAATCTGGTGCCACATAGGCAATATTACAGAAGGTAAATTTCTGATTTAATAGAAGGAGATTCTTGCTCCTTCTCTTCGGGCTTGAGAGCCTCTCTCCAGAGCCATCTGTGGGGTTGGAGCTTCTAGAGGGAAGGTGGGTGTTAGGAACATAACTGAATGTAGTTTTCTGGGAGAGACAGTCAGTGGGGCAGACATCCTGTAAAGCATTCTGTGGTAGACTGTTCCATCAGTGGTCCCCACCATGCTTCTCTTGTGTGGTCCCCTCCCCCATGGACTCTGGGAATGATCACATGCCCTGCTTGGACAATGAGACTCTAGTAGGCATGATGCAGGCAGAGACTCCATAGGTGCTGGCACAATGGGGCTTGTCTTCTTGGGACCTCCCTCTTGGAAACCAGCTGCCATTTGGTAAGGAAACCAAAGTAAACTACTGAAGGAAGAGAGACCACATGGAGGAAAATCAAGGCACACCAGCTGTCAGCTGGCACCGATGACCAGACATGTGGGTGACACCTTCATGGACATTTCTCCATCTGAGCCCCCAGCTGGATGCAGCCACCTAAGAGACCCCAGCAGACACACAGGCAACAGAGTGAGCCACCCCTTTGAGCCCACTCCAAGTTGCAGAATCACCAGCAAATAATGGTTGCTGTCATCTTAAGCCACTAAGTTTGGGGTAGTTTGTTGTACGGCAGAAGGTTAATAGAACTTCTTTCCATAGGATGCTTTCTCTTCCAAATTCAGGGATCTTCCACAGGGCCGAGACCTTGTCCGTTTTAATCACCATATCTTCAGCCCCTAACAGCCCATAGCAGATGTCCAATAAATATTTGTGGAATTCATGACACAAAATCAAGCACCATAGCATCCACACTGCATTGCGATGCTCTTTTTTTCCTGGCCATTTCTCTCCCTTCTGGACCATGAGCTCCCTAGTCCTGAAGTTTTCATTTATCGTAGATGAATGGTGGGCAAATTTTGAAGGGCTCTCTATATGTAACACTTTATTAACTGAGATTTTGACTATTGTCTATGGAATTTTGGTTAACTGAAAGCTGAGAGCAATGAGCAATAAATATCCATACATTCTAAAGATTGGTGTTAGACAACTTTGCAGCACATGCTGAGCAGACTGAAATCTTTTCTGACACCTTAGCCCATTCTTTGCCTCCACCCTCTATGAGAGAAAGACTGAGCAGCACTAGAGATCTGTAATGGGGCCAGAAGCTGGAGCCAGACAGTCTGGGTTCAAGTCCCCACTCAGCTACAGAACATCTGTGAGACTGTGGCCAAGTTAATTAACCTCTCTGTACTTCCATTTGCTCATCTGCAAAATGGGGATAATGATAGCATCTACCTCATAGGGATACTGTGAGGATTAAAAGAAGTTCTGTATAGAGACCAAGCAGTTCTATATACAGAATCCTGGGGACAGTGCCCAGCTCATAGTAAGGGCCTGTAAGCGTCAGCTAGCATCAGTATCATCAGAATGAATAAGGATCTCTTTGAAAAAAGTTGGCTGCCTGGGAAAGGGCATACATTTCTCAGTGAGGGAAGCCCACATTTGAGGATGTTTTCCAGAATGAAACTGACATATCACTTATTGCCCTACCCCAGCCTCTAGCTGAATGGCTGTTGGACTGAAGAAACATCTAGACCCTTCCTGAGCTTCTGCAGAAGTGGTCATGGTGAGAGAATTCTTTAGAAAATGTAACCTGCATCCACTGGCAGTTGGCGGCATGAAGCCTAGAAAAGGCCAAGGGAGAAAGGCTGGCAGAGTGAGGGGCTGAGGTGGGCATGGTACCTACAACCAGGGATTTGAGGGTCAGGATGCTGTTTCCCACCAGCTAAGTGGACACTGTGGACAGTCTTACGAGTACAGCCCTCCTAATGGGGGTGTGCCCAAGGGGATGGTCTTTCCAGGGCAATGGCAGCCCATAAGGAGAGGTGAAGAGGAGGAGGTATGCCCATGGATGTGGCCCTGAGGAACAGCCTGGGGAGCCTGTGGGCCACACTGAGTCAGAGGCCCCAGCGGGCGGGATCTGAAAGAAGACATTGAAGTGCCCATGGGAGACAGAACCAGGGTTTGGACATCTGCCATGCAGGACTCGGCGGCACCAGCTCATTCACTGGACTATTCTGGCCCTTTCCCTTCTGTCCTTCCTGCTGCAGCCCTAGAAGGGTTAGAGCAATTGGGGGAGGGACTCCGAGGGTGTGGAAACACACCCCCATTCCCCAACTGCAGGTTACTGTGCCCGATTTAGATCTAAGCCCGGGAAAGAAAGGAGCTTTGCATCGGATGAGAAATTGAAGTTTTTATACTAGAGTGGTCTGCACTTTATCAGTTTCTGGGAATGAGACTTTTCTAATGCCTAAGGGTAACTGGCAGTGCTCTGGAACCAGCCTGAAATGCCATCCCTGGTGGGGAGATGCAAAGGGAGTAGGCGGAAAGTTTGTGTTCGAGAAAAATAAGGCTGCCACTGCAATATATTCAGTTACACTGATGTCATCTTGTTGTATCCTCCCAACAGCTCTGAGAGGTAAATTGCTCGATTCTCACTTTACAGAGGCTGAGTGAAGTCCACTTACTTGCCCAAGGTGCCACATAACAAAGGTGTAGCATGTAAATTACAAACACCGCATCACCAGCCCCCAAAGCAAAAACCTGGACCCCTCGTTTATCTCACCCCAGGTTCTGATGGAGCGAAAAAATAAATAAATAAATAAGGAAAGAGACACAGGCAGACTTGCTAATTTATCCAAGCGGAGCTGGAGTTCAGGCCTGACTTCTCTGACCACAAGGTAGAAGCTCTTCACTCCTTGAGTCAATGCTGCCCTTCACACCTTTGCAGCCCCATTCGCAGCTCAACATCCAGGAAGATTTCTCTACGACTTGTAAATGAATGCCTTTTCTCCACTGGCAGTTCAGGTATGCCCTCACCAGAGCAAAAGCCCCCTTTTGGGTAGGCAAAACAGGATCCTTCGGAGCCAAATGAATCGGCTCCAGTCCCAACCAGAGGTCAGTGCTCTGGGAGACCAGGACAGGGCAGCTGCATTTCCCTGTTGCTGGCCTTGGGTTCTTCTGACGTACAACCCATACTTCCCAGCACAAGGATGTGCCCTGGAGGAAAGATGGCAGCAGACACTGTGCCAGACTGAGGGGTCTGGCTGTAGGACAGAAACTTGGCCTTAGCCATCTTCCTGGAAGAACTTACAAGAGCAAAAGTGTTTCGTATCAGGCAGTGTCCCCAGTGGCCTAAAAGACTGGGAGAAATTAGCCAATCTGCTTGTGTTTCTTTCCTTATATACTTTTTTCGCTCCATCAGAACATGGGGCGAAATAAACGAGGGGTCTAGGTTGTTGCTTTTGGGGCTGGTGATGTGGTGTTTGTATTTTACACGCTGCACAGGCAGCTGATCTCGCCGTTGGAAGGAAGGGGAGCCCAGAGCGAATAACCCTGAACAGAGAGGGGCCAGGATTCCCAGCACCCTTGCCTTGGGTGTGTTCTGTATTTACTTACATTTGACCGTGGGTGTGTCTGATGTTCTGGGAATTTATATCATTTCAAACAAAAGCTCAAAGCCACACACTGAGAAGATCGTCTCTGGAGGTTTGGAAAAACTGTTCAATTTCCCTGAGCTACCGGTGGAGCAAATCCTCCCTAATTTCATTTGCTGTTTGTAAAGCATTTTCACAGATATCCTTTCATTAGATCCTCATAAAAACCCCCAAAGTGGATGGGAAAATATCACTATCCTTATTTTACAGAGTTCCCAGAGCCACACCATGATTAAAACACTTGCCTGGGGTCAAATAGTCATAGGTGACGCCAGTTCTGGCCCCGTTTCTCCTCTCCGCCCCCCTCCCCAGACCAGCCCTGGCTACTCCTAAGGTCACCCCTCGGTCTCCATCTGCAGCCAGGCCGGGCTGGGAAGAAGGCAGGGGTGCGGTCAGGTACTTGCAAACACTGTGCCTGAGGTTTGTTCCCACAGTGTCATTATTTCCACCTCCCTTTCTAGTAGACTTTAGACTTTTCCAGGGTCTTTGACCCAACAATTCTGCTACTAAGGATTGGTTTTTAGATACTATTCAAATTTCATCACAAAGATAGATGTCTATGGTGTCCGTCACAGTGTCATTCATTAAAGGGGCAGACTGCAAATAGCTTGTCTACCTAAGAAGGGGCCCAGTTAAATTAATTAGGATGTTTTGAATCAATGGAATAGTATTCAGCTCTTAACAATTCACTTAAGAGGATACTGAATAACATGGAAAGATGTTCATGATCCATTGTTAGAAAATGAAACAGGTTACATAAAAAGTGTTTCAAGATGGTCCCATTTTGCTTCAACAAATATTTATATCTCCCCGGATACGTTGACAAATACCCAGAAAGCTATCCACCAAAAAAAGAATAATGGTCTCTACTTCTGGTCGGTGTAAACCTTCTCTTTGATTACCTATGTTTTCTAAGTACTCTACATTCAACATGAATTAATTTTATTCTGTGAAAAAAAGTTATTTAAAAACAGCAACAAAGGATTAGCTCCATTGTTTTCATTGTTTATGAATTCAGTCCCTCAGCTATTTTCGCTTAACGCATTAAGTGTTAGAGATTCAGGAACGTCTTCAGAAATCGGTCTGCCCTCCCTGCGCCGTTGACCCTTTCCAGGTGCTTAGGCCTTTCCTTTCAGAGGGAAGCCAATTTTTACTGAGCATTTACTCCGTACCGGGCATTCTTTCACACGCTTTACCTCACTTAATCCTCGACGCTGTTTTCTGCAGGGAAGGCATTATGATTTCTGTTTTAAAGATGAGAGACTGAGGTTCAGAGTGGTTAGATAACTTGGTTATGGTAGCGCAGCTAATTAGCGGCAGAGCTGGGAGTTAATACAGGTCTGCTTGAATCTCCGCCCCTGCTTGAAGCCACGGTTGCCTCTCACCATGACCTTGAGTGCCTCTGTTTCACAAGGATTGATCACGTGGCCTTGAATGGCTTCCATACCTGTCCTGGTTGGAATCCAAGTGTGGTGTCTGCAGGGCTCGAGGAGGTGGCTGAATTAATTGTCAGGAGCAAATCTGAAGACCTGTTTCCTGAGCTCTCCATCGCCTAGGGGAACCCAAGCTGATGAAAGGCACAGTGACCCACACTGCACCTGGGCCTACCCACTCCACTTCCTCACCTGCTTTCCGTGCACCACATGCCCGGATCAAGTGGTGCTGTCTGTTAAGGATTCCAGGGAATTCTGCGGGAGCAGAGCAGAGACATTTTGCTGAAAACGGAATTTTCAAGTTGGCATTTAAATATTTGAAATCCAAAGAAAAGCATAAAAGAAACAAAAACTAAAAACAAAATAAAAATCCACCGGTGGACTGAGCTCTGGGGATTAAATATTCTCTTTGTATTGTGCAGAGAGAGGCACGGTGCAGCTGGCCTGGAGTTTTCAGTTGGCCATGCAGAAAAACGCTCCTGGGTGCTTCCTTTAAAAACTAAATCAACATTATTTTAATTTGTGTTCCCTGCTTCCTTACTTGCGATGGAGGGGAAGGTGCGAGGCTGAGCAAGGAGCATATTTCTCTTACAAGTTAACTTAACATGCAATATGCAGGGGATTACTCTGGGCTCACTCAATACCACAGCCCAGAGCTTTATAGAATTCTATTGATCTTAGCTAAAGCTGTTTAATTTTTTTTGCTTTAATTTTCTTTCCTTATTTGCTCATTAAGTTGAGGTGAAGAAGGGGCGGGGGACTGATGGCAGGCAACACTCCTTGGATTGCAGGCTGGTTTGAGGGATAGGAAGCTAGCTAGTTTGGCCTCTCCCACTGCTAGCATGCATTAGCAGCCTTTTAATCTAGGGGTTTGGGAGGGGGGCTGCAGGGAAAGGAGAAATAGTAACCAGACCACCCCTCCCCCCCAGATATTCTCTGCTGCAAACACTCGTAGAATAAGGACTCTGAGTACACAAAACGAAGGGAAAACCCAACTGTAGAGTGAATCTGACATAGATACACCCCACAAGAAGCTTCCCTTCCAGTAACAGAGAGAAACACGTTAGTCCAAAATGGGACACAGATGTGCCAGGATAATCGAATTAGAGATTCATTTTTTGCTGTTAGAGGAGGCACAAAAGAATGAAAAGGAAATTTCTCCCATCTGCTCCCCAAACCTTTAACTATGCTATAATCTTCACCTAGGGTCATCAGGGACTTGAGATGGACTTGCAAAGTAAGGGAAGTCACGGCTGGAGCTTGGACTACAGGTATGGGAGGTAGGGCGGGAATGACTAGGGCTGATGGTCTGAGGGCCAGAAACTTTGCCCACTTCCTGCCGTCCTTCCTGGGCAGGTGATCCATGGGCAGGTTTCTGGATTGATTAAGCTCCACACTTTGGGAACCTGGGATGAGGAGTGGGCTGTGGCTGCACTGAGCCCCGTGGAGGGCACATCTGGAGCCTGCCTCCTGCAGCAGGGCCCAAAGAACTGCTGCTCTTCTGTGGCACCCTATAGTAGGAGGAAGCACGATGATGGCGATTGCCACCAAAGGTGAAGGACCCAGCCCATCTCTTATTTTCTCAGGTCCCAAAATCCTTGTAGGGCCCAACACAGAGCAGGAGAGAAGCCCAATATTAATAAGTGGCATCTATTGAGCTTCACTGTGTGCCAGGCATTGTGCTATGTTCTCTCTTTATGTTATTTTAATGAGTCCCCACAAAATACCTCTGAGATAAGTCCCATTATCATCCCTTTTTTGTAGATGATAATATTGAG
>NW_011888890.1:2712271-2724657 GCF_000151845.1 Pteropus vampyrus | reverse complement strand
CAGGAGCAAATCTGAAGACCTGTTTCCTGAGCTCTCCATCGCCTAGGGGAACCCAAGCTGATGAAAGGCACAGTGACCCACACTGCACCTGGGCCTACCCACTCCACTTCCTCACCTGCTTTCCGTGCACCACATGCCCGGATCAAGTGGTGCTGTCTGTTAAGGATTCCAGGGAATTCTGCGGGAGCAGAGCAGAGACATTTTGCTGAAAACGGAATTTTCAAGTTGGCATTTAAATATTTGAAATCCAAAGAAAAGCATAAAAGAAACAAAAACTAAAAACAAAATAAAAATCCACCGGTGGACTGAGCTCTGGGGATTAAATATTCTCTTTGTATTGTGCAGAGAGAGGCACGGTGCAGCTGGCCTGGAGTTTTCAGTTGGCCATGCAGAAAAACGCTCCTGGGTGCTTCCTTTAAAAACTAAATCAACATTATTTTAATTTGTGTTCCCTGCTTCCTTACTTGCGATGGAGGGGAAGGTGCGAGGCTGAGCAAGGAGCATATTTCTCTTACAAGTTAACTTAACATGCAATATGCAGGGGATTACTCTGGGCTCACTCAATACCACAGCCCAGAGCTTTATAGAATTCTATTGATCTTAGCTAAAGCTGTTTAATTTTTTTTGCTTTAATTTTCTTTCCTTATTTGCTCATTAAGTTGAGGTGAAGAAGGGGCGGGGGACTGATGATAGGCAACACTCCTTGGATTGCAGGCTGGTTTGAGGGATAGGAAGCTAGCTAGTTTGGCCTCTCCCACTGCTAGCATGCATTAGCAGCCTTTTAATCTAGGGGTTTGGGAGGGGGGCTGCAGGGAAAGGAGAAATAGTAACCAGACCACCCCTCCCCGCCAGATATTCTCTGCTGCAAACACTCGTAGAATAAGGACTCTGAGTACACAAAACGAAGGGAAAACCAAACTGTAGAGTGAATCTGACATAGATACACCCCACAAGAAGCTTCCCTTCCAGTAACAGAGAGAAACACGTTAGTCCAAAATGGGACACAGATGTGCCAGGATAATCGAATTAGAGATTCATTTTTTGCTGTTAGAGGAGGCACAAAAGAATGAAAAGGAAATTTCTCCCATCTGCTCCCCAAACCTTTAACTATGCTATAATCTTCACCTAGGGTCATCAGGGACTTGAGATGGACTTGCAAAGTAAGGGAAGTCACGGCTGGAGCTTGGACTACAGGTATGGGAGGTAGGGCGGGAATGACTAGGGCTGATGGTCTGAGGGCCAGAAACTTTGCCCACTTCCTGCCGTCCTTCCTGGGCAGGTGATCCATGGGCAGGTTTCTGGATTGATTAAGCTCCACACTTCGGGAACCTGGGATGAGGAGTGGGCTGTGGCTGCACTGAGCCCCGTGGAGGGCACATCTGGAGCCTGCCTACTGCAGCAGGGCCCAAAGAACTGCTGCTCTTCTGTGGCACCCTATAGTAGGAGGAAGCACGATGATGGCGATTGCCACCAAAGGTGAAGGACCCAGCCCATCTCTTATTTTCTCAGGTCCCAAAATCCTTGAAGGGCCCAACACAGAGCAGGAGAGAAGCCCAATATTAATAAGTGGCATCTATTGAGCTTCACTGTGTGCCAGGCATTGTGCTATGTTCTCTCTTTATGTTATTTTAATGAGTCCCCACAAAATACCTCTGAGATAAGTCCCATTATCATCCCTTTTTTGTAGATGATAATTTTGAGAGGGAAAAAAGTTAAGTCTCCTGTCCAAGGTCTTCTTGGTGGTAAGTTGCAGGCCAGGACTTGCTGGTTCCTGGACTCCTTGTCCTCAACCACTATTGTGTGTTATTGCCCACTCTTACGGGGATCACCTGTGCCTTAGTGGTTGTTCACACAGTTTTATTTGGGAGGGAGGAAAGAATTAAACATGATGTTATTTGCACCCTGATATTGTGGAACAAATTCATACCTGGTACAAAAGTAATAGATGATAACATGCTATGGGAGTTTAGAGCTCAAAGAGCTTACTTCTGGTGGAGAAAAGTTGTTTTAGGTGGGACTGTGAATGGACAACTGAACATGCAGAAGAAAACTAAAAATTTTCTTGGGGGCAGGGTGTCCAAAAATTTAGCGTAAACTTGGAGACAGTGAGCAGTTCCCTTTGACTGTGGTGTAGACTTGGGAAGCAGTAGAAGATAAAATAAGAAAGGGAGGTTGTGTCCAGATCATAAAGGGTTAAGAGTATTAGACTCCCTGATGAAGGCTGGGGTAGCAGAAGGGTTTCATCTCATGGAATGTATGTGACTGGCAGCAGCTACCTGGACTGTTCTGTAGGAAGGATACACAGAATCAACGGGAAAGAGAGCCGAATCAAGTAGCAGTGTCCACCATAGGCTGAGACTCCGAAAGAAGACGGTGAGATTGGGCCCTGGTAGAAGATGGGGTACAAGCCTCAAATTCTTAGTGAATATCTGGTCATTCTGAGGTACAGAGACGGATTCCTTTATGTTGTCAATTATTGCTTCTCTCCACCCCTACTCCAATTTTATTAGAAATGACTGGAAATAGTGAAGCCGAATAAATTCAAAGGTAGCTAGAGAGCTCTGTTTGTTTATGCTTTTCATCTGAAGCCTCCAAGTCTGATCTGATGTGCAACACGCTGCGTGGGATTCCAGAGCACCCAGTTCTAAGCTGGGCTCTGCCAATAATAGCCAGTGGGGGGCTTGAGGCACGCATCTGAAAACTCTCTGAAGTTGTCCTACATCACAGAGTTTTCGTAAGGAGAAAAAGAAGTGACCTATTTGAACATACCACGACAAAAGAAATGTGCCCTCCTGGTTAAATACCATATTTTAGCAAATAAAAACTACCATTGGTTATAAGACATCCTATCATTTTATGTATCATTAAGAAAGAAAAATAATGCCGTCAGCTATAGTACACCATCGAGTGTCAATTGCATTCTGTTGTGAGGAATATTAAAATGTTGGAAAAATAGCATTTTAGAATCAATCATATATCGTCCATTATGAAAAATATCCAGTTTCCAGTTGCCAATCTCCACCATTTAAACAACTTAAAAATGTGTTTGCTTGGACTACAGATCACGTTCTTAATGCATAAATTTCCACATTCAAATCAACTCACACTACCTAACACAAAAATCTGGACTCCCATTCTTACTTTGTAACTGAAAGTTGGGGAGATATAGTTCTTAAGGGGAGACTGTCCCAATTTATAATGACTATGAAAACACTAGTTTGACTGTTGGTTCAGATTTAACTGGCTCTAAATCATATAAGCTGCCAAACAGCCTTGATTAAACACTTGCTAGAAATACTTCAAGGTCAGAGAGCCCTGTGATTCTGTGTGTGATACAGTAAAGCTGTGTTAGATGTCAGCCTGGGGCTGGAAATGGTAGAAGGTGAGGCCCAAGCTGAGGCTCACAAGCTTCAAATTCACCCCTCTCCTCCACTTAATTATTTGTTTAATCCTTGGGAACAAGTTATGTGAACACAAACTAGCTCCTAACCAAACAGGTCTCCTCTGGGAAACGTATATGAAACATTCCCAGGGGAGCTATAGGACAATCTGCTTACTTGAGTTTACACAAACTTGGGAAAAGACTTTTGAAGAAAGGTAGAAGGATGCACTAGTCAAGACTTCTGGTTGCAAGTGGTGGAAACTCAGATTTAGCTGGCAACAAGGGAATCATGAGAGGTCTGAGAGATGCTTAGAAACCTAGGGACAGGATACTGCCAAGACCACTACTCTGTCCCTTGTCTTTGTCTCTCTCCATGTTGGAGCCATTGCCTCCTGTGCAGACTGGCTGCCTTCACATGGCTGAGAATGTGACTGCTGACAGCTCCCTAACAATTCCACTATCATACTTTTTCTCGAGTTCCGGTTTGAAACATTCCAGGGAAGAATTTTTATTGGCCTAATTTGGATCATGTGACACTCCTAGATAAAGCAATTGTGGCCAAGGAGCTAAAGTACTATGATTTTAAATCTCAACTACAGATACAAGATTTAAGAAAGGAAAAGAAATAACTTTCTAAGTGGGGTGGACTGATATCCCCGAAGAAGGATGAATGTGACAGACAAATAATAGATGCATTTTAATGAATATATTTACTCCTGGAAAAGCCCTTTCATTGCATGATTAAAAAAAAAAAAAAAAAGTAGTCCTTAGAGGTTTGGCTGACAACAAAATAATCTTATCGGCAAAACAGTCAGGCGAATTTAACCCATTAATTAATAATGGGGTATTAGGGCCTCCACAAAACTATAGTTGCCATCTTGGTGAGAGCTAACACACCATTCTACAGAAGACATACCCTGAAAGGCAATGTGTGTCCACAGTATAGAAATTTCTGATCTTCAAAAAATTATTATTGGATAACTTAGTCAAGTTCTGTGTGTACAATTGCATTTGTACTTACAAGAAGAGTAAGCGTGTATGGACTATGATGCTCAGAAGGACTAGGCCTAATTCCTCTTCTCTAATCTACAGACGGACCTTGAAAGCTTCTTGAGAAACTCAGTGATTTTTGTGCCCTTGACCAAAGACTTGGCCTTCTCTTCTAATAAGAGACAGATTATGAGACTTATTGTTGTAATCAAGTATACTGCAGAAGATGGAGTTTATTACTTTACAAAGACCATCAGAAGAGCTATTCAATTGGTCTCAGTACCAGGAGCAGCTATATTGCTTCCTTGAACAACTAAATGATTTTCACTTTACAGACAGTACATTCCATGACCTTTCATGTTCCCCTCTTCATCGTGGCTGCTAGGAAGCTCAGAGCCAAATTTATGATTCACTGGTAGTCCAACTTTGAATCTTAAATGGCAGGCATTTAGTGTACAAACCTATCTCTTAACTCCATCCTACTTCCTTAACATTATTTTCTCTTTGTCTTGAAATTTAAAACTGACATTAGCTATTTAATCTTGTTATACTACCTATATTATTGTGAGCCACCATAAATATATTTTTTTTCTTTTAAGAATAAGATCAAATAATTATTTGACCTTGGGTTTGGGGTTTTGAAGCTTCTTGCAGGCAGAAACCATCTTGGGGGAGTATGGCAATGGCAATTTGTATTATGAGCCACTTGTTCTGGAGCACAGCTGATGTCTCAGGAACATTCTTGACATGTTGTCCCTTTGCAGGGATTTCTAAACTCACCTGCAAACCGTTTAGTTACAAACTACATTGTGAATTTATTGATCTTTCCTCTTAACATTTTTTGGCCATGAAAACAGAATGTATGAAGTTCTTTCCAAGACTTGGGAAGTAAATTCACTTCTTTATGGTAATGAAGGCCAAAGGAGATTTCAGTTTCATCCTTTACAATATTATTCCATGTCAACAATATCTTCAAGCTTTCCTTTAATTGCTGAGAGATTTGTATTTAACAATAAACCTCAAATATTTAGGCATTTACAATTCCAACAATAATGATTACAATGATAAAACAATTGTTGCCTACAGTAAATGATCGTAGCAATGACTTTTAGGAGAATACTTGATGAGTGACTTTCATTTCCATGACTGCGATGTAGGGTTGAGATTTGAGGCATTCAGTCAGATATAAGGGTGGAAAAGCGAACAACCTAAATGAACCACTCGTTTCTAACTTGGAAGCATGGGGACACAATTCTCTGGGAGACTGGCTTCTCCTTCCTGGCACTCACTATGGGATCTTCATTTCTCCTCCAAGAGTCTTTTTTTTTTTTTTTTTTTTACACCTAGCATTCTTAGGTGGTCTCCCATACCAAGTACTAATCAGGCTCGACCCTGTTTAGTTTCCAAGATCAGATGAGATCCGGCGTGTTCAGGTTGGCATAGCCATACACTCCAAGAGTCTTTTAAAGCTCCTAGCCAAGGCGCACCTCCGCATGGGCCCTATTTTTCTGAAGTTTTTCCATGACACGGTAAGCGAGGCGAACATTTTCAGTGTGATCTGCGTCATGTTCTTCTTTGTTCAAGTTCATATTTTGGTTGAAATGATAACCATAAATATTTAACATTCTAAAAGCTGTGGCTTTCCAGCCCCAACTGTCCGATGGGAGACAGCGTTGCATGCATTAATTTACAACCCATTTCCATTTCAAGCTGGTCGATACTATTTCGTAACGTAGGAAACAAGATGGCATGATTTTGGTGGAGAGGAAAATTGCAGAGAGCGGCTTATAGACCTCAAGACCAAATTCTGAGAGGAAGGATAGAAATTATATTGTGTTCGGGACCATTTTTTTTGTTTTCTTTTTCTTAATCTTGACAATTTCTTTTTCCCAAACCGAAGAAATTAACAATACCATTTTAAAAAGAAGTGAAAGTCTCCTCTTGTGCTGTTTCCCTCCATCACCCACACACATATACACACAAGAACTCACGCACGCCTCCGCCCCCACCACACACACCCTGCAGAGGATGTCCTGATATCCTGATGAGAGATATTACTTCTTAAGGAGGAAGAGAGAGTAAGGAGGGCTGTTCCAACCAAAGCTGGATACAGTGTCTTTGCATATGACCCTGTTGAACAAGGGTGGTGTTTTGAAAAATGACTTCTTGTTGACATTTACATGATACCAAAGGATCTATTTGAATGCCGTTATTTAAGCGATTGCTTTTTGAATTTGCAGTCTAATTCTCATCAATTTCATCCTTAATTTAGAAGAGAATTGATAATGACTAAAAAAGAAGAAAAAATAATGCACAACAGAGACCTGTGTCTTTATGTTACAGAGTGGTTTTTAATTTATTGTTTTCTATAAATGTGATTTTGAATAAACCCCAAACTGACAAGTAAAGGGTTAAGTAGAAATAAATTCTTTCACTTTGGGGACTGTAGAAAAATGGGTGACTAATAAAATATTCCTAGTTATGAAAACCCTACATTAAGAGCTGTTAAAATACATAAATTTAAATTCAATCTCATGAAAATAATTGTTGTGTATCTATATGCTGATGTGTGAGCCAACTTTTACTCTAGATAATTCAGTGGCTATTGATCTTTTATTTTGTATATGTAATAGCAAACTCCTAAGTTCAACAGAATCAAAATACTGATGTTCCACGACTTTCACCTTCAAAGACCTGTACTAATTAGAGCTCTGGTGTCACTGCCCGGCGCCCCTGGTGAGGTCCAGGTGTGAAAGCAGCACTGGAGGCTGGTAGCTCAGAGCGCATCATCCCACGGGGTTATCTCCTTTCTGCTTCCTTTCCTCCTGATGTTAAAGCCTCGCTAGGGGGTACTGGCAGCAGAGGCACCAAAGGAACAAAGCTAAGTCATGTGCCACAGTTAGAACTTATATGGGCTCCAGGCTGGGCCTCTAGTCTGTTCCACTGTTTCTGGCATATACTGGGACCGAATCCCCCTGGGTCGCCATTTTTCCTTCAAAGAACAGATAGTTAGAACTCATTCAATGACAAATGACTAAAAAACATGAAGAAACATGTTTTTTGTTTCTTTGTTTGTTTGTTTTAGGTAACCAAAGAGTCTAGTGGTAAGATGAATGCCAGGTCAGACTTGGTCTAGTGGCCCAGATGATGTCACCCAGGACCTGGCTTTTCTCCTCTCTGCTTTGCTCCTGGTGGCACTGGCTTCATTCTCAGAGTGCTCACAGAGGCCTCCTCAGCAGCGGCAATTTCTCATCTTGGAATAACAAAATTACTCCAGCCATTTTCAACCTCAGACCCTCATACCTCTTCTCAAAGAGAAAGGAGAGGATCTTCTCCTAGTCCCTACAAGTCCTGAGAATCTTTCTCTTAATCCTGTTCTTGGGGAGATAAGATATGCTGCTTGGACTGAGCCAATCAGAGCTCACCCTGGAATAGGGAGTGTGGTCAGTCCTACCCACATGCAGTGAGAATAGAAGGGAACAGAAGAGGGGTACATTTTTGAAAGGAAAATCAAGGTACCGCTGAAGGGGGAGCCATAGGGCTGTGGATACAAAGAACAAATATTCCCTACAACAACTGGTAGCTTCTTGTTTAGTTATGCCTTTGACCAAACATCTTGATTTTATTTTCTTTCGCCACAAAGTCACCTGAGGAAGCCAACAGGTGACGTCAATTCTGGTTGCAGGCTGGATTAAGACTCACATGATCCTTTGATCTCCATCTCCAAGTCCTAGTGCTGTGTCTCCAAAACAAGGGGCTGGCAGTGATGGCAGACACCTGGCACACAGGCCGCCACGTTCCCTTCTTGGTCCTATGGCAGACATCATCCATCAATCACAGGACTTTTTCCTGTGCAGTCCAGATGTGGCCCCAGAGACCTACTTAAAACAGCCCTCTGGACAGCCCCTATGAATGCATTGGTGTTGACAAGTGAGATAAAATGTATTAGCCATCCCTGGAAAGAATTGCACACCAATGACCCAAACTACCAATGCATTTCACTCATATACTCACAAAGATCACTCACAAACACATACGCACATATTCATATACCTCAGTGTTTCTCGAAATGTGGTTTGCAGATCTCTTACATCAAAATCCCCTTGTGTTCTTATTAATATGCAGATTCTGGATACTTATTCTGGAGCTATGGATTCAGAATATTTTTGAAATAACAGTTTTAGATACTCAATAGGCTAGTATACATAGAATGATAAGCTTCTTTCCTACTAGGTCTTTGAGATAGTAGCTCATTCTTTGTGTATTCTTTCAGCAATTTTTGAGCTACTATATGTAGACCCTGGCTAGTTTTTGTGAATTAGATAAGAATGGTGCAAAAAAGTGTTCCTAGACCCACCCAGTCGCTTGTGGTACTATGATTTCAGGCATGTGGGTGGTGGTGTGCCTTGAACCGGATTGATTCTACCCTACGGTTTTAGTCTTTAGAACTTAGTCAAAGGAGGCCCTGATCGTGATTATCTGTAGTAGTGAACGCACCTCACATAAGACAGACACAAACTAGTTAATGCACGTGCATGAAAGCGCGCGCACACACACACACACACACACACAAACACACACCTGGGTTTTAATGAATACATTTTTTTATATAAACCAAAAACGAAATCCCCAAATTCAAATCTATTTATCTTCCTCAACAACCTCAGAGGTTTTTAGAAATACAAATATTTTCATGGAGTAAGAAGTCTTCTGAGAACCCCTAATAACTGTTTTCTCTGAAATACTCAAAGACAAAAAGTATTCCTCCTGAGTGCGTGCGTAATTCCCAGGTATATTTCCAGAACCTCAGGATGCCACTTTCCTGGACTTACATTCAATTGCAGAGAAACGTAGCTAGTCAGTACACAGCTGGAATTTCAGGACTTCATACTTCAAACCCTTCATACTAACGTGTCATGCTAAGAACTAGCTTGTTCTCCAAATGAATCTTCCAGGTTTCTATCACTGCTACCTCCTGAAGCACTAGTTCTTTCCAATCCTCACTGAAAAACACTAATCAGCCTCAACTTACTGAGTAGCGTGCCAGGCTGTGGTGCTGGAAGAGAAATAAAGATGAACTAGGCTCTCTTCATGCTTTCAGAGGGGCTTCTGGTCTATATCTCGGGTGCCAATCTACTTTTCTCTGATGTGCCCCCTGCACTCTCATTACTGGTCTTGGTTTTAGCAAAATTTCAGGGCAGTGCAAGAGCAGCTGAGCAACCACGATTGCACCATGGTGACGAAAGATGCCTTCTGCCCACCCTTATGGAGGTAAGGAGGTGTTCGGGGACAGGGTAGGGGAGCTTTCCACCCCTGCGCTCCCGACAAAATTATCCTGTTAATTTAATAAATGTAAATAATAAATTTACCCTTCCAGGGTAAATCCAAAGCCTTTTTTTTTTTTTGCTGCTGGGGACAGCGGCTCCACCAGAAAATACTTGGAATCATTGAGGCAGAAAATAGAAGGCTCTCTGGGAACAGAGTGCCTCTGATCCCACTCCTTTTATGCCCCAGGAAAAGAAAAGAGGCCCATGTGAAAAACCCCTCCTGGGGCTTCCCAACCAGTTAAACGTGAGGGAGAGAGAGAAAAGGGGGGAAAAATTCTAAATAAAAGCAAAGTCTTTGAAAAACTTCAAAGAAACATTTCTCCTGTTCAGAAGTCCAGAGCACATCTGGCTGGCGGTGAAAAGAGAAGTGGTGTCATCTGGGCAAAAATGTTCTCTTCAAATATGTCCTTTAAGAAAAGCAAGAAAGGAGAGTGCAAGAGATTGAGAGGAGAGACATAATGCAAAGAGGGAAGGGAAGTTAAAGGGAAAAAGAAAAAAAAGGGGGGAAAAACCCCCTCCTAAATCTTGTAATGTTTTAGGAGGGCTTATTAGAGCAAAAATTAAGTGTCATACAGAGCTCTGCTCCAGTATTGATGGCCTTTATTCAAAGAGCCATCACCCTGTAAACTCACTTTAACAACTCCCTTCAGATGAAATATAAAAATTAAAGACATTTACAACACAGCTTAGTAGCAGATGTAGTCGTCCTGTTGGGGCTTAGATCAAATAGTGATGTAAACCCCAGCAGGATTACAGGTCTTATGAAAAAGTCCTTAACAACAGCCCCCAAAAATCTTGGAAATCTTACAAAACATGTTTCCCATTCTCTCCCAACCTCTAGGGTCCCCCTTCCTTTCCCTAGCCCCTCCCTTGATCTGGTGGACTCCTTTTCCATTGTCATCCTTGTCTGGAGTCTTTATGAGTCACTCTACACTTAGCAACTGGGCAAAAAAATTTTTTGTTTGGGCTTCTGCTTATCTTCTCTATCGAGTCATCTCCCCCATCATCATCACCTGGGGAAGTGCCAGGGTGAGGGATGTGCTGAGCAATCTGGGAAAAGGACTGAAATATACATGTAGCTCAAATGAGGTTTGAGGTCTGACCTTCACCTTCGTCAGTTCTTTCCCATTTTTCTTTCATTCTCTTCCAATTCTCTCTTATCCACCAAGAAGAGCCTGAAAGGACATTCCCAACTTGATTGGAAGGCTGGCTCATTCAACAGACTGGGACACATTTTCTATCTGTTATAGTGTAACAGATGCAGGTGAAGGACTTCTCTTCACTCCACCCTTTCTGAGGAAGAGTTTCTCGAGGATTTACTCAGGGAACCATCTGTATCCACCCCTACTCCCACCTGCTCACTTGTTCACTTTCAAAAAAGTCTATTTGTGTGCCCATGGCATGCTAAGCAGCAGGCAAAGTGCTGGAGGCATGAGCGTGACTGTCTTGTTGGTTGTGGTTCTCTTTGCTCTTGAGTTGACATGCCCATGGAATGGCTTTGGAAAGAGGAAAAGTTTAAGGAATGGAAGTAGAGAGGGGCATAAATAAGCTCTATCTGAGAATTTCTGGCTTGTTAGGTCCACTTTATTTGTCACCCAAACTCAAAAATGAAGCCAGTGACCTCTCTTGCCTCTACCGCAGTGCACTGGAAAAGAGTCAAGTTGCCCCGGAGCCTGAGGTCTTGTCCCTGGACACTCCTCTTCTCTGGCAGATGATCATTTAGCCAACAATTTGGGAGTGGCAGTGTTAGATGCTTGGCTATAACTTGGATCAGACAGAAGCCAAGAGGCTGGAAAATAAGAAAGAAGCTAAAGGGCTTTCATGAACAAGTGAGCAAGTCTTGACCCTGTAATGAGCTCCATTCTGAGGGTAGGTTGAGCTCTTTTTCACTGGGAGCAACCTGAGAAGTCAACTAAAATGAAATGTTATCATCTCAGCTGGCTAAAGCAAGGCCAGTGAGAAATTTGTCCTAGGAAGCCCTGAAAGCAGTAAATGAGAGGCTAGCTTGGATGCCACTTGGAGCTTAAGGAGGTTGGAGACATTCCAGGGCTAAGTGGGGGCCTTCTAAGGTCACACAGTCGAGAGTTTTCCAACACCCAAGCCAACATTTACAGCTTGAAATTATGCCCTCCCTGCCCTCTTCTCCTTTGCTTTACCCAAGAGATCTGCAATATGATTGGGTTGCAAATGTTGTCTAGTCCATCCCCATACCTCCCGGCAGGCTTGGCTGGATTTGGTTTCACACATGCTCTAATCTGAAAACAAACTCTGGAAATCAGCTGCTAGGGTGGGAGGCCATGTTGATATGACCAATGATCAAGAAAGGTCTTCTCTCTGGATCCCGAAAGAAATGACATCGAAGGTAATTTTCTCACTCACATTCACACACATATCCTCCTGCAGCCTCATACAGGTACAGGTACACATGCGCGGAGATATAGGTGACCACAGTCTCGGGGGGTTACTTCACGATCATCTGGTACACTTGATCAGAGGAGGCAGCATTTACCTCTACTCATGCAAGGTCTAATCTGTGAAGAAAATGTGTGCTTATGTAAAGAATCAAAGAAGATAATAGTTACAGCCTATGTCACAGGCGTGGACTAATCTTCGATTAAATAATGATATTCAGATGACATTTCTTGGCAACTGGCAGACCAGCTGGAAAAATAAGTCAGAATTTCCAC
>NW_011888890.1:2707817-2712221 GCF_000151845.1 Pteropus vampyrus | reverse complement strand
CCATCTGTATCCACCCCTACTCCCACCTGCTCACTTGTTCACTTTCAAAAAAGTCTATTTGTGTGCCCATGGCATGCTAAGCAGCAGGCAAAGTGCTGGAGGCATGAGCGTGACTGTCTTGTTGGTTGTGGTTCTCTTTGCTCTTGAGTTGACATGCCCATGGAATGGCTTTGGAAAGAGGAAAAGTTTAAGGAATGGAAGTAGAGAGGGGCATAAATAAGCTCTATCTGAGAATTTCTGGCTTGTTAGGTCCACTTTGTTTGTCACCCAAACTCAAAAATGAAGCCAGTGACCTCTCTTGCCTCTACCGCAGTGCACTGGAAAAGAGTCAAGTTGCCCCGGAGCCTGAGGTCTTGTCCCTGGACACTCCTCTTCTCTGGCAGATGATCATTTAGCCAACAATTTGGGAGTGGCAGTGTTAGATGCTTGGCTATAACTTGGATCAGACAGAAGCCAAGAGGCTGGAAAATAAGAAAGAAGCTAAAGGGCTTTCATGAACAAGTGAGCAAGTCTTGACCCTGTAATGAGCTCCATTCTGAGGGTAGGTTGAGCTCTTTTTCACTGGGAGCAACCTGAGAAGTCAACTAAAATGAAATGTTATCATCTCAGCTGGCTAAAGCAAGGCCAGTGAGAAATTTGTCCTAGGAAGCCCTGAAAGCAGTAAATGAGAGGCTAGCTTGGATGCCACTTGGAGCTTAAGGAGGTTGGAGACATTCCAGGGCTAAGTGGGGGCCTTCTAAGGTCACACAGTCGAGAGTTTTCCAACACCCAAGCCAACATTTACAGCTTGAAATTATGCCCTCCCTGCCCTCTTCTCCTTTGCTTTACCCAAGAGATCTGCAATATGATTGGGTTGCAAATGTTGTCTAGTCCATCCCCATACCTCCCGGCAGGCTTGGCTGGATTTGGTTTCACACATGCTCTAATCTGAAAACAAACTCTGGAAATCAGCTGCTAGGGTGGGAGGCCATGTTGATATGACCAATGATCAAGGAAGGTCTTCTCTCTGGATCCCGAAAGAAATGACATCGAAGGTAATTTTCTCACTCACATTCACACACATATCCTCCTGCAGCCTCATACAGGTACAGGTACACATGCGCGGAGATATAGGTGACCACAGTCTCGGGGGGTTACTTCACGATCATCTGGTACACTTGATCAGAGGAGGCAGCATTTACCTCTACTCATGCAAGCTCTAATCTGTGAAGAAAATGTGTGCTTATGTAAAGAATCAAAGAAGATAATAGTTACAGCCTATGTCACAGGCGTGGACTAATCTTCGATTAAATAATGATATTCAGATGACATTTCTTGGCAACTGGCAGACCAGCTGGAAAAATAAGTCAGAATTTCCACTGAGAATAGACTGTTTTGCCATCCAAAGCGGGCCAAGAACAAACAGCAAAGGTTCTAAATTCATATGAATAAAAGGTCCCAGCACTCTGGCTGGCAAAGGGGCTCTTTTTTCTACTCAAGGAACTAGTTTGAAGATGTTTGTAAAATGCATGTATAAATTCAATGTCTGTTATGTACACTTGTCTGTCTTTTCTCCTGGGACATCTGACTTTTGAAACTTTCTAGTCCAGATCCTCATTTTTCAGATGACAAAATCGAAGTCGTGAGAGCTGGAGACTTGGAGGAACTTGCCCAAGTTCACACAGCACGCCAAGTTTCTTGACTCTCATTCCAGTGCTCTTCTGAGTATATTCCGACCTCCAAAGAGCTGATTGGTGGAACCTGCAAGTGAAATGCATGCATGTGTGCAGGAGCCAGAGTTACCGGGGCTGCTGCGTGAAATGCATGTGTGTGCAACATGACGTGATGGAAAAACATGCACTTCGGCTCCGGACAGACTGGCTCTATTTTCAGTATCCCAACAGGAAGGAGCTGAAGACCCTAAGACGGAGACTATTTACGAAGAGGTAGGTGGGGTCAAGGGAAGTCCACCAGGGATCGTTGGGAAACCTGCATGAGTAGCCGCAGAGGATGGTTCTGGTCCCTAGACGTGAAGGAGGCTTGTGGTACCACCCACCTTGAGAGGTGCAGCAACTCTTAGAGTTGGTGTATGTATAGCTCCAGTCTTAATGCCCAGCACATTTGGTCCAATTCTTTCTCTCAGCAACACAAGGCCCCTGGACAATTTGGCAATAGAAACCTGAAGGCTTACAGTTTTGCAGACCTTTTGATCCAGCAATTCTGCTTTTAGGGATTAGTCTCAAGGAGCTAATCCAGCAAATGCACAAAATTATTACTTTTTTTTTCCACATTACTACTTAATATGTGAAAACTGGGAGCAGTTTTATTCTCTGTATCCATCAGGATGCTTAGATGCAAACAACAGAAACTGATTCTGAATGAGGTGAACAGAAAAGAAATTTAATTGAACCAATACCGGATGACTCACAATTGCCAGAAGAGGCCAGACTGCCTTGGTGGATAAGAACAATTGGCCTTCTCCTACACACTTGAATTTGTGGCTGGTAATTTGTGGGTGATGATATAAACCGTGCCCCCAGACACCCTGGGTGTTCATACCAAATCGTATGGGGGCAAACCAGTTTCTCCCTATGACCCAAAGTCATGTTTTGTAGGCACCTACCAGATGCACACAGGATGAGGGAGAGACACTTGGCAACGGCACCTGTAAAAAAAGACTTGGTGTTCTACATAGAGCACAGACTGAGGTTCTTCAAGGAGCCTGTCCACTCACCCAGTTCACAAGGTGTGTCCTTTGATAGGTCACAGATAGACCAAAGTGATCTCAAGGGAAAGTGGACCTGATGCTGGTCCTTTGACTTATTTCTTCCTGTGCCTGGCAATGTGGATGTCCCATCCAGACCACCTTTACCGGGCCAGTGTGCTCACGTAGATGCTGTGACTGTTGTCTATTGACAGTTCACAGCTGTTTGCCTTCTCCGCTGAACTGACTGAGGGAATGCTTTGTTCCAGCGAGTTTTCTTCATCCCTTGACCCTGAGGATCAGGCAAAGACTAGACTTTATCTGAGACTACAACCTTGCTCTGCTCTTTCTCTTTGCCTGAATTTTTTTTCTTCCTTCTCTTATTGGTTTTCCCTGAGGAGCATTCCCTTGATAAATCAGGTACACTCAATCCTTATCTCAAGTTTTGCTTCTAGGGAAATGGGCTTAAGCCACCTTCTGACTAAGATTTGTGCCCGGCCTTGTATTCTTTCTTGCATGTGAGTCTGGGCATCTGCCCTCATTTTGCTCTCAGCCTTTACTCTGACTCTTGGAGCCAAGCCCAGTGCAATCTTGATTTAAAAAAAAAGAAGAAGAAGTACAGTGTTGGGGCAGGGCTGGCATTTACTCATGGCTGCCATTTTGTTTTATTCCTGTCATGGAAGAAGCCAGGGATCAGACTGGGGTGCCTCTCTCTTCTCTGAGTTCCCCAGTACCTTGTGTCGCCTCTATTGTCACATATGTCAGTCACACTATATTACTATTGCCTGTTTTTTTCTGTCTTTCTGACAAGACTGGGAGCTATAGAGCAAGGCAGAGTCTTGGTCTTACTGAAACTCAGCTTGGTGCCTGGCCTCAAGAAGTGAGAGTGATGGTCATTATTAGTGATAGGCACACAAGTAATCTTTGTCAAGTAAAAGAATCTTCAGAGGACAAGTCTCCCCAAGCTCAGAAGGACAGTTCGATGCTTTGGGGAGAGTGGATTTACCAAACAGCAAGGGTTGGTTATCAGAGCAGCCTGTAGATGAGGTTAGGCTGAGAAAATAAGGAGTATCGATTTTCATTACCTACAAGTCATCAAGTTTCTATTAGAAAAAGAGAGAGAGGAAGGGATGAGTATTTGTAAAGGGATAAGACACCTGTATTCATCCGTGCACAGAGACCACATTGGTCCACGGGCCACCTTTAATGAACAACATATGGTAAGGTTTCTTTAGACCATATTGTATGCCTGCTTTGTGCAAAGTGTTATACAACACAAAGATGATTACCATTAAAGTGCCTGTCCCCAAGAACCTCACAGTTTCAATAAATAGGTAGTTATAATAATGGATAATATTTATTGAGTATGCGGTATGTACCAGGCATGGTTTCAGACACTTCATGTGTGTTAATTCATTTAATTCTCACTGTATCTGTCTGAGATAGATAATTTTACAAAAGTAAAAACTGAGGCAGAGAGAGGTTTATGAACTTGCCCAAGGTACACAGCTTCTAAGTGGAAGGTTTGGGATTTGAACCCACAGCCTTTTAGCTTCAGAGCCCACCAGCACTCCATAGAACAATGAGTGACAAAGATATGTGAATTAAGTGACATGAGAAGCCCCTTCATCTGGTTGAAAACCTTTATTTAACTAATGTCGTGCCGGCATATCAAACTCATCAAGTTCAACATGGAAAGCATGTGTCCTTTCTTTCGATCA
>NW_011888890.1:2688689-2707767 GCF_000151845.1 Pteropus vampyrus | reverse complement strand
CAGTGTGCTCACGTAGATGCTGTGACTGTTGTCTATTGACAGTTCACAGCTGTTTGCCTTCTCCGCTGAACTGACTGAGGGAATGCTTTGTTCCAGCGAGTTTTCTTCATCCCTTGACCCTGAGGATCAGGCAAAGACTAGACTTTATCTGAGACTACAACCTTGCTCTGCTCTTTCTCTTTGCCTGAATTTTTTTTCTTCCTTCTCTTATTGGTTTTCCCTGAGGAGCATTCCCTTGATAAATCAGGTACACTCAATCCTTATCTCAAGTTTTGCTTCTAGGGAAATGGGCTTAAGCCACCTTCTGACTTAGATTTGTGCCCGGCCTTGTATTCTTTCTTGCATGTGAGTCTGGGCATCTGCCCTCATTTTGCTCTCAGCCTTTACTCTGACTCTTGGAGCCAAGCCCAGTGCAATCTTGATTTAAAAAAAAAGAAGAAGAAGTACAGTGTTGGGGCAGGGCTGGCATTTACTCATGGCTGCCATTTTGTTTTATTCCTGTCATGGAAGAAGCCAGGGATCAGACTGGGGTGCCTCTCTCTTCTCTGAGTTCCCCAGTACCTTGTGTCGCCTCTATTGTCACATATGTCAGTCACACTATATTACTATTGCCTGTTTTTTTCTGTCTTTCTGACAAGACTGGGAGCTATAGAGCAAGGCAGAGTCTTGGTCTTACTGAAACTCAGCTTGGTGCCTGGCCTCAAGAAGTGAGAGTGATGGTCATTATTAGTGATAGGCACACAAGTAATCTTTGTCAAGTAAAAGAATCTTCAGAGGACAAGTCTCCCCAAGCTCAGAAGGACAGTTCGATGCTTTGGGGAGAGTGGATTTACCAAACAGCAAGGGTTGGTTATCAGAGCAGCCTGTAGATGAGGTTAGGCTGAGAAAATAAGGAGTATCGATTTTCATTACCTACAAGTCATCAAGTTTCTATTAGAAAAAGAGAGAGAGGAAGGGATGAGTATTTGTAAAGGGATAAGACACCTGTATTCATCCGTGCACAGAGACCACATTGGTCCACGGGCCACCTTTAATGAACAACATATGGTAAGGTTTCTTTAGACCATATTGTATGCCTGCTTTGTGCAAAGTGTTATACAACACAAAGATGATTACCATTAAAGTGCCTGTCCCCAAGAACCTCACAGTTTCAATAAATAGGTAGTTATAATAATGGATAATATTTATTGAGTATGCGGTATGTACCAGGCATGGTTTCAGACACTTCATGTGTGTTAATTCATTTAATTCTCACTGTATCTGTCTGAGATAGATAATTTTACAAAAGTAAAAACTGAGGCAGAGAGAGGTTTATGAACTTGCCCAAGGTACACAGCTTCTAAGTGGAAGGTTTGGGATTTGAACCCACAGCCTTTTAGCTTCAGAGCCCACCAGCACTCCATAGAACAATGAGTGACAAAGATATGTGAATTAAGTGACATGAGAAGCCCCTTCATCTGGTTGAAAACCTTTATTTAACTAATGTCGTGCCGGCATATCAAACTCATCAAGTTCAACATGGAAAGCATGTGTCCTTTCTTTCGATCAGTTTCCTCTTCTCCTCATCCTTCTGGCCACCCTTTTCTCTTATGCACCATCCGATTATCTCAGTCTAGGACCCCAATGTTCTCCTTGATCCTTTTTTCTCTCATGTCACCTGTAGTATCTACTTGGTCACTGAGTCTGCTGAATTCTAGATCAGACGTAACTCCATGACTCAGCTTCGTTTCCTCATGCTCTCAGCCCCTGAACTAGTTCAGGCCCTTCACCTTTTGCTTGGATTATTGCAGTAGTCTCTAACTGTTTCTTGACTCTCGCTCATTCCCCACTTCAGTATGCCCTTCATACTACTGCCTTCCTCACCTAGTCCACTGGCCACACTGCAAGCCTTCAGGGAGGTGCTTGGACTCTGGTCCAATCCATCATGGCAGGCTTGGGCTCTGCCTTTTTAAGAATAATTCTGGCTGGGACTAAGAAGTGACTCATCTCCCCGGAGCAGAGCAAGAGAAGCCTTGCTGTATGCACTAGAAATCATACTGCTTCTCAAACGTTAATGCCCATATGAATCACCTGGGAATCTTGATAACTCTGATTCAGTAGGTCTGGGGTGGGGCCTGAGATTCTGCATTTCTCATGAGTTCCCAGATGAGGCTGTTCCTGCTGGTCCCCAGACCATAGCTTGAATAGTACAGTTCTATAGGGCACCTTCAAAGATGAAGGCGGAGATTTCTTAGTCCAGGACACATGGAACTATAGAAAAAAATCAGCAAGAAAACACTTTATCAACCTCTTTCTATAGGCTAGATGCTGTGCTCAGTGCTTGTCTTGCACCGTCTCACTTAGCCCTCCTCATAATCTTAATACCGTTATTACCATTTGCTATACGAGAAAACTGAGGTGCAGCAAGATGAAGGAACTGATCCAAGGTTCCCCTGCTAGGAAATGTTGGAACTGTGGTTTAAACCCCAAATTAGTCCTCTTAACCCACCTGCCACTCAGAGGAAGGGCTGAGGGACTGAAGGTGAAGGAAAATCTGAGAATGAATGCAATATTCTACCAATGCTGACTATTGAAAGCCTAGTATGAGCTGACACTGTTGGCTTCCTGACACACATTTTCTCTAATCCTTGGATATTGCTAAAAATAGGTACTATTATCAGAGAGGATCAGAGAGAGAGGTTCAGAGGCAGAAAGGGTAGAACTGAGATGCCAACATCATTTCCGGAATGTTCCCTGGTACGGGTAGTTGCAGTGCCTGCCAATAACCGCCGAGCTCACCGTGGGCTGCCACAGCGCAGGCTGCACTGAGCAAGGCCTTCCTGTAACAGAGGCAGCAACAGAGCCCAGGGGCCCAGGGCTGAGGAGGCCAGAGGTGGAAGTTCTTGCCCTCAACAGGGACTAACAGTAGAGTTAGGCTCGGCGTGGGGTAGAAGAACACTGGACTGTGTGTTTTGTCCTAGTTCTACAGCAAATGAGCAGTGCGACCCTGTGCAGCCACTTTCCCTCACTGGGCTCATTATTATTATTTATTATTATTATTATTTTTTTTAATCTGGAAGGCCACGGGCAGAACTGGTTACATAATCTACAGGGCCAGGTTCATAGTGAAAATGTAATTGCAAGTTGGTGAATGCAGAGCATTAAACCAGTGTGGGGAGTGTGGGGCCTTGTGTGACTGTATAGGTCACCTGCCCATGAAGCCTGGTGATGGCGTGGGACCCTATGGTGACCAGTGCCTCTTCAAGCTCTACTGTTCAATAAAGCTGGTTTTCATCTGTTGTCTGCTATTATGCTCACCATGTTTATTTATAATTTATATGTCACGCAGAAGATATTTGCCGCAGCATCTCTACCTGGCTGTACCTCTCTCTGGTATCTCATAGGATCATCTCCCTCCTCCTTCCTTCTGCTCTACCACCCAGAGACTTTGTAAGGACTGCTGTCTCAGGAATGCGAGAAGGTAGCCCCAGACCTATCGCTATCTTGGAAGAGACAAGGGGCAGCATAGGTGGAATGAGAACATGCCCTTTTTCCATCCTGGAGCTCATCCTTCTCAGTTCCTTCATTTCCTGGTTATTTCCCTGCTCCTCAAGAATGGGAACAGAGAGAAAAGGAGAAAAGGGTGAGTCAGCAGCTTAAGTCCTGTCCTTGTCTCCTCCCTCCCCCCCAGGGAATGAATACCTCAGTTCCCAAACTCTCTGAGTCAGGGAGGTCACCTCGAGGACATCTGCCTGTTTATCTGAACCAGGCAGAGCAAGCAACAGCTGCTGAAATGAGCACAAGAGGCCACCCCCAGATGCCTGCCACACTGCCCAGGTGGCCTTAGTACGGGGAGGGCTTGGGCTGCCTAGTACCCTTCCAGAGACAACCTAGTGCTCATCTCTTGAGATGATGAACTCTAGAGTTATCAAAGGGTGGAAGGAAGCCCCCTGTACAAACCTGACTCTGGAGACACAGATGGAAGCGCTGGCCAGAGCATGTGGAGTCCTGGGGTCTCTCTTGAGTTTTGCCACTGATGTTTAGCAAAAAACAAACAAACAAATCAAAAAACTTTTCACCTTGATATTCAGCGTCCTCATCCATGAAGTGGGAAATCTCCTTTTCTCCCTCCCCTAGGCAGAATGAATTGGTCCCTTTCTGGGAGCCAGAAGCATACGATACATTATTTGATCAGAGCACTTAACCCATTGTGATCTGGTTGGTTAATTATGTCTCTGACTCTTTCTCTTGATGATCAGCTCCTTAAGGCAGGAGACATCTTTTTGTCTTTCCCTGGTGCCCCTTTTAGCCCTAACACTCCATCCTTGTGTCTTAGATGCTTAAATTGTACTGGGGACTCTGTAAAGAAAACAAATCTATGTCATACATTTGTTAAGGTGACAACATTGCATGCCCACTCCATACAATGCCTGGTGAGAGGTTCATAAAAAGAGAAACCCAAGAACTCTGCTTCCAATGCAAGACCAAAGAACAGTATTTGAAACCTCTGCCCCTCCCCCCACCTTCCCCTCTCTCTGTCCCATGCCTGCCACCGACCACTGGTGAATTTTGTCTTCTATCATCTGAGTACTATTGCCCTGTGTCCTGTTGACATATGATGCTCGGGCAAGTCATCTATAGTCCAAGAAGGAGCAGTACCGCTCTCTGAGGAGAGCTTAGGGTCTTGCCTGGTATGGTGAGTAATTCCTGGCACTGGTCATTGGGGAGAAGGTGTGAACTTTAGACGTTGGGGAGATGTCTGAGGACTAAAAGGAGATGAGAAAATTCCAGAAGCAGCATCTGCTTTCCCTGGGAGCCTGAGAGGACCGAGAACAGGCCAGCATTCAGAGAAGCACAGAGCTCCATTCGCAGGTAAACTCTTGGTGGTCCTCTCTGCTTATTCCCTGTCACTCTCCCCCAGTGAGTGAGGAACACTTGGGGAGTTATAGCCATGGGAACCAAAAGGAGATCAGTATTGCGGGTTGAATTGAGTCCCTCCCAAATTCATATGTCGAAGCCCTAACCCCAGTGTGAATATATTTGGAAATAGGGCCTTTAAGGAGGTAATTGAGGTTAAATAAGTTCACGAGAGTGGAGTCTATTCCAATACTTATAAAAGGAGATACTAGAGATCTCTCTTTCTCTCTCCACACACACATAACAGAGAAGAAGCCATGTGAGGACACGCTGAGAAGATCGTTGTCTGTAAGCCAAGAGGCGAGGCCTCACCAGAGACCATCCTGCTGGCACCCTTATCTCAGACTGCTAACCTTCAGAGCTGTAGAGGAATAATAGATTCTGTTGTTTAAGCCCCCTAGTCTATGGGATCTTGTCATGGCAGCTCCAGCTGACTACAATGGTTGGCCTGTTGGTGGGCACCGCTTATTGTGCAACAGAGTGGGGACAGATGTCACAGTGCATGGGCTAAGGAACAGGTTTTATGGAGAAGGGGAAATTATAAGGAGTCAATGAGTGAAAGCATGGGTCCCCATGCTCCCACTGTGCCCTGGGGAGGTTTCGGGGCTGGTGAGGGTTTTCACTCTCATGTAGGGATTCAGTCCTTCCTGAGGATTTCTCTTCTTATAGAGCAAGTAAGAGATGGCAGCAATCACACCATTTAAGCACAATGCAGGCTGGCCTCAAGGCAGCATTTACCAGAGCTGTCTGTGAAGTCCAGCTCCTAGCACCTGGAGCCCTTGAGACCAACGTAGCCATGGGCAGCTGGTCTCAGCCACAGGCCTTCCCGCTGGAGATCTGGAGCCCTTGGTGCCAAGATCATCATCCAGGTGACCCAGAGTGAGCATGAGGATCTTTCCAGACAACCCAAGTATTATTGTTCAGAGTAATGCTGATAGAAAATGAGGCGAACCCAAGAGAAGGTCAGACTCAGGGATCTCCTTCCTAGAACAGACTTTGGAGAGTCCAGGTTTTGTTCTTATTCATAGAGCAGCATTCCTTCCTCAGGATAGACAGAGGGGGGGACAAGATGTCCAGAAGAGGAACCTATAGAAGACATGAGACCATGGGCAGCTGAGCACCTCCAGGCCAATAGGATACCATGAGTCCAAATGCTACTGAGGTTATAGTGGCCCCCTCTGTGAGGGAAGAGAATGTTGATGGGGCAAGAAGTTACAGTGCTCATGTGCTCGAGGGACTGTCCCCAAGCCTTCCGGGGTGGGTAGGATGTGCTCAGGCTATTTTCCTCCCCATCATTGTCTGCCTTTATCAAAATGGATATGTCTGGCGAGTGAGAACCTACGATATAAAACGTACTTGTCTGTGCTTGGCTTTGCTTTTTCCCAAAGACCTTGGTAGCTGAAATGAATACCACCTAGCCAATGTGTGTGCACACATGATTGTACACATGCATGCATGTGTGTGTATACATGTACACATGTATACATCTGTGCATGTGCTGACTCTAGAGCCAAAATGAACGAAGACAGAATGGACCTGGGAGAGCAGGCTGCTAGGTACATCCAAAACCTTCACCTATGGCCCCAGCTCAGGGGCCATCTTGGAGTAGGAGCCCAGCTGGCTTCAGTGAAGTCTCAGCCTGGGGCTCCAGATGGCCCAGACACTTCTTTGTTGGTATATAATGCTGTCTGGGCTCTTTGCTAGATGGCTGAGCCTGCAGGCAGGGCTATGGAGCATTGCCTGGGGCTCGTTATATCTGCCTTCCTCCTTGATAAATTCTTCAGCACCTTCAACCTCTCATCTCTTGAAGTCCAACTCAGTGGCTCCCTGATCAATAATCTCAATTTTATAACAAGTTGCACCACATCCTAACACATGTCACAGATACCCTCTGTGACTCATGGTTACTTCCCCTGCTAAATGAGATGCTTGAGGGCAGGGACACCATCACAAATTCTTGCTCCACTTGGTGTCTGATTCCCTGTGCTGTTTCGTAAGTGCTGATATTCTGCTGGTGACTGTTCTTCTCTGACACACCATCATTTCCTCTAGTGCTGACCACTTGTCCTGCCCCTTTGGCTGATGTCACTCATGAGGGTTTGTCTCCATCAGTACTTTCTCTGGAGCCCATCCACAAACAGCCGAGCTTTGACCGCTCCCCTCACGTGGGGCCTGACTCTACGGGAAGCTGGGAGAGAAAGCAAAACATAAAACATGACTGTACATTTGTACTACTGCCTGTCCTTCCTCTGCCCTGGGCGATGTCTCTGCTTTGGTAGAGTTCATCGTCACTTTCTAATATTATCTAACAACTTCAAAATGTGTATTTAAAAGTCCAGTCCAGTCTAATTCTAAAACTTCACTCTCTCACCCACGTTAAGGCTTCTCCCTGTTCCAAGCTCAGTCCTGACTCAGGAGAATGGGCTGCGGTTTGTTTCTTCACTGTTTTCCCTTCTCTCTCCTTTTCTAAGGACTGTGCAGCCTCCAGCTCTTCGGGGTGGGAACAGGGAAGAGAGGCATGACAAAGAGTAGGGAAAGCCCTTCTTGCCTGGTCTACTGTAATAGGGCACTGGGGAGCCTGGGTTGTGGCACATGTACAAACATTGGCTCATTTTTTGTAGTGAGCATTTGTGGGTCCTCCTAGGGCTCCCCCATTGTGCATGAGAGAAGTATTCTCTAGCTGACAGCTTATGACCTGCCCCTCTCAACCTCTGTATTCTATGGTCCACCTCCAACCTTCTTCTGCTGGAGTTGCCTTGGCCCTGGCAGGAAGCCCACTTGGCTGGAGACCTTTTCCAGACAAAATTCACAGCTGCTGCCTTCCTTCGGTCCACGTGGCCCATCGAAGATGGTCTGTGTCCACTCTCTTCCTTCAGTGGAACCACAGCTTGTTCTCAGTGCTGCCTCTCCTGTCTCCTGTTCATGTTGTTGTAACCCAGCCCCTCACCTTCAGACTTCTCCAGACAAGCTTCAGGCATGAGCCCGGTGTCTCCCACTCCAGTGTTTCACATCAGGCTCTCTTGAAGGCTCCCTTCCTGAGATGCTCCAGTTATTGGAGTCACCATGGCTCAGATTTCTGTAGCTCAGCAAGCATCTGGCCAGAAGAGTGAAGTCACTCTCTGATCTGGGAAACATGCCTATTCTGTGTGCGTGGTGCTCTCGAAGGCCGCCTTGGCTGCCTGGAGCTGGGGGAGCCCTCTTTCCCTGCCGGAGGAGTGAGCCGATCAGAGCGGATGTGCTGACAACTCTCACTCTAAGGAAATTCTCCCTGTCAATTGCTACTGCTCAGTCCTCTTCTGTACCTTAGGGAAGGTGGTCGGGGCGGGTGGCGGGGGGAGGGGGGAATAAAGGAATGTCTTCAGCCTTTTTTGTTTGACTACTTCCTAAAAGTATTTTGAAAAATTATGTGGCCATTTGAGCATTTTAATGCATTTTCAATGCTTTTAATTTGAAGCATTTAGGATTGACATGTAAAATTTTTCATTACAAATTTAAATAGTTATGAAGGACGTGATTTCTGATGTCTCGAGTATAATATATGTGCTTTAAATATTTTTCATCAGAACCTTGAAGCTGGAGATTTGGGTCACTCAATTTATGGAAAACAGCCACCACATAATGTAATTTGGCAAAACCAAACAGCTAAATCAGAACTTAGTGTAAAGAAAGAAAAATTCCGATTTCACTTTTCAAATCAAATATATGTTAGTATGTTCTAGAAACACCTGTGTTCTCATCTCAAGATAGATAGGTAGGTGGCAGGAAAGGGAGGTATAGAGTTTTTTGGTGGTTTCTCACTTATATAAAACATCCCTGGCTTGCGTTTTTACTGGACTGCTTCTTGCAGTTTTGTGTTTGGTGCCCTGGGGATTTTACACCCTGGGTGATGCACCACAGCCAGATTCTGGATGGGCCTTTCTTTGTTTTGTGGGAAAACTGGAAACCACCAGTGTATGTTCAGACACATTGGCTTTAGGAAAGAATGCGTAAAGCAGAGAGCCTGGAAAGCGATGTCTTCAAAGCTGTCTGCCTGTGCATTCTTGGGAACGTCTCCATGTGTCCCCAGGGGCACCAGCTGGAAGATTGTTGGGCTAACATCACTGTGTCTTTTGTGGTCACCCCTTAGCAAGTTCTGCATAGATGGTCTGACACCCCTCTAGTGTGTGGGCGCATTAACACCCTCTGTCTCAGACTTGAGGTCTCCTTTGAGACAGAAACGACAGGCAAGTCTCATGTGAACCCCTGCTTGGCTCATGTGGGGCTTGGCCTACGGTGGGTGCCCAGAAAGGGTCTGTGACTGATGTTTGATGATGGTGGTGAGTCAGCTCCCACAGTCCTGCCGCCACTGTCCTGTCTCCTGCCCCTCCCTGCGTGGGAAGGGGTGTGATGGGGAATTCTGAGCTGAGCAGCCACTTTCGTGTGGTCAGGGCTTTGGTGTGGGTGGCAGTGGGAGACACAGCTGGCCGGCAAGGGCTGGGGGACGCCTCTAGGGGATGAGGCCAGCGCTGGGGCAGAGTGTGTCAGCCAAGCTGAATCCCCATGGCCCCATTTTCAAAGCCATGTGCAAAGCTGAGCTATGCCTTTGTGTATGTCCGAGGACCCCCTACTTACGGCTGCAGCCTGGGAAAATGTGTACAGTCAGGGCCACTGCGGCCTCTAGAAGCAGCAGAAGTGAAACCGGCAGCTGTTCTGCATTGAGCCTCCAAGGACTCGGCGTGTCTGGCCCATCACCAACCTTATGCTAGAGTTGGCCTCTGCCTGGGTGGTGAGATTGGAGGACACAAAGATGTACTTGATCCGAATATCTCCCACACCAGCCTGTCATGGTGCCTGATGGCCTTAGAGAAGAGGGTGCACTAAGAGAATGGTCTTAGAGACTATTAGAGAGAGAGACAGAGACAGAGAGACACGGAGGGAGACAAAGAGAGACAGAGAGACACACACAGAGAAAGAGACACAGAAAGAGAGAGTGGGGCAGCCTTGGGGCTGGCAGATACCATTCTCCTCCTCATCCTTCAAATGCTTACTAAACGGCACTGGCTAAGCCCACCAACCTCTTCCAGCCTCAATTTTCTCTTTATAAAATGGAGATGGAATTTGGGGCTAAAGGGATCAGATAGGATCAAAAATGTGGACACAAAGCAAGTGATCAGTAAAGTCTTGTTTTTGAGGCAGAGAAGCCCATTATGTCCTCCCTGACCTCTTGGACTGAGTGTCGACCCCTTGACCTCCTGACAACAGCCTAGTGTGCCTATTGCGTCTGTAGTGTCCCCTCTCCCCAGAGGGGCCAACCACAGGCTACTGGGAATCAGTCAGATTTGCTTTCTTGGGGTTTTGGATGAAGAAAACAGAGGTGGAAGGAGTTGAGTTGTGGGACTAGTGGAGAACTAGAGGGGTGCTCTGAGACTTCTGGTGCTGAGGCCCCGGCCCCAGGTGCCTGGACCAGGTGTAAGCCCACACCTGGCCTAACACTGTCATTGTCAAACTTCAGTGGCGGGCTTTTTACCATGCAGATTCCTGGGTCCCGCTCTGAAGAGCAGATTCAGTGTGGGCCTGGGACAGGGAGGTGGTCTGGGTCACTTTGGAGCAGATCCCTGCCTCAAACACCTCATTTCCTTGGTATTGTCCTCAGACCAATCCTGTTGGAGGCCTGGGAAAGAACAGGTTGAACATGGTGAGGCTGTCTTCCAAAAATTCCACTCCCCGATGACAGCATCTTATAATAGACCCCACCCTGAAGGGGGACAGGGTTCTGGGGACACAAGACCATGATGGAATGAGTGAGGGGAGAATTGTACATTAAATGCTGGAGGAAGAGCAAGAGAAGTGGGATCTAGGCAGTTCTTGTTGTCACAGAAATATCCAGGACTCACTTGAGCGGGGGCTCAATGTCACGTCTCTCCCTCCTGGAAGATGATGAGCTGACTAGTCTCTCTTGGTTGGGGATAGGATCACTGCTTACATCTGTCTATGGACTGGTCCAGGCCCAGCTTCTGACCACATAAAGCTCCTGATCACCCAAAAGTCTAGTCACAGACTCAGCCTCATTGACTCCCCTGTGCTTAGGGGCAGCCTGAGGACCAGAGCACCTGGCCAAGAGTGGCATTAATACAGCTGTTGGCCCCATTTCTTTTCTCTTCCTCCAAGGTCAGCTCAAATACCTCCTCCAAGAAGCCTTCCCTGATTATTCTCTCCTCTAACACTCCCCTGTGCCTCAGTTTACTGACTAAGTCATTCTGCCTTGTGTCATGATTTTATCTCCTTGAGTGCACCTCTGCATCTCTAGGAGACCTCGGCCTCCCAGTCCTGGGCCAGGATGGAACAATCTGTCTGCTCCTGGGAGACCGAACAATGATGCGACGATTAAGAGCTTGGCTTTGAGGTCTCAGAGACCTAGATTCAAATCCAGTTCTGCTAACGTGTAACCCTGAGGAAATCATTTAACTTCACCAGGTCTCAGTTTCCCCATTTATGGAAACGAGGTAATAATAATTCTTACCACAAGTCGTTTGTTGTGAAAATTGAAAGAGATGAGATGATACTTGTAATGTATCAGGACTCTACACTTAGAACACTTAGAAAATACTTGGAGCTCAATAAATCTGAGTTATTATTATTAATGACTCACTCTACCCCTCCTCTGAGGTTGCGTGTCTGCCGTCTGCCAGGTGCTGAGCCAGGTGCTGCAGGCAGCAGGGTGAAGAAGAGACCTCCTTGTCACAGGAAAACTTATGTGACAGTGTTGGGAAGGAGCTTCTGGTCACACTGAGGGGAGAAGGGTGACGAAGCGGAGGCTGAGTAGTTCGGGAGCACTCTTTCCTATCTCTGCATTGAGCACATGAAAATCAACACCTCAAACGTTGATTAAAAGCTGTGTGCCTGGCCTGGGAAGGTTTGCACGGGACCCCATAAAGTATCAGGTGAGGCTCAGTGGACAGATGCATCCGGGAAGTCCCCTTCACATGGAAGGAGCCAGGTTCTCAGCACAGTGGCCCTGGCTGTGGACCTCTGGACAATTAAACAGGTAGACAGAAGACCATCTATTGATCTTAGAAAAATGTCAGTGACGGGACAGGTGAAGGCTCAGGTCACACTCGGGGAACGAGGCTTTGCTCTCGCTGACTGCTTCTGGGCCTATAGGCCGAGACCTACTTTGCGAGAAGCGGGCAGCAGCCACAGAAATGCCAGGCAGCGGGAGGAGCCGGTGCCCTCACCATCCCCAGAGCGTGTCTTATTATTAAAACTCATACATCACACACTGAAGCAAATACCTGGCGTGGGGGAATTGGAATCCTTCAGCGTGGACTAGATCCATCACCTTCTAAATCAGGTACATCAGCCCGTGAATCAAACGCATACCTCTGGATTCGATGGGCTCCCAGTCGGATTAGATGCATCACCTATTGAATCAAATGCAACTCTGATTGAATCAGAAACTGCAGCTCACCTAGTAAATCATCTAAATATTACCCACATTACAAGTTTGGAATGGCTGTCTCACCAATACGTTTTAACAGACGACATGTTAAAGCCGCTATAACATTTAAACAATTACCTGCAGAAACGAACTCCATACATCACTCGGGCTGGCCGATCAACATTTTGAGCAGGAGAAATCGCCACCCAGATGCATGGGCTTTCCATTTCCTTCTCTCTTCGACCACCCTCCTTCCCCACTGGAGTCCTTTCTCCTCCAGACACATGCTGGGGTGAGGCAGGAGGGAACGTGGGGGCTCCTGATTACCACCCCGGGGAGGCTGGCCTGAAACCTAAAGCAGCCGACCAGATGTGGGCCCATCGGCGGCAGACGTATTTTGCTTAACCTGCATTGTGCTTAAAAAACAGTGAATGTTTCAAAAATCAGAAAATTCACGTTAAAAATCATAGATTTTGGCTTCTATTAACAAAGTGAGATTTGGCTATAACAGGCCTGCAAGCCCACTAGCAGCTAAACCTAGTAATAGTAACTATTGCCAGGTGTGGTTCCAGGCACTCTTCTGTGTTATGTCAGTTGATGCTCTTAACAACCCTAATATAGCATAAAATAATTGACTATTATTATTTCCAGTTGGGGAAACCCAGGGCACAGAGCGGACAAACAACTTGTCCACATCACACAACTGAGCAGTGGTGCAGGTATGTGTGCAGTAGCCCAACTAACCCAGTGGTGTGGGGGGATTTCTGAGGGGGTGGGAATGGGGAACCTGACCCTGCCAGGTGTCCTTCTAACCTCACTACACTCACATGCCACTGAGTCCCAACTCCCTCGCCATCAGCCAGCATCCTCTCCCCATAATAGCGCCTATCAGAAAGGCCTCTTCTCCAGACCTGAATATTATCTATAAAATTATTGATGCAATCATAGAGCTATACTGACAGAACTGGAAGAAATGTTCATTATACTATTTTAGAGTTACATCCCATTTACTGTATTATGCTGAATATAGTGCCCTGTCAAATCAACATTTTATTTTAAAAATAAATCCTGTAATTGCATTTCAGGTGACATAATTATGCTGCACTGTATTTGTACACATGTGTCAAAAGTGTTAGTTTCTTAAAAGTAAACGCAAACATATATAGCAGTTTTTAAAACTGTTTTAGTCTTCTTTTTAAATATACCAGAAGCTCAAGGAGGGAAGTGACCTGACCCTTTCTCTCCTGAGTGGCCCTGCCCTAGGCATTGCAGTGGTCAAGGCTCCAAGACAGTGCTCTTCTGGGCCTACCAGGCATGCTCCTTCTGTCAAACGCTGTCTGTACTCCTGCCCCCATCTGTCCTCAGCCTTTGGACTATAAACAAACCAAGTAAAATAAAGGTGACAGCTCTGCATTGCATGATCTTTGCATGTCACCTGGCTCAAGGAAAAGCTTAGTAAAGATGACAAGTGTGCTTTCAAGGAGAAACTGGCAAAGGCCAGGCTCAAGGTCTACATAGGCTCAGCATTGTCTGGAGGCTCTGTGAACACTGCCTTAAAAGTACCTAGGGTTTTGGCCACTGGAGCTACCAATTGGGAGGCCACAAGTTAGGATGGGCCAGGATGCAGCACCTGGACTGTGAACCCAGCCCAAGGCCTCCCCTGACCCACGAGGAAACAAAGGAAAAGACTCAGGAATCCTTTGGAGGGCAGCTCGGAGCATCCTCACTGGGTGCCACACGACCCCTGCCCTTCCTCCCTACTCACCCTGCCTGTTCTCTGAAACTAGCAGCCTCACCAGCCCAGACACTCAGATGATAGCCTACGAAGATGAGGAAGACACATATCACCCTGTCCGGATGCTGCTGCTGAGTGTCAGGCACATGGCAGTCCCTTTGTGATTAGTTGGAGACCCCTAGTCTAGAAACTTCCTTGAGAGTCAGGGGCAGCTCTTTGAAATATTTATTTTGCTTGATTTTCTATGTGGCATCCCTCCCAGTCAAAAGAAGTTGAAAAACTCTAACTCAGTATCTCATCCTTCCAAACCAGCCCATTTCCCTTTCCTACAGCTTTACCTCAGGTTTGGGAAAACATTAAAAAGGTGGTACATGTCCTCTTCTTCATTTTTCATTGATAACGTATGGGTATGGCGGGTGAGCCTGTAAGGCTCAGTGGTCCTGTCTCATCCCCCATGTATTCAGAGGAATGATTTGGGTTGGAATTGGAGGCAGGACCCATGGAGATGCCTCTAGAGGCTGCCCCACGGGTGCGGCCTTTGGGACAGAGGCCTCAAGGGTTTGGGTCTCTCACATGCAGAGGCCTTAGTCGTTGTGGATGTCTGGCTGTCCCTATGGGTTGCCTCGGGAGGTGGCCTGGTTCCCATCAGGTGGCTGCTCAAACTTGACAGTGGGTTTGAGTTGGGGTCTGGTCCTCAGCCCAGTGCTGCTTTAATCCCAGGGTCCCCAAGGAGGTTTTCGGACAGAGATACTCCAGTAAATCTGAAAATATATTCCGGGGTTGCCCATACCTGGTCACTGACAGGGTGGATGACAGACAGGATAGCAGGGATAGGAAAAAGGGAGGATTGAGAGTCAGGACAGGTAGCTTTGCAGGATCCCAGCGCTGGGCTGAACTCTGGGGGGTAGACGGGAGAAATAAGTGACGTGCCACTCACCAACATTGGTGAGCAAGAAAGAGACCTAGGGAACGACCAGATCATAACCCTGATAATTTACCTTATTGGACTTAGATGTGTCCTAAGTGCTAAGTGCTTTCTTTCCATGCATTATCTTACTCCATCCTTACAATCCAAGGATATTAGTATTGTGTTTATTTCTACTTTTATGTATGGGAGAACTAAAGCACAACGGTTTAAATAATTTATCCCCATTTTACAGGTTAAAATCCGAGGCTCAAAGTTGTTCATTTGCAAAGTCGTTCACCAACAAAGGTCCAGAGGTAGCAGAGTGGTTGAGATGGGGTTTAAATCCCACCCTATCTGACTCCCCACTCTGTGCCCTTCCAGACCTGGGAAGTGAGTATGAGGTTGTGTGGCTGGTCCTAGGTGTGCCACGGACGTGGCTGGGGAGTGCAGGAAGACTATGACTAATGTCCAGGAGGAGCATTGAGGCCCCTTCCAGGAAGAGACGTGCTGCTCCCACACCATTCACTTCACCCTGAACACACCCATGTATACCTGGAACGAGGGACTCATGCCTGAGAGTTCCTGGAAGTGGCTCTGGTTGGGTTCTGGACAAACAGGGTGGCTCTGGCATCTTTCCGAGTCCCCTTCTGACCAGCTCCTTACAAGGCTATGGCTGGAGCAGCTGGAGGTTGGACTGAGGTCTGACCAAAGCCCTCCTAGTGCCGCATAGCCCCTGTCCTTCCTCCCTGTTCGCCCTTCCCAATCTCTGCAATTAGCAGCCTCACCAGCCCAGACCTCAGCTGACAGCCTGAACTTTTCTGCTCTCAGTGCTTGAGGTCCCTGGAGATTCTCAAAGGTCACGAGAAAAGAGACGCTTCTGTGGGCTCTTTTGAATTGGACTGAAAGATGTCTGGCTTAAGATCGCCCTGCTTATGGTCAAGGAGCCTCACTCTTTGAGACCACAAGTATGCGGCTGCATAAAACACCCTAGTTCTATCTGAAATACCCCCGTTTCGCACGGCCATAGGTTAAGTAGTTTTCTTAACTTTCGTTGGCTGCCAGCTCTTTTGTTCAAATGGTATCTTATGCAGAAGCCCAACTAATAAAATAAATAAGAGTAGAATATCTGATTGAAGAAGGATATATGTCAGGGGATCTGGAGACTTCTCCACTGGGCCCTCCCTCACCCCCAAAGCAGGACCGAAGTTCCCTCATTGGGGTTTCCCGGCACAGTTTGAAAACCACTGACCTAGTTCAAACCCTTTGACTTACCAGAAGGGAAACTGAAGTCCAGAGAGGTTATCTGACTTGTCTGCTATTTCAACAGGAAATTTAGAGCTGGCTAGATTATACCAGCTTTGTATACCCAAGTTCGTTTTGTAGGGTGTGGGAATCAAATCGAAATTCATTACATACTTTCTTCCTATGTACTCATTATCAGCCATTGAAAACATAGCTAGAATCAGATCACACAGTTGATTTACGTTTAATAAAAAGTTACTAAGTGCCTCGTGCCATGTACAAGACACTGTGCACCAGACACAGTGGGAGAAAAGCCCAGGGGCCTGCCCACAAGCAGATCGTCTCGGCGTCTGCGGGTTACTAGGACAGCATGCTCAGAGGACAGCCACTCGGTCTGGCCTGAGGGTTGAGGAGGGCCACCCTGTCTGAGTAGAGCATGGAGGATGGGCAGGACTCAGCCAGGAGGGCAGGAGAAGGAGGCCTTTCAGGAGCCCTGCAGCCCAGAAGGCAATGAGTATGGTGTGTACCGTAAATGGACCAACATCGGCACTGAGGTGGAAATTCGAGGTGGGGAGAGGCAGGAATTGGTGCTGGGGCCTTGGGTGCTGTATTAAGGAATTTAGGTTTCATCCCTAGGCAATAAGGATGAAAGGTTTTAAAGAAGGAGAATAAGAAATGTAGGATGGGGCATTCTGGTTGCTGTGTGATGAAAGATTTGAGGGGAGAGGTACAACTATAAGTCCAATTAGGACATTATTACAATGGTTCAGGTGAGCCTGGGGCAGAGCCGTGTGGGTAGAAATTTCAGAAATATGTGTGAAATATTTTAGGGAGATGAGCAATTGAATCTACAGACGAGGTGCTGTGAGAGAGAGAGGAACTGAGAATATTTGTCAGGCAACTTAGAAAGGCCCAGAAAGAATAGGACATGGGCTAGACCTGTGCTCTTGAGAGAGAGAGGAGGTCTGGAACTTGGGCAAGTTCGGAAGACATGCAGTTGGGGCCGGGTCCCACCAGGAGCAGCTCTATGTGGCCAGTAGCATCATCAGGAAACAGAAGGCTCCACTGCCCAACTCCCAGCTCACTGGCACACCTGTGGGAGCCTTTCGGACTTGGGCAACCTTTGTTCCCCCAACAGTAGGCACCATCGAGAAAGTCCTAGGTCTGTGGGCTAGCTGGAGTGAGACCTGCACTTTGTGTTCACCGTATTAGCGTCTCCTAAAAGATGCTCTTTGTGGTCCCCAGATGGTGCCAGCATGTGTGTCTTCAGGAACAAGAAGAGCAAAAACAAACCCAGGCCCCTGAAGCCAGCTGTAGTGCAGGAGGCAACACAGCAGCCCAGCGAAGAAACTGCAAACTCAGGTCACATTGCCCCTGATCGACCTCTCAAACCAAGGGGTTAAATATTTCCTTAAAAACCCTACAGTGCCTTGGAAATCAGCTGAATGGCCTTTCTGTACAGCTCCCAATGTCCCGGGTGCACTACCTGGCTTTCTGACGAGATATAAACGGCAGATTTTATGGGCAGCAGCATGGGCCAGTGGGCTAAGGACAGGCCGGGGAGCCAGCAAGGACACGGCCCCCGTGCCTCGTGACCACTTGACTCAAGGTGTGACCTTGGGCTGGTTGCTTAACCTGTTTACACCTTAGTTTCCTTGGCTGAAAAATGGGAGTCCTGATACCACTGGGCCTCACAGGGGGGCCGTGAGCGGGAGCTAATTGATAGCTGAAGTGCACCCTGGGTATCTCCGATGCTAGTAAACTGCTAAGTAATTACGCGGCGCCTCGGAGTGCGGGCAGCCCACATGCAGGGCACTCTTCTCAGGCCGAGGGGGCCCAGGTAGCGAGACCGAGAATGCCTGGCTCAGCTAAACGCCAGCCATTCACCTCGGCGAGCACCACCTGGGTGAGCCCCTCTGCAAGGTCATTCTTCATCTCCTGGAGATCCTGCTCCTTGAGTCTCTGAAACCGCTTCTCTCTCAGACATGCTTTCAACCTTATTTTCTGCAAGACGTGGCTTTTTTAACTGACGGTCTGGTGAACAGTAAGTTTGTCGAGGGGCCACTCTATGCAGGACTCTCTGCTCGGCTGCCTTCTGTCCTGACATCCTCCCCACAGGCACAATTCAGGGGAACTCTATTGTTCCCATTTCACAGATGTGGAAACTGAGGCTGAGAGAACATAGCCACTCCTAAATTCTTTCGATATATCCTTTTGATGAAGCCTCTCCAGTCCTGAATAGTCAGGAGAAGGATTCAAACCCAGAATTCTCTGGCTTCAAAGCTCAGGCCTTTCCATCACTCTGTGCTGCCTTCCCTGTTAGCTCTTTATTTCATGTGGGGGCTGTGGAGTCGGGAGTGGGCTAGAAACACCACTGGGCTGGGCGCTGGGAACCAGGATAATTTTTTCTGTCTCTGCCATAAGCCTGCTGTGAGGCTGGAGTGTTACTTAACCTTTCTGGATCCATTCTTTTTCATCGATGTCCCTTTGTCTCTGCTATGCTATGACTCTATGCCATGGCTGTATATTATGGTAATAGAGATGTGTGTGTTCTAATATATAACAGATATTATTATATCTGTTCCACACAGTGCAGTGGACTGAATACATTCCTTGCCACCCCCGCCCCAAATTCATATGTTGAGGTCCTAACCCCCAATGTGATAGTATTAGGAGGTGGGGCCTTCGGGTGGAAATTAGGTCATGCGGGTGCAGCCCTCATGCATGGGAGTAGGACTCTTATAAAAAGGACCCCAGAGATCTGTCTCATTCCTCTTACCCTGGGAGAACACAGAGAGAGGATGGCTATTTATGAACCAGGAAGTGGGCCTTCACCAGACACGGAATGTGCTGGTGCTTTGATCTCGGACCTCCTACCCTC
>NW_011888890.1:2685993-2687649 GCF_000151845.1 Pteropus vampyrus | reverse complement strand
TGGATCACTTAGAGTCATAAAAACTACTCTGTCGGCTATCCCTGCATCGTGGAGGGCTCTGGGGAGCAGCAGGAGAAGGGCGGGGAAACGGAACACAGAAAGCTCTGACTCTTCTGCTAAATGCCATATTGGACCAGACCTCCCTGCCCTGTTCTGCCGTGCCTCATTCATTGGCACCAAGAACTCTCCAGGGACAAGGACATGGAGGCCACAGGTGGTCAGATGAGTGGCTGCCACTTTTGGCGTCTGTGCTAGGAGCTGCTCTCAGATCTCATTTAATCCTGCCGTGAAGTCTAAGATACATTTAAAAATGGGGCTCAGAGAAATTAAATGTCTTGCTCAAGGTCGTGGATGGGGCAGAACTGGAATACGAGGTCATGGTCTTTCCACCTCTGCAAGCTGCCTCGGAGAAGCTACCTCTAGTCTTCCTGCCAAGGACAATCCCATGGAGTCACTTGGGTCAGAGCCAGCTATACCCAGTCCAGGAGACAGGTTCCTTCCAGAAGGGGCACATCAGTGAGGAACAACCAGAGTTAGCTGTCTGGAGGTCCCAGAGACCCTCCCTTCGGGGCCTACCCAAGGCACACAGTGGTTAAAACTAAACAGATAGGGTTTATCCCTTGGCTTCTAGATGTGTGGGGACTCTGCTGCCCTCCACCCTCCCAGGGAAACCAGGGTTGAAATTTCAGCCTTGGGAAACTCATGTGACCCTCTGCCTGGAGCATGCAGTATGGATGTCAGGACTGAAGTTTTACAAAAATGAAACAAAACGACACAAAAATCCTGATGCGGAGCTGCCATAAACCTGAATAAAAGCAAGCCTGTGAGGAATGGTTTTGCAGCTCAGGCCCCTGGGCTCTGACACTCCTCATGGTTAGTTTTTCACAGGGTGGCCTGTGGCTGGGCCTCTTCTACAGAAGTGCATGGAGGCTGTGGAGCGCTCCCAGCTTGGCCTGCGTCCTGTCCTTCCCACAATGACCCTTTCCTCCTTCATTCTTTTGGTACAAGTTTCTGCCAAAGGAACACAGATGGAGAGAGAAAAATCAGGGCTGGGTTTAGACAGGGGAAAAAATTCTCAGAATGTCAATATATTCATCTTGGAAAAAAACTTAAAATGATATCAAATCATTTTAGGCTTTTTGTGGGATCTCTCTCTCTCTCTCTAATGCACACACGCACACACGCAGTCACACATGCACACACACATGCAGATTGGCTTAGTTTTCGTCTTCCACATCGGTGAGCTGTTACTACTACAGAGCACTGCAGAAGCATCAGGCTAACCTTTAGGCTTTTCCTCCCGTCCAGTCCTGGGCAGCCTCTCTTGGATATCTTTTCTTTTCTCCTGCAAAAGCTGCCTCCCTCTTCCTTTTCTGTCTCCCCTTGTCCTCAAGCTCTCCTTTCCCAACCTGACAAAAAGTAGCTCTGCACAAAGTCAGAGTTATTCAGATCACAGGGAGAATCACTGATGCAACTTAAAGTGTTTCCTTCTTGGAGTGTTTGCTTTCTCAGGGACAAGTGGCTGTGAACTTGTGGGATCTCTCGACTCAGGGAGTTGATGAAGAGTACTGGATGGGTCAGCGGCATCCCTGGGGATCCTCAAAACACCCCACATGGAGAGGTGTCAACCAGTTATTCAAGAGGCTGCTCTGAGTA
>NW_011888890.1:2679123-2684813 GCF_000151845.1 Pteropus vampyrus | reverse complement strand
AGTTATTCAGATCACAGGGAGAATCACTGATGCAACTTAAAGTGTTTCCTTCTTGGAGTGTTTGCTTTCTCAGGGACAAGTGGCTGTGAACTTGTGGGATCTCTCGACTCAGGGAGTTGATGAAGAGTACTGGATGGGTCAGCGGCATCCCTGGGGATCCTCAAAACACCCCACATGGAGAGGTGTCAACCAGTTATTCAAGAGGCTGCTCTGAGTATACCGTTTTATCAGATGCTCCTTGCTCTTTGGAGGCTGTGTAGGTGCCTGGTGGGTTGAAGTCTTTTAACATTGGTTCCTTCTTCACATTCCAAAGAAGAACATCACCTCCCAAAAGAGGTGCATTGAGAATAGGCATGGATCTGGCTGAGGATAACTGCGTTTGTGGGCAGCAGGAGCTCTGGCCTGGCAGAGGGCTGCCTAGCATGACAGCTACTGCCCCTGGATGTGCTCGGGGCTGGGATGGGGGGCACTGCCTGATAAACAATGCTCTGGCAGCTGCAATAGGGCAAGGGGGAGGCAAGAGCGAGATGTTGAGAGAAACTGACAGAGGAACATGTCTTTGCCCTTTCCTCTCTTGAGTGACTGGTGCCTGGAATTTGAAAGCCCCCAAATGTGGCGTGCCCTGACCTTTGACATCTGGGTTACGGCAACCGGTGAAATGGCTGGAGAAACTACTCAGACTGAAATGTGCTGGAAGGTGGAAAAAGCATTTCTCAAATGATCTCATTAGGTCCTCAAGGGTGATAAGGGCAGAATCACTCGGCTTTCAGAGCATAAGACTTTCCTTCTAGGAAATGAGGATGAGTATCGTCGCCAAGGTCACAATGTGTATAAGCGATAGGACGAGAACTAGAACCTAGGTCTTCTAATTCCCAGAAGCTCTTTCCAAAGATTTTTTTTCCATAGGTGTGGGAGATATCCTAAAGGTCAAGACAAAGTTTGACAACAAATAGCATGCAGGCCCAAGGTATATAGACATTCTCTCAGCTGCTTCTACTTACCCAGTCTGCTAGATGATAGCTGATCCTCATTCTCATCCTAAAATATATTTACCGATGTCCACAACACAGATGATGACCCTGGCTAGTACCTCCTCTCTAGTATGCTCTATCCCAGTACCGCAGCATGCCCTTCCCCCAAACAACCTTCTCTGGACTATTCCTCCTGAATACTCCCTTCTCCCGTCCCCCACCCCACCCCGACCTTCTCGAGTCTGCACTTCTGCTCCTACTTAGTGAATGCATCCTTGCTAGAGATAGTGGGTCTTTGTTCCCAACCTTGTGTTATGCTTGTTTTGCTTGTCTTTGTAAAAGCCTTATTGCAATTAAGTAGTTTAATGACATGTTCTGCAAACAGATGATATGTAATGAGAATGGAAAGAAAAAGAGTCATTCCTATGCAAACTAAGTTAAACACTTTGAGAAGATCAAATGACGATGAGTTGCTAGAAAGCATTGCTAATGAGTTAGGTGTAGGTAAGCTAACCTTAAAGACTGGGAGAAAACTGAATACATCTCGAATGATTCTTCACTCTGAGAACTGGCAAATGTAAGTTCTCGAACCACTTTAAAGAAACGGAAACTGGAAATGGTAGATGATGTATTATTGGGTGTGGTTCACTCAAGAAAGATGGCTGGGTACGCCCATCCATGTACCTGTACTCAAAGGAAAGGCATTGGACCTACATCAAAGAATGGTGAACGGATGCACGTTTATATGTTTTAAGTTAAAATAAAATGTTGAAGATGTGTGGTATAATTTTCCCTGATTTCCCTTTTCGACCAACTTTTTCCATTAACTGACCAACACCAGTCCATATTATGTCAGATAAAAGGGATCCTGATCTAATAGCTAACAGTTATTGAGCAATTATTTGGAGCCAGACACTATACTAAGTGCCTTTTATGTAGCATCTCTTTTAATCCTTACAATCTACCCACGAGTGACATACTAACGTTATCCTGTGGTGGCGCATGGACCAGTTTTTACAGGTACTGGTCGCTCCAGCCTCCCAATCACCTTCCTTTCTTTTGCCAGCTAGTAGCCATTGCTGAATGACATCTCTATAAACAGCACCCTGCCTCCTCCCAGCCTCATGTGAGAAGATGCCAGAGTTCTTTGACTCCTTGGGAAGACTCTGACCTGTCCCTGATGGCTCTGTAGGGAAAGGAGTACGATGGCTTAAAAATAGGTCAACTCAGGCTCCAGGTTTTGTGCATGGATATGACTTGGACAGATAAAAATGTGTGGGCAGGGGTGGGAGCTGTGAACATAGAAAGTACTCAAGAAAACAGAGTCCAGCACGAGGCCCTGTGATGCAGGGTCGTAGGTAACAGTGGAACTTTTAGGAGCAAAACACTGGAAAAGCCCACCTGAGGAACTCAGGTGAAAAGGGATGGGGTTAGGCGAGAGGGAAGGGTGGGAAATATTCCTGGCAGCGTGCAGGACAGGAGCCAGAGTTTCCTGATTTAAACTGAGGTCTACAAAGGTCTATAAGTGGGGATGGACAGTAACTGTAACAGCAAGAACCACCATATGAAGGAACAAAGAGCGCCCCCTTCCGTTAGTGGCATTGTGGAACCTGTGATTTTTGCAACTCATGTGTTTGCAATAGAAATGTATTTGATGGACTTGGTGTCAAGGCCAAAATCTGACATGCACGAAAGTCAGTAAGATAAGGACTAGCAGGATGAGACAGAAAGGGAAGTGTGAAGAGCCACACACTGGGAGAAAATACTTGCTATACATGTACCCGAAGAAGGACTTACATCCAGGATACATAAAAAACGCTTACAGCATAATAATAAGAAGACAAATAGCGCAATTAAAAATAGGCAAAAGATTTGAATGGACACTTTACAAAAGAAGACGGATGAATGGTTAATAAATTCAACTTTATCGAGCATCAGGAAAAGGCAAATTTGAACCACAATAAGCTACCACCACGTGGGCACTAAGAAAGCTAAGATGAAAAAGACTGACCTTACCAACTGTTGGCGAGCAGTGTTGTACCAAGGGCAGGACAGTACAAGCAGTCTGTACAGGGCAGAGAATAAGGGGGTGGGTGTATTGTCTGTAGAGAACTTAGAAACAATAACGAAACCACTCAAAGTCAATCTGCTTTTTATTATCACCATGCATCAGCAATTTTAAACCATATCAGTGATAAGCTATTCCAGCCAGGGAAATCCCTCCCACTACCCCCTCCCTTGATACCCGACTCAGCCAGGATGTGGAGCTACATCGCGAATGGGAGTGTCATGTGGTACAACCACCTTGGAGAACTGCCTGGCAGTTTCTTTTAACATTAAAAATTGTACTTCTACGTATTAACCCAAGAGAAATGAAAACATATGATGTGAATGTTTATGGCAGCTTTTTTTTTATATGAACCCCAAAATGGAAAGAATCCAAGTATTCATCAATAGGTTGAGCAGATAAACAACATGTGGTACATCCATACAACGCAATACTACTCAGCAACTGAAAATGAATAAAGTACCTATATACAAGAGAATAATGAATCTTACAAACATGTAGAGCAAAAGAAAGTAGACGTAGAAGAAGACACACTGTGACTCCACTTATTTAAAGACCAAGAACAGGCTAATCTGATCTATAATGTCAGAAAGTAGAATAGTAGTAGTCTGGGGCTGAAGGTGGGGTTGGATATGAACTAGGGAGGGGTACAAGGGAACTTTCTGGTGTGCGAGTAATGTTCATTACCTTGATTGTCATGGCGGCACAAGTGAACATATTTGTCCAAACTCATCAAAACTGTGTACCTAAAGTGTGTGTACTTCGTGGTGTGTAAATTGAGCTCTAATGAGGTTGATATATATAACAGTTTGAAACAAAGGAAGAAAACTCTGGAGTCAGGACCAGGACAGATATCGATTAATTCGAGAATAAGTCCCAGGCCCTATGTGGTCATTCCAGAGTGGGGCTCTATTAACATTCCACACACATCCCTGTAGACCACATTTGCAATGTCCGATCTGGATGTGTATTTCCATTAACCATTATGGAAAGATGTACATAGTTTAATCTATAGACATTTTTATTTCTCCCCTCTGAAGGATTTTTATGCTTCTCTCAAGTTCCAGTATTTGAAATTCCTTCGGATGTAAGCAAAAACTGCTATTTGAATTCTAATAATAGTAATAATAATATTATTGAACATTTACCGGGCAAGACACTATGCTAAGTGACTTACCTGCATTTTTTCATGTAATCTTCACATAACCGTGATCCTATGGGGTATTATCCCCATTTTCCAGATCAGGAGGATAGACCAAGGTTCAGAGGGGTAAAGCACTTAGCAAGGGCACACTGCTAGTCAGACCAAAAACTGGCATTCAGACATGTCTGATTTGGGCTCAGTGTTCTTGTCATTATACTCCAGGACCTCCAACATTGACCTGGCTGACCCAGTGTTGCCCTCGTTATCTGGTAAACCAGATCACAGAGTCTTCCAGAAGGGGGCGCTAAACATGCCTGCCTCTGGGAAACACACACATTACTTGTGCTGCCAACGTCTTCATGGCAGTTTCCCTTCCCCCATTAGCCTTCCTTAGCTCGGGCTTTCTTGACGTCTCTCTCCATGGTGCCTGGTAAACAGGCTCACGCTGTGTGATGAGTTTTTGTAGGTCCGCTTATGGACTGCAACGAATGGCAGAGCTGAATCATCTCGTCCTCATGGGCCTTGGATGTGGGGAGAGGGGAGGACGGGGGAGTTCCTCCTTGACCTTCCATTCCTGCCTTGAGCTTTACTTTCCCCATCTCCTCCCTCCCCTAGGGTTCCTTGAAGTTTATTCTTTTGAACTGTGACCGTGACCGTATATTTCTCTGGGTGTATTCTAACAGGATCCTGCATTCCTTCTACCTCGGGGCTGGCTAAGGAAGTTATGGGGGGCTCAGGGGAATCCAGGAGGAATTTGCTCAAGTCTGCTGGGGTCTGCCTCCTGACACTCAAGTGCATAAGTGCGGCCAGGCCTGTTTGACAATCAAACCCAGGCATGAACGAAAGGGGAGGGGAGGTGGGGGCCAGATTGGATCCCAAGCTGGGCCAGCCTGTTGTTGGAGGAAGCCTGTCTGAAGGCCTGGGAGGAGACACGGCAGGAGGAGGGGGCCCCAGCCAGAGAGAGGGTGCATCTGCAGAAGAAGACAGGAGAAGATAATGGAATCCAATAGAGCTCCCGAAAATGTGTCATCTTGCTGCTGCCGAAACCCTTTGAATACGTTAAATCCTTAATCAGAGTAGCCTAAGACTGCAGTGACTACATGGAGACATGTTAGTCCAGATAAATCCTTGCAGGTTTCAAAGATCTGAAGGGCCCCGGCACTTCCCTCTGCAGCGGCTGCCCTCTGCCCTCTCCTCCATGATGTCATTATTGAAGTTTCGTTTTCACCAGGCATGGTGTAAGTTGACATTGACAGTTGTAGCACTCTCACACCGACTCTGGAGGATTATTAGCTTTGAAGCTATTTGGCCTTGAGCGGTGAATTCTTTTTTGAGCTCACACTGGCTTATAATATCTGAGAAGGCTTGCTCCACTCTGGCCCCAGCTTGAATTAGGAGAGGAGGCCGCTTTCCAACTTGGAACTGATACCAGCAGGAACAGAATGGGGAATATTATCCATTTCTGATGGGCAACGAAGTTAGTGTTCTCGAATCCCCCCGAGGCCTT
>NW_011888890.1:2639625-2677453 GCF_000151845.1 Pteropus vampyrus | reverse complement strand
TGTGTGTGTGTGTATGTGCTTTTGTGTGTGTAAACACACAATGTGCAATCAACTCCTTATTAATCCTATTAATTTGAGAAGTACTGTACTAGCTGATTCTGTGTTTGAGTGTGTGCTTTTTTATACACACATAATATTTTGCAGAGAATAGTAAAAAAAAAAAAGGCTTATGTTCAGTATTAAATTACGTTTTCTTAACAAAACATAAGAAATTCCTAAGAGTAATTTAGTAATTTACAACCATAATTTAAAAGATAGTTGGGCTGTCTTAGGAGGTAGTGAGTTCCTGGTCACTGGAAGTGTTTGAGTAGCAAGTGTTGAAGGACCACTTGATGGGAATGTTTTGGTTGGAGTCCTTTTATGAAACATGGGGACTTGAATGTGGTGAATTTTTAAGTCCCTTCCAATAGGAGAATCTATGATTCCATGACATAGAATCTGCAATATCGTCTTAAATGACAGCATACTTAAGGCAGGGTTACATCTTATTTTAGCACAGTTCATAGGACATACAACCAATATGTATGGGAGCATGAATGAGTTGGGTTAATGATTTCTGATACCCTTTCCAGCACAAAGATGGGAGCTGATGAATTAATTGTATTTTTAGGATTCTCCATGTACTGGGGATGATTTTCAGATTTATTATGAGAAATTGGCCCACGCAATTATGGAGGCTGAGAAGTACCACGATTTACCCCCTACAAGCTGAGGACCTAGGAAAGCCGGCGGTGTAATTCAATCTGAGTCAGAACAAGGGTCGCCAACAGTGTAATTCCCAGTTCAAGGATAGGAGAAGACCCATGTCCCAGCTGAAGCAGGCAGACGGGAAGAAGAAGAAGGGGCGAATTCCTCCTTCCTCCACCTTTCCTTCTGTTCAACAGATTGGATGATGCTCATCCACACTGGGGAGGGAAATGTACAGAGCCTATCAATTCAAATGCTAATCTCATCTCACAGACTCACCCAGAAATAATGTTTAATCTGGGCACCCTGTGGCACGGTCAAGTTGACACATGAATTAATCATCATATTAATGTGTGTCAGCCTATGTCAGTAATGTATATGGGATGTATGACTTCCTCAAGAATGTATTTTATTTACTAACCCAGTGGATTTCTTCCCATTAGCAGTCTGTGCTCTTTGAATCTGTGAATTTTTGGTGGCACCTCTAATGGGGTTAAGTCACATCCTCAGTTATTTCACTGTTTACTTGCTTGTCCTTCAGCATCGAGTTGCCCTTGAATGAAATTATCGACCACCTTGATCACACATTGTTACACACTCCTAATGAAAGTTCCCCCATGTTCCAGCCAATACCAGTTCATCCTGAGCACCGGCTTCTTGTTATGCCTCACCTTTTACACTTTCTCACAGGCAGGTGGACCCCCATCCACACTCTTGCATGCCTGGCTCAGCTCCATCTGCTAGACATCATCGGAATGGGATGCTGGATCCCTGTTTTAGCAAAAATAAATTGTACACCCTGATTGAAATTTGGTGGCACACTGGTGAAAGGAAAGAGAACCATCATTCTAAATGTCCCTGCACCATTGAACATCTCATGTTTGGCAACAAACAACAGACCAGGTCATGCTTTAATCTTCAGTGCTCAAGTCCGCATGTTACCTTTAGCTGAAGCGTCTGAAGCTCTGTGTGCTTTGTGAAAGTAAGGCTTCTCAGAGGCAAGGGAGTATATGGTTTCTCAGTATGGGCGCCTTGATAAAACTGCCTATGACAACAAAGTGAACATTCAGTAACAGTTAAGCATCTTGGAGGTGACCCAACATGAGCAACATTTTTCCTGACTCTGTTTCCTGGATTCAGCTTCGCTCTTGAACTTTAGTTTTTTAGGCATCCTTAAAGGTCCTTGACTCTACCTGGGCCACATATATACATGAACATAAAGCCACATAACCAATACCCTGCACAGCTCCCAGGTGGAGGGAGCAGAGATATTGATGTGAATGGAGCCTTGCTCGCTAATTGTTGCTAGCTACTTCTAATTACAAATCCTAGTCTTTCTTTCCTGTGCAAACCTGAGGCTGTCTAGTTTTTGCTTCAACATATCATGGGTTCATTTGAAACTTTTTAAGGGAGATAGGCTCTTGTGATTTTTCATTCCATGTGTCCCACTTCCTCCCAACAGTCGGCAACACTCCCCCACCCCAAAGAATGCTGACCTCCTCTTTTACACCGAACACAGTGGGGTTCAGCAAGTCTTCCAGCAGCTTTGATTTTAATTCAAGTGATGCACTCATTGAGGACTTCTCAAGAGGATATCTTGCAAACTTCAAATTGCTATTGCCTTTTTGGGACATTAAAGAAAGTTTCTCGTGCCCCTAGGCTTCCCTGAGGACACTTCCAAACACCAGATTTGCTTTGACTTGAAGGAAGATGACATGTATGGTAAGGAGCAGCAAGGAATAAAGATGTAGCAGGGTTGAAAATTCACTCATACTCCACTCAGATGTGCAATATCAAATAGTTTCTGTCCTTCCTAAAGCTAGTATGATCTTCCTTTGACAACCGCTACTTGCCAATTAACAATATCTGAGTCTCTTCCAATTTAAATGTTCTCATTTAATTTAAATATTTTATTTATTAGAATTCAATCTTTTCTAGGGCTGGTTTACTTTTTTCCCATCAGACATCTTGTCCTCTGTAGGTAAAAGCTCATTCTCCATCCCAAAGTGATTTCAGGGTGGTTAAAGAGGCTTCATATAATTCAGTGGAAGAGAAGAACAGAGCCATGCGGGATCCTCTCGATTCTTTCTGATCTTTGCTGCAAAGTGGCAGGACTGGCCTGCTCCCCATACTGGGATCACTGTCAATCTGGCTGGCCTTTTGGGGTGATGTAATGGCACCCACTTTTGCCCATTTTTCCTGGTCTCAGGGTTTGTTATGGCCTCTTTATCCTGATCATGATTTTCATCTTCCCACCTTCACATCCTCATATCCTGGAATCCCCCGTATGTGCAATCCAAGGGGTACTAAGAACCTAGCGCATTGCCTTAGACTCTCAGGCTTGCTTCTACTTCTCCTGTTGTCCCATTGCCTTGCATAATGTTGCAGTGACTATATAGGGGACTTCTTGAGGCTTGTAGCCTCCCCCTATGATCTCTAGAGAAATGTGACGAGAAGTGAGTCTCTAGTCTCCTGATGTTGTCAGCCTTCCCCTCAGACTATCTACTGTGCCCCCCTGTTCCAGGACTGGGGACCTGAGAGGAAAGTTCTGGACACACCCTGCTTCCCTTGTCTGCCTGCCCCTTTGCCTTCCTTATCCAACCCCTCGGGATGAAAGCTGCTAACTTCCTCCAAGTCTCATCCTGATGGCATAGAGTAAATCTCTAGGATCTATTCCACCAGGTATGGCTCTTGATATACTAATGGGAGCTAAAGGAATTTAGAAAATCCCTTTCCTTCTCAACAATGCCTGGCTTTGAAGACGATTTTCCTGCTTAAGAGGTCAACAAAGTCAGCTTTGAGATTCAAACTGATCAATGGTCTCTTTGTTCTAGGCGTATCCCTGGGGCCAGAAGCCTCGTGCCTCAGCCTTGGAGGTGGAAGACTGCAGAGGGAGGTGATTTAAGAGAAAACCGAAAAGTTAGAAGTGTAATATTTGCAAAATATTATCTCTGTTACAGAAATATGATTCTGAGCTTTCAAGCAGCACAGTTAAATACTCCCCTTTTAGGAAATGTCCATTTATACAATTTTCCTGTTTGAAACATCCATAATTTTCGACTTCCTTCCTAAAACACTTTCCCCAGAGTCGAGCGTACTTTGAAAGACTGTCTTTGAAGGATTTTATTCCACACTCTGTATTTTTCTGGTTAACAAACAACACTGAATCAGCAATAAATGTTATCTCTACCTATTTGTTCTTTCTCTGTCACCTTAGATTCTCTCCTCGCTTTGCATTTCCTTCCCTTTGGGGAATTCCTAAATCACAGGGGCATTGTGCAGAACAGAATTACAATCCTCCTGACTGGCAGGAAGTAGGATGGTTTGGTAGCAACACACTGGGCGGTTGCTGCAATGATTACTAAGAAAGAACAGCCAACTTGGTTTTCATTAGGGGAATAAACTGTAGTTCTTCTTTGCATGTTGTCTCCACGGTAATGACCATGACCCCAAAGAAAATGGACACGGCACAGAGAAGAGTAAGTTTTCCTCATGCTTGTCAAAGCATGTCAGTGTTCTCCCATGGAGTGTGGTACAATTCTCCTAATGCAATTAAGCAGCGCCTTCTTTTTCCATGGAAATGCACTTAAAAATGTCAGTCTGGCTTGCAGTCACCAGGCTGGGAAGAACTTTGTTATGGAAGCTGAAACCTGGCCTGATTATATATTTTACAACAAAACCCCGAAGTTCACATGAACTTTTCAACTGGCGAGTTTGACAGGAGGTTCATCATGGATTCACTTGGGTTTTTGGACAGAAGATTTTGACTCAGTGGTGCTTGATATCTGGGGTCTTCTCAGTCTTCAAATCTTCTGGGCAGCACTCTCATTCTTATTCTTTGGATGTGACAGGAAGCCACTTTTCCTCCACAACACTCTGTGATTAGGATGTACTCACCATGACAGGTTTTCAGTAGACAGCAGCTGGTCTCGGCTGATCAACAAGCCACCAGCCCTTCTCCTTGGCTTCTCACATGACTGGTTGAAAATGGGCTGCAATGACAATCTTGCCCTTCATTGGGCATGTATGTGTGATAAAAATCACAATTTCTTCTCTGAGTATAGGTATATAACAATTACTTGGCATGCCCATTTAATTCTCAAAGATACCTGTAAGAGAGGTTGCATTGTCCCCACACTACTTCTGAGAAAAGTGAGGCTAGAAATTCAAGCTCAATGTTATGGCCAGAGGAGTATGTGACAGATACAGGACAGTGTAATAGTGGTCAACACAGCCCTTCGTACCAACGTATATGTCATAGTTATGGAAATGGTACTTGTCTTGGGTATGTGATATGGCGTAGCTGCTAATGATGCCAGCTTTACCTTGCAAGGCCATCTACATTTGTGGAGCCCAGTGCAAGATGAAAACACAGAGTCTCTTGTTCAAAAAGCAGGAAAAGAATGCCGTTAAAGGTACTAAAATATAAAGCCTTTCTTTCCTCTGTGGTCTCTCTCTTGACTTATCATGGTGTTCTGTATTTGCTATTTAATGTCATTCTACATAAAGAGAAATTAAGATCTTAAATTATTAACACACCTTATACCATTCGACTTTATGTTGCGGAATGCCAATTTTAAATGTAAACATAAGAGCACTTAACTCATGCAGAATCATCAAAACTCCACAATTCATATTTTGTAGCTCACAGATGTGTTTCATTATTACTAAAATAGTGGAAACATCGCACAAAACTAACTCGTCTGTTTTATTTCACCTCTCGATATGCGCACATTCTACCAACACCCTCTACCTCTGGCTAACTGCTGAGTAAGGAAGGACTAAAAAGAAAAGAAACTATGGGTTGTCTTATCTCTCTCTCCCTTTCCTTTTATGTCATCATTTTCAATGTAAATAGTTGGCTAATAAGGGGAAATAACAAGAGTAAGGAAGGATATGGTAGGGTTCATTGATTGTTTGTGTTTCTTAGGATGCCATTGCCTTCTTTCTGTGTTAGAAGCAAGTTCTGGTTCAAATGAAAATGACGTAGCCTCTCAAGGCTGTCAGCAATCCCCATTTACTTAGTCCTAGACATAACACGCTTACCTTGTACTCATGTTGAGTCTCACTGAACTCTCACCATCATAGGGCCACTGGAATTCTATGCTGCGGGGCTTCCCAAATGCTGTATGTGATCCAGGAGGCAAGACACGCAGATACACTGTGCACATCGCCTCTGCTCATGCGCATGCTCCGTTGTCTCCCTGGACTTGACTTACAAACCCGTGTTCGAAGATAAAATTATGAAGAATCTCAAAATGGTGACAGCGGAGCATTAACCCGGCACCGAGTGCTCCTGAGTGTGGGGTCCTGTGTGAAAACACAGGTTGTGCTACTGTGAACCTGCCTTATGGCTTTTTCCCTTAGGTTCACATCATGGTCTTACTACACTTTGACGGTGCGAACTCGAGGGTATTAACCTCTTGGAACCTCAGTTTTGTTACTGATAAGACAGGAATACAAATAGTGCTTATTTTCAGCATCGTTATCAAGCATTTGTTCAGTGTCTATTATAGCGCTGGTCGAAAAAGCAAATCCTATATGTACTATATTGAGAGTCAAAAAAGCAAATCCTATATGTACTATTAAATTTTGTGCTAGCCGCCTTTATAGAGATCAGTCTCTAATTTTCCCAGGTCTTTGCCCAAAGATAACCTCCATGGAAAGTCCTTCCCTGACCATTCTGTCTGTAGTAGGCAAAATTCTAAGATAGCCCCCATGATCTTTGCCGCCTGGGGTACTGTCCTTGTGATTTAATGGGATATGACTCTCAGGATTAGGTTACTAATCCTTGACTTTGAGTTAATCCAGTGGAGATTACCTTGGGTAGCTCTTAGAAGAGGAAGAAGCAGTAACAGACATTGCCCTTCTACCTCCAGGAGTTCTACAGCTGCAGAAACTGAATTTTGCCAACAAATACATGAGCTTGGAAGAGGACCCCAAGCCTCCGATTCAACTCAGCCCTGGCTGACTCTTTTGACTACAACCTTGTAAGACTTAAGCAGAGAACCCAGTGAACCTAGGCCTTGATTCCTGACCATGGAAAATGTGAGATAATAATTTGTGTTGCTTTAGGCCACCAAGTTTGTGGTGATTTGTTAAGCAGCAATGGAAAACTAATATAAAGTCTAAAATATACTCCCCACCAGCATTCTCTATTCTTCTTTCCTGTATTAATTTTTTATAGTATTTTTCTGCTACTTGAAATTATATAATGCAATTATTCACTTGTTTATCTGACTGTTCCATTGGAAGATAATCTCCAAAAGGGAAGAGATCCTGACTTGTTTACTTTTGAATTCACAGATTCTTAGAGCAGTGCCTGGCACACAATAGGTACTCGATAAATATTTGTCGAATGAATTCATAAACAAATACATGTGTGTTCAGTGTTCACCTAATTTTCAAAACAGTTCTTACAGGTGTACTTCAGTTCAAGAAAACTTGGCATGGGGAATTTCAATTTATATATAAAAAAGATGTAGTATTGTTTTTTTTTATTTTCTAAAAGAATATAAAATATGAAACAATGGACCAAAAGTGCCAGTTAGGTGCAACATTTTTAGGAGTATATGTATTGCATTAAGCAAGGTAAACCTGGATGTTTAAAGCCTCACTACTGTTTTTTTTTTTTTTTTTAAACAAATGTTATTGCATTTTAACATCAAACATAGAGGAGCAGGACAGAAGACAGGCAACCCTTGGCGATACGCACTTGTTATAGGATATCTCAGTTAGAAAAGTGAATGGATAGAGTACAGGATCAAAGAGCTACCAATGCAATATAATGACTCTCGCTAATAAAAATTACTTAAAAAAATATTTCAATGTTGGCAGTGCCCACAAAAATTTAATGGATTATTTTAAATTGTTATAATGGTGAATTGCTTTATGAATTAAAAATTCATAACCAAGTGAAAATGGACAAAATAAACTTGCTAATACCCAGTGCTCTCCTCTATTTGTTCATTTGTGATGATAGATAATATACTGGGGTACTCATTTACACTCTTTTTTTGAGAGGAGATTTTAATATTTAAAACTCACATTACAAACAAAAGAGAGACGTGCGCTGCTCTTGCAGATGTCTCTCATCGCAGTGGAGCCCGAGGGCTGTCTGCTAGGTAGATGTCTCTTGGCATCATTGCCGTTGGTTTGGGGTACAGGACTCCCAGGTGGGTGCCTTCAGACTGGCCACTCAGCTGTGTCTCCTTTACTTCCTGGAACAATGCTATGACAACACAGTTTTGTTTTGAAATCTTGAGCCATTTCTCTCACACCACCGGTGGAGTTTACAAGAGCACGAATGCTGAGATATTGGAGTGACATCTGACTTTGCCAGCTACCTTGCCTGACCTGCAGCCATGAAGTGTTTGTCACACCTCCACTAGGGGGAGCGTGGGGTCTGGAGGTGAGAGGCACCCCTGGGGTGGAGAATATCTGTGGGAGCCCTGACAGTGAACATTCATTCCTGTTTCCATACACGGAATAAAATGATTTATTTTCCTTGGAGAAAATACCTAATAAAAGGACAGTGTCCTATGAAGTTACTAAAAGGATATGGAGAGTGTTGTTTTATCCAAGCAAAATCTTTTCATCTGTGTGGATGAGGGTCCCAGTAGTTCTCACCTGTATGTCCCCAGGCATCCTTGGGAGGCTTGCACCCCCAATGTACTGCCAGGGATGCCTCCTCAACAGTGTCCCTAGCCAGCCCTTCCAGCCCTCCTCACTGGCCTGCTTCAGTTCAGGTCCTCGTTAGGTCTCCCCTGGATTACCACAAAGTTTGCTAACTGGTGTTCTGTGTTATTACTCACACGCTCACCCCCACCCCATTCAGTTTCCTCTGAGCCCCTCCCTGTGGCCAGCCACATTGAACTTGGAGTTCTCAGTGTTCCAGGCTGCTTCATGCTATGGCACATTTGCTCATGGTTGTTCTTCCCTCTTCTTCCCTGTGCCTTCCTAGAAATGCAAGAAGAGTTAGTTCCAACTACTCTATGAAGCTGTTCTTCCGGCTCAGCTCCTAAGTTTCAATGTGGTAGAGGGCTGACCCTTCTACCAAACAGGAATGAATGTTCACTGTCAGGGCTCCCCCAGATGTTTTCCACTCCAGGGCTGCCTCTCACCTCCAGACCCCACGCTCCCCCTAGTGGAAGTGTGACAAACATCTCATGGCTGCAGGTCAGGCAAGGTAGCCCCACTAAGTGGAAAAGACTGTGAGTTAGGGAGGTTTGTAGAATAACCACCCTTCCTCTGGTGTCCCAAGGTACTCTGTACAGAGGGTGTCCTTAGTACTTGCAATGCTTTGCCTTAGTTATGTGCTCACTTCTCTACCTTCTCTCTTAGACCGTGTGCTTCTTGAGGGCAAGGAGAGTTGCTTATTCATCTTGATCTTCCCAGAACCTGTGACATGAGAGTACACAATAATGGGTGTTGAATAATAATAATTAATAATAATAATAATAAATTACAATACCAAATACTTACAAAGGGCTTATCATATGCTAGACTTTGTTCTGACTGGTTTATGTATAATAACTCACAAAAATCTTACAAGGTAGGTATTATTATTATTCTTAATTTTCAAGTAAGGAAACTGAGGACAGAAAATAACTTGTCCTAAATGACACAGCTGGTAAGCAACAGGCATGTGGCTCCAGAGTCCCTTCTCTAAAACATTCAGAGGTCAAAGGTAATGGAAAGAAGGAAAGGCAGGCAGGATAGAGGACAGCCAGAAGGCATGGGCTGTGTCTTCAAGCTCAGTTTTACCTGCAAACATGATGCTAAGGGAGGTATCGAGTGCTACAAAGGCTGGTGAAAGGAAACCTACTTCCATCCCACTATAATCAAGCCCTGTTTGACTTTTTTAGGAAGACATGATCTTATATAGGAAAGAATGATGGGAAGTCACCCTGGGTCCCTGTTGGCTTAGTTGCCTTCTCTTGGAGCTAGCTGTCCACTAATCCTGTCACTATCACCACAGTTCTGAGATCCATTTTGAAGATTTGTACTTGATTGCCAAATGGAGGACCTGTGTTCGATGCTGTTAAAGGAGCTCGTGAATTAGCAAAACGCTGTGTAAACAGTTCTCAAAAACAGCCTTGGAGGAAAATGGACCCCTAGTCTTCACACTAGAACCTGCCATGAAGCTAACAGAACAAGGTTGGCTCTGGTTGGCCCTTACTTCAATACCTGAGGATTTTGCTCAAAGTAAAAATATCTTTTCTTTGGGACAGAAAGAGCTACAGCCCTCAATGGAAGTGAATCTTAGTCGGGGCTGTGATGGTTGTGCACTAACAGTGGAACCAGATCTGAACCCAATGGGAAGCTTGGGGTCCAGGAAAAATGGTCCAAAGGTAAAAAAAAAAGGGCTGGGATATAAAAGGTAATTCACATCTGATATACAAATGCCCAATAAGCATTGAAAAATCATCTAACTACACTAAAGAAATATTATTATTAAATATTATTAAATAAAACAAAGAAAACCATTTTAAAACCTGTTGTATTGACAATAATTTAAGTGATAATTTTAATTACTGGCAAGAGTGTGGACAATGAGGCCTTCTAGTACACTACTGATGCAAGTAAAAACAGATTGTTACAGTTTGTTAAAGAAAAATTTTCTAAAGGGCTTACTGTAGGCAGCTGTCTCATAGAAATAATAGCATGCAAATGGTAAGGATGCATGTACAGGTTGTTTGGTCAAAGCCATGTTTATAATACCACAAACTAGAAATGACCTAAATATTCATTAATAGGCGAATGGTTAGATAAGATAGGTATAACTCAACAATTAATGTTATGTACTCGTGGGGAGAAATGAATTAAATCTGTAAGTCCTAACATGAAAAAAAACATCAATTAGTAAAAAATACAAGATTCCACTTTTAATGAAAAAGCAGCAGCACACATAAACACTTTTTTTTTTTTTTTTTTTGCACAGTAAAAAGTTTTGGGGGAGTAATTAACAAACTAATAATAGTAATAACCTGTGGTTGGATGTGTTTACATATATGTGTGTGTCAGTGTGTGTGTTTGGCAGTCACTACTGTTTGCCTATCTGAGACCCATTCCCCACTCTTATTTCCTAAAAGAATCTCAACTTTATCTAGGTATCTACCCCTCAGGGAAAAGAATCTTATTCCCAACTCTAGGAATAATCCTGACCAGTCTATGTCAATACTGGGAGTTCCATTTCCCTTTTGATAATTGGTCAGGAGCAGGCAAATAACTTGGTCTTGGCCAATAAGAGGTTATTGGGGATATACTGGCGGCTTTTGGGAAAGGTTTCCCTGTTCTTAAAAGATAGAGTCACATCTGCTGATGTTCTGAATGTGACACCAGAATCACTGTGGTTTCCAAACATGAGGTTCCAAACCCCGAGGACCAAGTGCACACCCTGAGGAAGGGAGAGAGGAAAGACAGAAAGAACTTGGGTTCTCAGTGAGGTCGCGAGTTGCTGAGTTAACCAACACTGAACCGCACTGCCCTGGGACTTCATGCTCCGTAAGGGAACCAACATCCTATTGCCCGTGTCCACAGAACCGAGAGAAGCCATGTGTTCTCTCCTCTTTGAAGCTAAAGGCCTCTCAACTGGCGCTGAGGGACTGGGATGATGGGAGCTGAGGGACTTTCACATTCCCAGTTTATTTGCATTTAAAATAAATTGTGTTAGAATTTTACTTTCACTTTTGTCATTGTCCAGATTTTACAAATAAAAAGCAGAACCAAGATGGGTTATAGATCAGTAACCTTGTCTTCACCCTACACAACAGGGCAGTGGGGTTGGCCCTTACCCTGGAGTCATACAAACGTGGCTTCTCCTTTCTGGCTATGCCGCTTTGCTTAAAAATCTGAGTGGCAGCCTTTTTAACTGATAGAATAAGAATAATTATGGCTGCTATCCATCAAGATTGCTAAAAAGATTGAATGTGAAACTCGGGGATGAAACCTATCTGGAACCTCACTGAACGCTATTCCTTCTGTTCCTTGAACCTCTACCTCTAATTTTTCTCAGATGTCTGTGGCCCAGGAAAGCAAGGGATAGATGGTGACAGTAAAGAAATTGGGTTTGATATAGACTGGGAGTTCAGGTCTCAGTCTCACCGAGATGGTACAGGGAGTGAGAAGAAACATACATGTAATTTAGAAAGATAGCAATCCAGAAGGCACCTGATAAAGTCCTAAAGGACCAAAACTTGCCCTCCACTACCCAGCAATAGTACGGTTTCCTTGCCTGGCAGTTGACAGTGCTACAGAGGTGGACAGAGGCCACCCTTGGATATCAATGCTCCGTCTTTGGGTTGCTACGTGAGAACATAGGACTTGGTCATCTGATTTTTGCAAACTTCATTTAGGGCAGCTTCGACCAAGCATGTGGCCTACACTCCCTTTGTGATTGGTGCCTTGTACTAGTTCAGGGCAGCAGATCCCCCACAGCTCCTGGGGCCCTCTGCTCAGTGGGCTATAAAACATGGTTTTGAAACTGCCACTCTGAAATCCTAAACCAGGCCCGACTTATGCGCTGGGCCAAGCGCTTGGGAAAGGTTGGCCAAGGTTCGCAAACTCTAGATGGGATTTGGAGGGCACTTGCTCAGACTGGTTTTCTTTAGGGCCGGAGCTTGTTACGGTAGATGGTGGTCTGGGTGGTATGTGAATGGGCCGATTTACTGGGCTTGGGCAGAAAACTTTGAGGTTTTTGGAAAAGTGATTGAACCTGAGTTTTACCTTCTGGCAGGAATTCCGGCCCTCCCTCCCCAAACTCATTCCCATAAGGCTCATATATTTCTTTCACCCAGCGCCCCAACCTTTCAGGATGCAGGAAGTGATCATATTGAGCTACCTCAAACAGATTGGCTTTTCAAAAATTCGGACGTGAAAATGTAGAAGGAAATGGTTTTCACTTTAATATGATTTTTAAAGTCAGGCTCATGACAATACAGGTAAGTACTCCAAAAGATAGTATTAGGATCTCCCTTCTTACTTTGAGCAAACTATGACAAATCGTATCTGGGCTGCTACTGCCAGTTGGAGCTCAGGTAGAGCCTTTGGATCCAAGCACCAGGATAAAGGGCTTCGTGTGGTCCCATAAGCAAACACCCTCGAAAGGAATTCATGGGGCCCCTTTTATACCACATCCCATGCGTGTGTGTATGTGTGTGTGTGTGTGTGTGTGTGTGTGTGTGTAATCTAATTTCACAGATGGAGTGCCAGTCAGGAGATTGAAAGAGGTCAGTGAGGGACTCTTTTCAGAGATGTGGGTAGGGGTAGGGAGAAACATGCTGAAGAAGCACCTAAGCTAATAACAGCTGAGAACCAGAAGGGCTGAAGGGGCAAGGGGAGAGCCGTGACTAAAGTGGGAAGAGGGTTGGGCCTAATCTGATGAGCTGTGGCCTTTGGTAGAGGAAGCAGCCATGGTTGCCCTGCATCTTGGTGGGAAGAGAGCCGAGGCACGAACACCCCACTTCTCTCTCCTCTCACATCCTGCTCCCTGCTGGTGCCTCCTCAGGGCTGGACCCAGTGGCAAGCCAGAGGGCAGGGAGCGCATACAGGGACAGTCTACAAAGTTCCCCTTCTCTGGGCACAGCAGAGGGGAAGAAGCCACCAACCAATTCTGCGTTTGCCTGGAGGGGTTCAGTCATGAGTGCAGATTCCCAGGCTGCCCCTGGGAGATTCCAATTTAGGAGGCTTGGGGCGAGCCCAGAGAAGCAGCAGCTTTACAAAGCTCTTTGGTGGTGCTGTTGCTCAGCCAGGATGGATAACCCCTTCTCAAGTCATGGCGATGCTCTCGTGAACGAGTATTATCGCCTGGATCTCACTTCTATTTGTTCACTGAACCCTGACATTACAGTCCTAGTTGGCAATGCAGTTCACGTATCTATTTATTCCACAAACATTTGCTGAGCACCTACTGTGTGTCAGGCACTTTGCTGTGTTGGGGGGTTCAGTGGGAAATAAAAGATTGCCACTTCCCTGAATAGGCTTCTCGAAGTCTCTCTTGCATCCAAGGGGAATTCTATATCCTTCTGTAGCAAGATGGGAAAACTGGGGGGAGATCACCTAATATTCTGAGAAGAAGACTTTGAGCTCATTGTGTAATCTGTCTGTGCTTCCATTTGGAATACAGGCCCAACAAAGGTGCCTTTTCCCAGGGTTATTATGAGGACCACGTGAAATAATTTGTGTAAACCTTAGTCCAGAGCCTTGTACATCATAAGCATTTGGTACCATTATTATCATTATTAATTTTTTCACTATTATTTCTCAGTAAGTCTTTGTCAACCATCTCTCTCATCCCCTGACTCTAAATCAACAAATGAGAAAATGCCAGCTCTAGAGCCCCACCTTCACTACTTTCGATCGTTTCCTTCAGAAAAAATCCTGGCCGTGTCTATGACGTGATGTACCTACATGGTTGTCCTGTTCATACATTTAGTCAATATGTTTTTATATAATTTTTAAGACATGAAAGAGGTTCATAGGGATGCAGGGAGGTTGGAAATGGCTGGAGGGTAGTGATTTTAAGAATTGGAAAACAGGACTAATGGGAAAAAAGGAAAGACACTGCAATGATTAACTTGGAGAAGATATGGCTGAGGGGATAGGGGAGCCATCATCTGAGACGAAAAGATTATTAAAGAGAGAATGGCAACTGATGCTTCTTCGGAAAAGATAGAACAAATGGAAAGTGGAGAGTGTGGCAAGAGGGATTTCAGTTCTGCCTTAAGGATCATTTCATGACAGAGATTGTTATGAGCTCCAGAATCGGCTGTGAAACTTCACCGTTTAAGAAATACAAAGGATTTGCAGGGTGGTCTCGGGTGGTCCTCTCCCTGTGGGACTATATGTGAATAGTCAAAGATTCAGCATCAGTAGGGTGCAAAGGCAGGTCTGAGGCTCACCCCCAGCTTGGACACTAAAAACCCGAATGAGGTCTCTGTGGCCTCAGAGGCTTCCAGTATCCTCATCTGTAAGGAAAGGTTTTGGACTGTGCCTGATACACCAGATACTCGGTGCAGGCCCCGAGGCCCAGCTGAACTTCCCAGTCCCTGTGGACACCCCATGTGGTGAACACCTTGCTGGCTGGCACACCTTCTGAAATGCTGAATTCCTCTTTGAAGATGAAGAGTCTTTGTTGACTGGTCAGCTGAAAATTCATCACACCCGCATATGGAAATTGTGTGTGGCTCTAGACAGTTTTTTGGCTTGAAAATGATTTCACTTTGCAGGATTTCCCAACATTCTCTACCTCTGGATAAGTAAAGAAGTGCAGGCAGCTGCCTCCAGTGATGAGGACCCACTAGATATCCTCATTGTCTGTGAGCCAGGAGCTTTACTTAGGCGGCAGGAAGGTCCTCTCCTCCATTCCCTTTTCTGTCTCCTGGGGTCTGCACCCACAAGGCTAGGATAACAGGAGGAGATAGACACTCGTTTAGCAAAGTACTGAAGGGATAGAAGAAGCGCTGTGACTCTGGGATGGGTGAAAGGTCTGCTTATCTGCAGCTTCTACACCGAGAGCCCTGCCTGTCCACCACGCTGGCTTGCCTAGGGTTCTACTTGCCCAAGTCATCCAGGAGGAAACTTGACCAAGCTGAAGGAGTAAGATGTAGGAAAGTCCTGCGGAAGGAACGAAAAGGAGAGTAAATGCCTGGAAGAGAAAGAGGTGAAGAAGAGGTGAGGTGTCCATATGGAAGAGGCTCCCCTGATAATGTCAGAAATGCGGGGTTGAGAGCTCTCTGTGAGTTGAGAACTAAGAACCCCAAATAAAAAAGAAATTGGGGAAAGAGAAGCTAGTAGGTTTTCATAAACAAATGCTCTTGAATACTTACTGCCATTGTGGTGTCTGTAGCACTTGGAATGTCCACTTTGAACCTATATTTTGAGCAAAATATTTTTCTAAAGCATTCTTCTGTACTAGGAGTCAGCAAACTTTTTCTGTAAAGAGCCAGATAGTAAATATTTCAAGTTTTGAGAGCCTGTCATGACTATTGCCATTGTAAATGAAAGCAGCCATGCAACTACTTAGCATAGACATAGAAAATACAGGAACAATGTGTGGCTATGTTCCAATAAAACTTAATTTACAAAAGCAAGCAGCTGGCTGGGTTTGGCACGCGGGCCATAGATCGCCACCTCCATCTTAGATCAGGGTTTCTCAGACCTTGATGTGCACGTAGATCACTGGGAGATCTTGTTGAAATGTAGATCTGGGCTGGGGCCTGATTCTGCATTTTGAACACCTTCCCAAGTGCTGCTGGTCCGCAGACCACTCTTTGAGAAGCAAGAGTCTAGAAGTCTCAAAGGCAGTGGCTACAGGAGCCAGAAATGAATGTTTTTGAGTGAGGTGGCTGATGTGACCACACATGAGGGCTGAGAGCTGGGGCCCATGGGACCTGCGGGGAGCTCGCCTGTCCAGACGATGAATCCACTGACAGATCCTGCTGTTTTGTGCTCTCTGGGAATGCCATCTGGGTGCCTAGACATTCCGAGAAAATAGAACGAGTACAGTTTTTATGGGAAAAATATCTTGATTTCTAAGGTTCTTTTTAACCTCCTGATTTTCATGGTTTTTAAAGATTGGCTCAGAAGTTTTTAAAAACCTGTGTGGGCCAAATCAAATACATATGTGGGATGGCTCCAGCCCACAGGCTGCCATTTTGCAACCGTGGTTTTTGACGGGGGTCTTGACCTTTGACCAGCTATGATGAATGAACTGGGATTCCTTTACATGATAGGAGGATGAGACTGGGCTTATACACACCTCAGCTCTCAAGCTCAGGACCTGGAAAAGAAGGTATGCTCTTGATTTTATGAAAGAGGCTGATGAGCTTTGAAGAAAGCAGGCAACAGGGCTGTAACTCATGCTTATGGTGGTGTAGGTATAAAAAGCCACACCCTACAGGCAGTTGGATTATAATAATGCAGCCCCTCTGGATAGACTAATTACACGAAGCCCTTTCTTGCAGGGCAGAAACTCCACAGCTGTAGGGGATGACCCCCTAAACAACTTTCCCAAAGTCCCTGGGCTAGCAATGAAAAAGCTGGTATTTGAGCCCAGGCCTTGCAGACCCCAAATTCCGTGCTCTCTCCACCACCAACCTTTGGCTCAAGTTTTGATGGATATTTGCAAGTGAAAAAGTTCAACCTCTCATCTCCCCCTAGTCCAGATACACGCTGCATTTGTAAGACACAGACATAGGCCATGTGATATTTTTATCTGAACTATTTACAGGTGGAAAGGATTAAAGCAAGTGATGGACTATTGAAGGTTAATGCCACCTTTTAATATGGAAAAACTACTCTCTCCACAAGAAATATACTTGTGGGATAATCTTGAGATATGTGTGTGCGTGCTCAAAATGTCAGCCAGAGTTTCATTAATTTCAGTCTCCCCCTAGAACACTATGTTATGGTCCCGAGGCTGCGTGGTAGCATGCTGACACAGGCGGAACCCATGGTGCCCAGCCCTCGGGGGTAAATTTATGGTATGATGTGCGAGGAATCCATCATGCAATTTGGCCCGTGCCCCCGGCTTCTTAATCAGAGATGGGAGATGCAAGACAAATGTTGCCTCCATGGCTCTGGGTGCTGTGTCTCCGCTTCGAGCTTTGATCCAGCAGGACAAACATTCCCACCAGGCAGGCCAATTAATAAGATGGCTTAACATCCAGCCACTCAGAACATAGAGGAGTGCTTTGCCCTCAGCTTCTCCCAGGCTGTTATTTAACAGTTCTCTAGGCTAGAGGATCGTGTCATGGAGTTTTGAGGCAAGGAGAGGGCCTTGTGAAGGTGGCTAAGACATAGCCTCATTTATTCTGGCTGAGGTGAAGATTGTGCTCACAACTGAGCCACAGCCAGTTTCTAAAGATTATGAGTCCAGCAATTCCATCATGGGCGTCTGCTTTATGAGGCCATTTTAAGAGCTCACCCTCCTCCCACTGTAGCACAGAGATCAAGAGGCAGCCTCTAGAGGCAGCTGGCCTTAAATTGCACCCCTGGCTCCTCCAATGGCAAGCTAACCTGGGGGAATTACACCAGAGTTACTTTCTCCATCTGTAACACGGGGCCAGTATTACTTTCCACCTTGCAGCATTGTTGGGAAGATGAGAGATACTGTGCTGACAGTACCCAGCATAGTACTTGGCGCTTAGTAAACCACTGCTGGGTTGCAGCCTGTGTTCTCAGGTTTCTCTTTCTGTGATTTTGCCTAAGTGTGGTGTCCTGGATAGAGTACCAGCTTTGGGGAAGTTGGACCAAGGTTTGTGTTTCTACTCTGCCCCTTATCAGCTATGAAATTTTGGGGAAAGTCTTTAATCTTGCAAATATTTTCCTCATCAGTAAAATGGACATAATAACAGCACTTGCCTTGGAGAGCTGTAGTTAAGACTGAACAGGCAGTTTTATATAAAATGCTTATATTGCAGTGCCTGGCGTATACTAAGCACTCAATAAATGTTTGTTATAAATATTAACTAGGATCTGCACTTTGGAATTGATGCGGGTTTGGGCTACATGTGGAAGGGTGTGTTTCTACCCCTCCCCCAAAGTATATCAAAGAAATCCAGAAAGTCTAATCGACTTCAGGAACTTTTATCTTTAAACTCTGAGATTATGCCAAATGCAGACTTATTTGCACTTATGCGGAAAATAACTTTCTAGGGTGCAAAAGGTATCAAAACCCATCAACCGTGGCCCAGTTATTTCTGAAATAAATTCATGGTCCAATGTTGGGGAACTGCAAAAACCCAAACCAGAGTTACTATTTCTTGAGCAACTCTAATGTGTGGAGCACAGAGCACGATGAAGGGTGAATGAACACTGAATCCGGTGACCTTGTAAGGCCACTTTCACCGTCTATGTCTAAAGCAGGAAGAGCCGGAAGCGCAGAGAGATTGAGTAACCAGAGTCCCAGAGCTTGGAAGTGATCAAGCTGGAACTTGAGCTGTCTCACTCCAAACCTCCACATTCATCACAGCCATCAGGGCTGCCCCTGCTTAGCCCTTGCACACAACTTTTCTCCTTCGTGCATTTTAGCTGTCCTCAGGCATCATGCAAGGCACGTGTTCACGTCTGTTTTGCAGAGGAGGAAAATGAAGCTCAGAGAGGTCGTGGAACTGGCATGTGCCCACACAGTTGGGGACAGAGCTGGATAAAGCACCAGCTTTGGGGAAGTTGGACCAAGGTTTGTGTCTCTACTCTGCCTACCCTGCTCTGTGCTCAGATCCCAGACGCTTCCCCAGTAGGCAGAACCCACCCTCGGACATGTGGGGTGGCAGAGGAGAGAAAAGCTTATCCAAGGGTCCCTTTAAAAAGTTACATTTTCCCATTATTGCTATCTCAGTGGCAACTCGTGTCATCTTGAGAGGAGACCCAGAGACCCAATGTGCAGGCTGCATTGTTGCCCCAAAGAAACCACAAAGGACAGATTTCCCTGGGGTGCCAAGACAGCTAGCCGGGGTCTGTGAGTATATATTTCTTACTATAAAGCAAACAAGCCGACTGGCAGAGCACTGTAGGGAAAATGACATCACTGCAGAATTTTAGGGCTAATCATTTAGCTGGATTAGCCCCAAAGTGCTGTGTCTAAACTCAGCATCCCTGCCTCTTTATGTACTCCAGATGAAACACATTAGCAGAAATATGGCAAGGGACACTCACAATACTCGGTTCTACACTCTCAGCAGTTTTTGCAAATCTGCAATTAGTCTAAAGGGCCTGGGTAAATTAGGCCTCTTGATAAATGAAGCACCTAGACAGGCCTCAGATTTATTGGATCCTGCTGTCCCGCTGTCCAGAGCCCTTGTCAGCTCCTTGCAGAGTGGGGACTGTGCAGGGAAAAGGAAAGGGAGCCAGTTCAGGCCGGAATTGCCCCAAATCTTCAAAAAGAACTTGCTTGAGGCTGCCGTCTCTTTGGCCTTGAAAGTCTCTGCCAGGACCGTAGTAGGTAAAGCAGGAAGAAGCCTTTGCCAGAAAGTTCGTGCGGAGGCAGAAGAGACTCATTCTCTTGAGGTGGAGGGGGGCGGGGGTGAGGGCGAGGGAGGCAGTGTTCTGTCCCATTCTGGGCCACCCAGCCTCCTCCCGATTCCTGAAATTGGTGATGGGTACTGATGGGCACTCCAGCCTCCTCTCCCAGGATTGTCTGTCCTGATTCCGGTTCTTAACCCATTACCTCCCCAAATGCAGTTTTCCACATGCTTCATGCAATAGACTATATGGCTGTTTTGACCATATGGAGAGGTTAAACATATTCCAGAACATTACCCCCACCCACAAAGGATGTGTGTGTGTGTGTGTGTGTGTGTGTGTGGTGTGTAATGCCTTAAAGCAAACATCCAGGGTCCAGAAGGCTGTCAGTGGCTGTGGCTTTGGCAAAGGGGACATATGAGAAGGGGTCGGCCTGGGCCTATTATCCTGATTTATGTCTTCGAATTATAGGAAGTGGTTTGCAGCCATATTGGGGTGACACCTGCTAACTTTGCTGCTGTTGCTGCCGAGACTGTGGGTGCTGAAGTCAGCTGAACCACGCTGGCGGAGGGGCCCAACAGATGTACAGATGTTTTGGGGGTAGCAAGAGTTATATTTTGTTAAGTCTCTCTGATTTATTTATTTTTACAATATTTTCTTACCTGAATACTAGAGTAATGCACGTTTTGGGGTGGTGAGTATATAGTGTGAATTTTTAATTTAAAAAGTAGTAAAAGTAGTAAAGTAATACAGGCTCACGTAGACATTCTAAAACAGGAGTGTGCGTATGTGTCTCTTTCTGTGTCTCTCTTAAAATCTCAGGGTCTCTGTTTCTTTATCTCTGTCTCCTCTCAGGAACCCAGCAGTGCATGCGGTGGCTCTCTAGCCCCCAAGCCCCATTACTTTGCCACTCAGTTCCTAGCAGCACAGGCACAGGGTCGACAGGCTAGTGAAGTGTCAGGAGCACCCCAGGGCGAGAGCTTTCCAAACCCTGTCCTCCCAGAGGCAGCCCGCTGTGATTCAGTGTCTCTGGTCCGCAGATCAGTTGGACGATTCTCCTGTCAGCCCACATTGATTTTCCTGTAGATTACATTACCTCCAATCACAAAAGAAATTGTGCCGCTCTCCTGGAGTGTCAAGGCAAAATGAATAGCAAACATTTTCCTGTAGGCAGCTCAGCTCTCCCTTCAAAGGCCGCCTGAGCAGACAGGACACTGTCCTTGTCCCCACTCCTCACCTTTCCTCTCAGACTCAGTGAGTTTTCAGGCTAAGGAGGGGCATTGGATCCAACTTGGAGTTTACAGGATACCCAGTGACGCCACAGTGAGATCCTCTGGTTTCTTAAGACCTTCTAAATTATGGAATTAAGAGGGTTTAGAAGAGAAAAAAAGAGCTGGTGACACCAGATGTGTTCAGAATTTAGAATGTGCTTTCTCATATATTAAAAAAATCCTTTGAATATCATCAAAGAGATTGAACAATTTTTATTCCTTTTATAAGTTGCTTTAAGTATCGACGGGGGTCTCTGGTCTGTGTGTGTGTGCATGCACACGCATGCGCCTGAGTGTGTGTCTGGTATCACTTACTATGTTAGATTGGTGCCAGGTTCACCTTCTGAAACCCTGGCGTGCAGGGAAAGCCTTGCTCATGTGGGCAGCTTTGGCACAGAGTCTTGGCACCGCGGGCATAGAGAGGCGTCAGCATTTTTTTAAACAACAAACTAGCAGCAGAAAATAGGCGCCAGGCTCCAAAGTGAGCTTTGTGGGAGAGGTGAGGTCTGTGTCTGGCTAACAACCTGCCTGTGAATGCTGGGCGAGGAAAAGGCATATGACATTTGAAAAGTATGATAGCATCTTCTCTCTAGGGGCACCAGGTAGCCACATAAACGTAAATCTCCACCCAGCTGAGCATCGCTTTCTGTGTATCCAGGTATCGCTTTCTGTGAGCCCAATGAAATAATAAGAGCACAAATTTCAGTTGATAACTTAAACAATGTTTATTGAACAACTACCGTGTGCCAGGCACTGGGTAAGTGCCACATCTATCATCTCTCCATTTATCATATCCATTTAATCATCACAACGAGGGCAACATCATCCCCGTTTTATTGATCAGAAACAGAACCTTAGAGAGTGTATGTCACTTTCCAAGGTATTATGGGTAAAATTGTGTCCCCACAAAATGTGCCGAAGTCCTAAACCACAGTACCTGTGAATGTGACCTTATATGAAAAGGGTATTTTGAGATGATCAAGTTAAGATGAGGTCATTAGGGAGGAACCCTAATCCAATAGGATGGGTGTCCTTATAAAAAGGGGAAATTTGGACCAGAGGGAAGATCACATAAAGACACAGGGAGAATTCAGTCATTTGCAAGCCAAGGAATGCTAATGATTGCTAGTAGATCACCAGGAGCTAGGAGGGAGGTCTGGGCAGATACTTCCCTCAGCCCTCAGAAAGAACAAATCCTTCCAACAACTTGATCTTAGATTTCTAGCTTCCAGAATTGTGAGATGATAAATTTATGTTGTTTATGCAACTTAGTTTGTGGCACTTTGTTATGGCAGTTCCAGGAAACCCATACACAAGGTCACACAGCCAGTTGTTGACATAGGTGGGTGTGTATCCAGGCCATGCCTGTTATACAGCACAGGCTGCACATTGTCTTTCTACACAAAGTACCCGGCATCTAGGCTTGCTCAAGTTGGCCTCGAATCTTTTGTACTTGCTATGTTGGGGTAGTTGGGGAGCAGAGGCCAAAGGGAGAATTTATTATGAATCTAGTATCTTGCATACACATTAACTGGAGAAACCTAAGAACCTGCTAATTTGATAACTTATATGAAGACCTTAAAATGTTTAAATCTTTTGACATATTTTTAGAAATCTATTCAAATAAAATAGTAATAAATACAGATATATAGTTATGTAGAACTATTTATCACAGTACTATTATGTAACAGGTAAAATGACCCACATCCCAAAAAAGTATGAAATGTCACATTTTTCTATTTTTCAAAGTGAAATTAAATCTCGTTGAAGCCAATACTAGCCAAGAGTGGTAAGAAGAGCTCTCAATTCCTCCACCTGAAGTTGGGTTTGAGGACCTTGGCAGAGCCTCCTCAGCCATGGTAGGTAGTGCCAGCCCATAGGTAGCCACGTGGCAGGTCCTCTCTGAGGTCATCCAGGACACCAGGACTACAGCTCCATCATGGAGCAAACTCCAACCATATTTCTCTTCCTAGTCTGGGGAGGGGCTGGCTCTTTTTAACATCTGCAGCTCACGGCCTTCATCCCTCTCCTAGAACAGTGCAGCCTGCAGGTGTTAAGGGCCTTTACCTTTGAAACACAAAGGATCATACTCTTCCTCAAAGTCTTTCCTTGCCATCTGAAAGTAAAGGAAAGCCTTTAGAAATACCTTATTTCTCTCTCTCTCTCTCTTTATCTATCCCACTCTCCTCACCCTGCTCTTTCTCTCTTTCTTGGAAAGGGTATAGTTCAGCAGATATTGGGAAAAAAGTAAAGTGTTTCATCTCTCTTTCGTGAGACCACAGACACCAAAACAGGGCAACAGCTCTTGGTTCTTAAGTAACCAACTTCTAGCACCTATGATGACAAAACCTAAATGCCCAATAATTCAGGCTGGTTACATCAGTTATGATCCAGGCACACATTAGATATAGACATTAAAATTTTAGTTAATAATAATAGGAGGAAAGGTTTAAGTTGTTATGGGAATGAAGAAAAGTAGAACATTCTATTCGTTTTCTGTTGCTGCATAGGCAATCACTATAATCTTAGACACTTAAAACCACACCTATTTATGTCATGTAGTTCCTGGAGTTTCTGTAGGTGACAAATCCCAGCAGACTTGACTGAGTTTTCTGCTCAGGGTCTCTTAAGACTTAAATTAATGTGTCAGCAGGCAGTGCAATCACCTGGAGCTGGGGTCTTCTTTCAAACTCATTCAAGTAATTAGCAGAATTCAGTTCCTTGTGGTTGTAGGACCAAGGTCCCCGTTTCCTTACTGGTTGTCAGTGGGGGCTGCTCTTAACTTCTGGAGACTTCCAGCATTCTTTGCTACATGGTCCTCTCTATCTTTGAAGCCACCAAGAGAGGACCTCCTTTGCTTCAGATTCCTCTCGTGTTTCATATTTTGGTCTCCAGGAAAAGCCCAGTCTCTTTTAAGGCTCACCTGATTAGGTCAAGCCCACCCAGGATACTCTTTTCTTAAAGGCAGCTGTGCCAAGAAACATAACCTAATTATGAGATGGATCTCCCCTTATAATCCCAGCATCCTCCTGCCCATACTTAAGGGGGAGGAGATTAAACAAGGGCATAGGGCATTGAGGGTCATCTGAGAATTCTATCACACAGAAATCAACAGCATAAACAGCAAGATCTCAGCCCTGGAACATTTACATGCTTGGAAAACACTGGTATGACATAAACCTCAATGTTAATAAGATCTTTCTGTGGGGTAGGATTATGGATGCTTCCACTTTCTTTTCTGTCCTTTTTGGTATTTTCCAAGGATTTTATAATTAGCACATACTACTTTCATAATCAGAGAAAAACCCCACATTGTATAGATAAAGAAACAATTGGCCTCAAGCTAGGATAGTAATAACATGCATTTGATCTGCGGCATTAAGCTGTGTAGCTGAGTGGTTTGTTCATTCATTTATTCCTTCATTTGTTCACTAGCCGAGGGATGCAGATGTAGGCATATTGCATTTTTCTATAGGAGTGTGTGGTAATGGGGACCCTCTGTCTAGAATCTTCTTGGAATAGCTTTATACTTTTCAGCAAAGGATTCCAGAAGGCAAGTGGTATTTCCGTTTGTAATTACTCCTGGGAAAAAAAAAATATCAAAGGCAAGTTACTCAAATTGGTTGAGAAATACTTTGCAATTTTTATTTTCTCACCATTACCCCAATAGCTCGATAATTTTTAGATTTCGAAGTTTCCCATTGCCTTTGTTAGTAGAAAATACCAGCTTTTCATAAATAACCCAAATGAAGCAACAGAACTCTTGGCTCAAATTCACTTTTCAGCCTGACATGTCAGAAGGAGCCTGATGCCAAAACTCTCTCTTGAAACAGAAATGTGGCCCTGGGAGACCCAGTAACACAAATGAACCAGAAACCCTTATGGCGGGAATCCCCTCCACTAACATTAGAAAGAGAAATAGCTCAAGGAGGATAATCTCGGTATGTGACGACATTATTGAGGGCACGGTGACTGGCCATCTTGGGCATTCTGTGCAGGTACCAAGACCAGGGCTCAAATCGGAAATGAAGAGAGTGTGAAATCAATGAGGTTGTGCCAAAAAAGCAGGCAAGGCTGCCGTGGACCAAAGGTGACGTTGGCACCACTTGCCTTTGGGACTCTCTCGCCTCCTTCTCTGCCATGCCCCTCCCCTGCTCGGGTGCGGGCCCAGAGTCCTACCTGCTCTCAGTTAATGAAGATCATTAGAGTGTTGGTTTTGATGTAGATATTCTCAAGGATGTTTGCGTTTTAATAAGGAGATGGAAAAGATGGAAAAGCCTTGAAGATAGCAAAAAAGAGTTTGTTAATAGTGGAAGGCCAATAAGTTATTTTGGCGCCCTACGCGATGTTCCCAAAGTCATCTCTTTCAAAACCCTGTACAATTGCTGTATGGTTTCTGTACAGTGTTGACCTGGCTCAGGAACAGGCCCCAAGGACTAGTCTGTTGGCCTAGATGGCATGGGAGTGAGTGGCCTGGGGGAAGTTCTCTGAGGTACTCTTGGCAAAGTGGGAAGAAGCTCTTCTTTCTGAGACCGGGCATGTTCAGGCAAAGCTGAAATCAGGTCAGTTTTAATTTTTAAAAATGTATCGACTTTTTAAATACATACAAATTTACAAATTATGAAACATACAAAATAAACGCACAATTACGAAATCGCTACCCAGCTAAAGATAAAGAACATTACCACTCTCCACCCATCCCTGGCGCCTTTCCTCATGCTGGCCCCTTTCCTTCCCACCTCCCTCTACACTTTGCAGGTAACTGCTATCTGAATGTTGCTTTTATTATTTTCAAGAAGACATTTCTTATTCTTACTTTTTCATTATAGCTCTACCACATAGCTGCTAACCATCTATTATTTAGTTTTGCTTATTTTTGAACCCTACGTATACATACGTGCTATCACAAAGTATGTATTCTTTTTGTGATTTGCTGTTTTTATTTAGCATCATGTGTTTGTGATTCAACCATTTTTATGCCTGTAGCTTTGGTTCATTCATTCTAATTTCATTGTATTCCATGATATGAATAGATCAATCATCTATTCTATTGGTGAAGCAGTTTTAGTTTTTAAATTGGTTTTAAAGATGCTTGCAACATAGGATTTAGTGTGGTGTTTATTCAAGTAGGGGTAAAAACGAGGTATGGTTGGATGGGGCTGGGTGATTGGACAGAAGAAAGTAAAAAACATTTTGAAGGTACCAGGTGATAGTCCCAACTCTCCTAGTAATTTCCCGTTCATATCATTTCACCTCCTCAGAGTTCATCTATGAACACTTTTTTCATAAAACAAAGAAGTTGGATAAACTTTGGGTTTCCCTCCAAGGCAACCCTTTGATTCAATGATATATTCACTCACTTAACACATAGTGAATGCCTGCTATTTGCCCCCTTTGCTAAACATTCAGTGGGAAACAAAACAGATATAGTCTTTGCCATCGCAGAGCTATCAGTCTCAGGAGATGTAGGAGAAAAAAAGAGTAGGCCAAAATAAAGTTGTTTTTTTAATTACTCAGACATAACCATCTTTAATGCTATGTGAACAACATAGAGAAATGGAGATATTTTTATTGGTAAATGGAATAATAGAAACAACGACGGTAATAGTTTACACTTATTGAACTTTTGCTATGTTACAGGTGTTTTTTAAATTACAAACTCTGGTATGAACTGTGCTGGAAGCACACATGGAGTGAGGATAGAGAGTTCTGGATAGGTCTACTTCAGTTAGAACAGTCAGGAAAGGCCTCTTGGAGAAGGGATATTTAAGCTTAAGCAGAACCGGCAAAACATTGTCAGGAGGAAGAAATTCCGGACTAAATGAACTGCACGGGCAAAACCTCCAGGTAGAGCAAGAACTTCATATGTTCTAGAACCTGCGAGAACAGCGTCAGGGAGCATGGCTACAGGAGCGCTGCAGACTCATCGGCAGTACGGGGGTTTGGATTTTATCCTGTGTGTAAAGGGAAGGTGTTCAAATATTTTTCAGCAGGAAAGTGGCATGGCCAGATGTGTGTTTTTAAAAAGAGTATTGTGACTGGTCTGAAGAAAATGAGTGGGAGACGGCGAGAGTGAAACTAGGCTCTAGTGGGAGGTGACGGGATCAGACCGCAGCCAGCGGTGGTGGGTGTGAGGGAGAGAGGAACGGACTGGGTACCATGACGGTTTGTAGCCAAGAAAGGGGCATTGTTACGATTTATTTTTAACGAGAAACATAATCAACATTAGAGATGGAAGGGGAAATATTCAGACTCCAACTCACTTCACTAGAGGAGAGAATATTCAGAAAAGACCGGACCATGGAACAGTAAAGGAATAATAGGACAGACCCTCTGCGTCCCCTTCCCGCCCTTCCATTTTCTAATTGTTTTATCTGCAGAGCATCTTTCAAAATCCGTTTGGCTTGAAGATGTCCTTTCTACCAGAATGCAGCAGACAAGAACAGTCTTCCAGAAGAGAGGGGACATCCTCACCCACCAGCCCCCAGCCCCACATACACGTCTGGGCGGTGACAGTGTCCCCACCAGCACTCTGCCACTCCTCGCAATCCTTCCTGCTGGAAGAGCCTGAACACCGTTTTGTCAGACCCAACCTTGGCACAGACTTTATATCTCCCTAACAATATACTGCCCACTTAAAGTACCGTAAAACATGACCGAATGGGGAATATCAGTGGCTGTTTAGTATGCTTTAAAATTCTTTAATTTGCTGTACCACAATAACTTGCACTTTAATAAAAGCAATCTCTCGTCTTAATAGCCACACAATAAAGAGTTATTTATAAGAGGCAGTGTGCAGGCCCGGGCCTTCCAGGTGTGCCCCAGATTTCGAGCGCTCCGAGAAATCTGCCGGGATGGCGCAGACAGAACAGGCCTCCTAAACGCTGCCATTTTGCGGTGTCACAGCTCCAGGGCTGCAGCCAGCCCCAGGCTCCTGGCCCTGCACAGCACGCTCGGCGCGCTGATTTATTTCAGTATTACGTTTAATTGTTTCCTTCTTGTTGAAGCCTTAACATGCGATGCTTGTAAATCTGACCCGAATCCTCCATATGGTGCACTGGTTTTCCATTTTCAAATGCATTCGCCCTGGAATAATGACTGTGGTATAACTCAATTTGAGTTCTGCTGCTGGGGACTTTATTACATAATGCTTTCTAATTGACCCTCATAGTTTAATAAGACAGAACATTTCACCAGAACATTGACAAAAGTTATTAATTTTCACTTCAGCAGAGACCCATGTCCCAATTAAATCCCCTGAGAATGCCTGACTGACTGACTGACCTCATTATGGCTAATGCTTATTAGTCCTGCGGAGAGGATAGCATCGCGCACTGTTAAAATGCCTAAATGAGCACATACAACCGTCCAACGTGATTACAATTTACATACATGACTAATTTTACTCCCCTAATCCTTGTCTGGTGCAGTGAATGTGGTGTGCCGCTGTCATACCAGGAGATCAGCCATTCGGGATGGGAAGGTGTCGTAAAAATGCCCTGCGAGGTCCTCCCAGTTAAACTGGATCTGCCTTTCTAGGAAACGACTTCAAGTGCGTGGACGTCTTTAAATGGGGAGATTGGCTTGTGCTCATTCCTTCTTTGGTATGGAATAACCAAACCTCTTTTGGTGTTTCTGTTTTTTGTTTTATTTTATTTTACTTTATTTTTATTTTATTTTATTTTAATTTTTTTTAGCCAACCAAAGGAAAGAAGGAAGGAAGGGAGGAAGAAAGAAAAGAAACTACCACCACTAACAGCAAACAATTATTCTAGCCTTTCTGCTTGAGTAGCTCATACTCCCTGAAGTAGATTTTTCTTTCCTAAGTCTCTTTTTTGCACGTTTTCTCTCAACTCTCATTTCGCAGGAGACAGTGGGTAGGAGCTTCTGGTCACCAGGCCTACCTTGTTTTCTTCAGCTTCGATATGAGGGCATCCCAGATGCCACTCTGCTCCACCAGTGATGGGATCACCTACTCCAACTAGTCCCTTCTTATGAGAGAATCAGCTGGAAGGTCAGTTGGATAAAAAATGTGTATTTGCCCATGCTGGTAAAATTGAAGGCTCAGAGTGGCAAGAAATTGAAAGTACAGAAGCCTTGCAGTGTCTGAGGCTTCAGATTGTTATTTGACCTTTCTTTTCTTGGTCTACACAACAGTGTTTATCTTTTAGGCAGTCTGACCATGGCTCAGTGTCTGCTTTTCCTGGGCATTGTACTCATTTCCCCTGGGCTGTATGATTTGACACATGACAACAATCTAACAGCGAAGATCAAACTTCCCCTCAGACTCTCTGCAATGTGACAAGTAATGTGTATTGACACAGCAAAGTGCACTCTGGAAATCTGAGTGGCTGGGCGGGCACCCGACCTCCGTGCTCAGCTAGAGATAGCTTAAATCATAGGCTTCAGTTGCCCACAAAGATAAAGCCAAAATTTAAATAATGATAACCAGCTGGAAGCTGCAATTCATTGAAATCTTTTCTCTCTTTAGCTCTTTTCCTTTTCTTTCTTTCTTTCTTTCTTTCTTTCTTTCTTTCTTTCTTTCTTTCTTTCTTTCTTTCTTTCTTTCTTTCTTTCTTTCCTTTCTTTTTTTTTTTCCCTTTGGGTACTGTCATATGGAAAGCAGGAATTTGGTGAGGAAGACGATAGTAAAAATACCAAAAGAAAAAGACAAAGGTAAAAGAAATGAAACCTCCTCAGGGAATATTTTAAAGTACTACACATCTGCTTAATCCCCTGTTCTTCAAGTGTGTCCTAAGTCCCTCCTTTCTGTCAGGCCCTGTGGACGAGACTCCTGTCCTCATAAAGCTCATGGTCCCAATGGCATACCGTCAAAACTGAAATGCAGCTATACAGGGTGGTCACTTCTAGAGATGACAAAGGCTTATGGAAACCCAAAGAAGGGGCATTTAACCCCCATTTGGGGTTGGGGGTGAGGGTTAAGGGGTTCGAGGAAGGGCTTCCTAGAGAGGGAGACATTTAAATTGAGCCCAGAATGGTAAGTAGGAGATAGCTAGGCAAATCAAGGAGGAGAGGTAGAGAAGACATCAGTTCTTTATCTCCTTCATTCATTAGACCAAATGGGCATTTAACTCTACCACCTGCGGCACCTCGGTTTGGCTCCCAGTCTGTGCCTGATGCTGAAGAGTGCCCCCTGGTGGTGACCTGAGGTGTGGCGGGCCCTTCAATGAGAAGAGAATTCAACAGGGAATCGAGGAATGGAAAGCCCTTAGGACTCATGTGTGGAGTAGATGATTGAGGGAATGCAGACTGTGGAAAAGTCAACTTGTTCACCTCCAAAGAAGATTTTCAAAAACCCCACTGAGGAGAAGCTGCATCGAAGGGTAGTGTGAATTCACGGAAGGAGAGCTCTATTTTGATGGGAGAAGGTGTTGGTTCAGAGGTGTTGCTGAGGAAATGGCTGCTAAGCTCTGCCTACGGCTTTGATGCTTGGGTCTTGTCACACATCCTTCATTCCTAGTGGGGTCTCCTGCTATTACGCTGCAGCCTGCTCCATCTGCTGTCAAGAACCAGTCGTGCCTTTTTCCAACTCCAGGATCAGAAGCATCATGTTGGTAGCTTGAATTTGGTCATGATAGGAGTATTTATACCACAGGAATTGGTAAACGCTACAAACAAGAGCTTCCCTTCCCCAGCCACCCTCACCCCAAGAGAGCCGGTTGTTAAACATTGATCAGCACTCCGCTGTCTGTACTCGAGGATCACTAGCTTTTTGGAAAACATCACGTTGCTTTTATTAGAAGCCTGACAGATGCGCAATACCACAACACAAATCTCAGGTAAAACTTGGTTAGCATACACGTCTGGGGACCCTGCCTTCCATACAGAGCAGTCATGGGAACTTTATGATCATGTTGTCTGCAGGGAGGGAAAGAGAGACTTCTAAGTCTGTTGAAAAGATTCTGAGTCAGCTTCCTGAAGCAACTGCATGGATGAATTACCGAAATGAGTGAGCTGGGAGGCTAGCCAGGCTACTGCTCCAGGAAGTGGATGTCCTGCAGTCAGGGGCGGACTGAGTCTGAGGGGCTTGACATACAACTAGACAGGGAATCCTGGGGGCAGCTTGAAAGGCAGGCCGGTGCTTGGGAGAATTCTGAAGTACAACTATGGCAGCTATCCGCAAAGAGATGGTGGCTGGATCAATGAGAGTGGACGGGATCACTTAGGAAACGGACGTATGATGAGAAGAGGGGCAAAGGGAAATTCTGGGGAGCATCGGCAGACCACGGACAGGCCTCAGAAGGGGATCAAGCGGGGTTTGAGGAGAGGGCAAAGTGTTGTGAGACAAGTGGGAGAAAGATTCACAGAGGCGGTGTCCCAGGAGCCAAGAGCAGAGACAGTTTTGAAAAAGAAAGAACAGTCTACCCGCAACGGAGTTGTCACATGGGATGAGGAATGAAAATTAGCCTATGGATTTGGCAATTAGCATGTCAGTTTTTCTACTAAAACTGCTCCAGCTGAGGTCACTAATGAAGCCGGAGAAATAGAATGATTTGACTAAAGTGGATTCGTTAGTAACGAGTCTAAAGGTAGAAATGGAGGCGCCTGACTCCCCATTAAGTGCTCTTTCTCTTCTATACATTTAGGCTGCCCAGAATAACAGAACCAGGCTTTCATTTTAGAAGGACAGCTTAGGGTGGTAATTTATGGCCCGGTGCAAACAACTTCCAGTTATCTTTATTAAGTTAGGTTTAAATAGGTATCATTTTGTCCCCAGATTAAAGTTATCTTCTTAACTAATATTTTGATGTCCTGAGATTTAATGAAGAAGAAAGCAAGCCAAGGAGAAGAAGAGAGTCAAGACAAGTGCCATCCTCTCCCCTGCAAATCTCTCCTGGCTCTTAGCCTGATGAGACTGTCTTTCATTTCTCACTCCATGCTTGCCCCACAGCAAGAGGCCAAAAGGACAGTATGAGACGTTGGCTGGCATACAAGTGCTATTTCTTTAATCTCAAGCGAGGATGAACCCTTTCAGAAACAGGCCCATCCAGAGTGGGCCTCCTGTATCCATCATGAAGACCTGAAACAGCTTGGGAATGTGTCCCCAGAAGGTGCTATTTCAGCCAAAAGTTCTGCCTCCATTTCCAGATTAAGGCACATGAAGGTCACAGAATCTACAGAAGACATATCTATCAGCACAAAAGAGGTGGGGTTAAGATGTAGGCCAAAGAGTCCATTTTGAACTTCTCGAGGGTGAGCTGAGCCTGAGGTTTTTTCTCTTTTCTTTTCCTTTTCTTTCCTTCCTTCCTTCCTTCCTTCCTTCCTTCCTTCCTTCCTTCCTTCCTTCCTTCCTTCCTTCCTTCCTCGTTCTTTCTTTCTTTCTTTCTTTCTTTCTTTCTTTCTTTCTTTCTTTCTTTCTTTCTTTCTTTCTTTCTTTCTTTCTTTCTTTCTTTCTTTCTTTTTTCTGTCTCTCTGTCTCTGTCTCTCTGTCTCTCTCTCCCTCTTTCTTTTTTGCCTGAAAGCAGAGATCAGAAAAGTGAAACTTTGAGGGGCAAAGTTGTCACAACCCCACTGTATTTAAACTACCCAATCCCCACACCATCTCACACCTCTCAGGACTGAGGTTAGAGCATCAGGTGTACTGGCAGAAACTCCTCTTGCAAAACACTCTGTCGTGAGAACAGAAAGTAAAGCAAACAAACCCCCAAAGCTGTGAAACTCTCTCATCACCAGCCCCTGCCCCAGGCTGACAGGGGGTGAATCAGCAGCTTGAATATGTAGCTGTCAGTTGGCAGGGGAACCTGGTGGGTTTGCTAGGGGCACTGTGATCCATAAAATAAAAATGGTCCAAATAGAGCAAGAGGCTTTTGTTGTTGTTGCTTTTCCTGAGCAAATGAGCTCTGATGTTCTCGCCCATGGAAAAAAGCTGCTGCAGATCTGGAGACAATTTTTCTATGTTGGACAAGGCAGTGAGGGCTTCTGACTGATTAAAGGAAGTAGCTACTATTCACCATCTCTCAGAAGAGGGAGCATAAAGAAGGAGATGCAGCCAAAATAAACAGATGGCTGGATCGGGTGGGGTATGCTGTCATGAGCAGACACACAGGTAGCACTGGCTCCAGGCAACCACACAAAGCCAAAACTCAGCGAAGAGTTCTAGAACCCTGGGAAACAGCATGTGCTCAGCCCCAGGGGTGTCGCCTTGGAATTGTCACTGATCCAAAGGAAGTGAAGTTTGCACAGAGCGAGAGGGACCCAGCAAGCAAGTAATGCTGGACAGCAGGGAAGACTGAGAAAAGATGAAACTGGGAGTGACGGTAGAAGTTAGCAAAGTCAGCATAAGCTAATAGCCCCCAGAGTGCCAGGAAGATTGAGCGGCAGTTAGTGTGCTGCGCCAAATGGTAGGATGCTTCCAGAACCAACTCAGAGCCACTGGGGCAATTCTGCAAACGTGGACTGAACACTTCCTGGGTATCAGGCACTAAGACACAGTTCTATCTTGTGGCCTGGGGAGTGGATTGTTTTTAAACACATCAATTACATCACAATATAATGGTTATGAATAGAAAACTAAAGGCTAATGAGAGAGGGAGTTGTCAGGGAAGGCTTCAGAGAGGAGGTGACATTTTAGCCGGGAAATAAAGACTAAGCAGGCATTGGCCAAGTCAGGAAGGAAAGCTTGCACCAAAGGCTATTGCTGGCTGTAGCCACTGAAGTTATATTAGTTAAGGCTCTGGTTGCAAAGCAAAGAAATTCAGTTAAATTAGTTGAGATTAAGAGAAGTGTTACTGGTTGTGGTTCCATAGTGTAGCGATTAGCATGTCTACTTTACATGCAGAAGGTCCTGGGTTCACACCCCAGTGGAGCCACGCTCCATGGTCTACGACCATGCCACCCTGAAAAAGCCCGACGTCTGATCTCAAAAGCTACGCAAGGTTGGGCCTGGTTAGTACTTGGATGGGAGATGACCTAGGAAGACTAGGTGCTGTAGGCATAAATAATAATAATAAATAAAGTTTAAAAAAAGAGAAGTGTCACTACAGAAGTACAACAGATAATTTTGCAAAAAAAACCCACAAGAAAAGAACTGCTGTTAGACTTCACAAGGTCTGGTACTAGGAAATCATGAGCTAGTGTGACTCATGATTCACCATATGGTCTCTCGAATCCCGGTCTGCCCTGCTCACGTACCTGCTCCACCCCTCTGCCTTCCCGAGCTCCATCTCTCTCTGTTCACTGGTGTTCCTGGAATCCCATACCTTTGCCTCATAGGTGGCTCTGGTTTGCTCTGATATCGACTTCAGGGCCAATTCTCTATTACCTTTCAGGTCCAGTGCCCATAACCTTGTGAGTACACCTGACTCAATCTCTCAGTGTTTTCATTCCAAATTCTCATGACAGAGAATCCCATTGGCTGAGATGAGGTCATTGATATCTGATTGGTGGATTGGTGCCTGGGAGTAAAAGAGGGATAAAGCGAGTGGTTTATAGTGTCACCCTTTTGAGGTGTGAGTGGGTGTGGATAAGGAGGTGATGACTGGCATATGGTGAGCTTACTCGTGTGAACACTCAGGAAATACAGGAAATCTTCCATAAACATCCAGGATGGACTATCGGCTCCTCCTCTGTGCTCCCTTTGCCTCCAATGCAACTCCTTATCTTTACACCAGAAACATTCTCATTAAAATTTATCTTCATGTGACTCCCTCCTTCGCCAGAACTTAAATTCTAAAATAAAGGTAAAAACTTTAATCGTTTATCAATGTAATTCTAGAGGATATCATAGCATCAGGCATATGTAAGGCTGAATAAACTTTGATTGTACTTATTATTGTATCTGCCATCAACCTTTATTCTCTATTTTTCATTCACTACTATAGTCTGCTACCTGTAGCTTTCTTTGCAGGGCAAAAGGCATACTTGGGATGCTGTTTAAGTTGACAACTGAGACAGAGATTCTACTGGATGATGGCAACAGCTATCAGAACTGGGCTCTACTTGTGTCCAAAGTCCATATGTATGCAATGGGATCCTAAACTGTGACCACTGTAGGACGGATGTACCTGGGTGTGTTCAGCCAAAGTCCTTTTGCAGGCGGAACTGAGGAGTGCTTGCTGGAGGCCTCATTCTAATGAAAGATGGGATGGACAGACAGATGTTGCCTCAGTGTTAAAGAGGCAGACAGTATCTGAGTGTACCTGGCCCAAGCTGCATGTCTGTGGACCAGGGAAGGGGAGCTGGAAACAAAAATGATATGCCCTGTTTCACTGAAAGCTCTGTAAGACCAAGGCAACACCAACTTGATACCTGTGGACAAAGCATAATATGGGAGGGAAAAAGTCTTCTACCCAAACACAGTGTGGCTTGGAGATATTGAGAGCTGCAGTTCTGGTCATGGCAGCGCAGGTGTCTAGCAGCAGCTGGATGGTGGCACCAGTCAATGTGACAATACCCAGCAGAGATGGCAGCAGTGCCCAACATTAGCAACAGTGCCCAGTGGACAGAAAAGCATCCAGAAGGTAGAAATTGGCCACGGAGCCCAGCAGGATAGCATCTACACCTGGCTGGTCTTATTAGTGAGCACACAGGATTTACCTGACTACCTGGGTAAGCACTTTGTAGAGGCGGAGATCCTGCCAGGGTGTGCAGAATACCACTGTAAGGTATTCCACTCGTACCCACAGGATGTTTGATCTGGGGAAACTTGAGTGATATAAAAATTATGGCACCTACCTCCTTCTCGACCTGCAACCCAGTGTCTGGGGGGAACTGCTCAATTCTAGCAGGAATGATGGCTGTCTTAGAAAGGCATGCAAGAGATCCAGGGGAAACAAAAGTTGTCAGCTCCTACCAGGAGAATCCAAGGGCACTAGGAGATTGGAAGAGTATAATCAGAGAGAAATGAATAGAAACGATCCAAAGAAAATACATGCTCCCTAGCAACGTGAAGCTTAGAAAATAGGCCAAACGAATAACTCTAAAAGGGATGTGGTAGTGGAAGGGGAAGTAATCAAAACTAGGAAAACGGGAAAGTATAAAAAAAATCAAACGGCAACTCAGCTAGAGAAATTACAGTACAAAGTTAAGAAAGTGCAAAAACATGATAAGGAAAGCTAAGGTGAGGAATGAAAAGAAGATTGCGAGAGAGGCTAAGATAAATAAAAAGGCATTTTTCAAGTACAGAAGGAACAAGAGGTCAGTACAAGAGCCAGTAGGGCCTCTGAAAGCTGGCAGAGGTAATTTATTGATGGAACATGAAGACATTGCTTAAAAATATTAAAAGGCTATTTTCTTTCCCCTCTTTGCCTCTCTTTTCACAAAGGAAGATGGGGACATATGCCAGAACAGACATAAATTTCCCAGGAGTGGAAAAAAGACATATTGAAGGAAATCAGGATCGTGTCAGCACAGGTGATCAAGAAATTAGGACGTCAGAAAAATTGCGGAAAGTCTAGAGCCAGGCCAGAGCCTCTTGGAATGAGGTCCAAGGCCAGGGAAGGGAGGGTGGGAGAGGGTCTGCGGTGGGCAAGAGCAGAAAGACAGCGATCCACCAAGAGCTGGTGTACAAAGCAGTCTGGGGCTGTGCTTTTAAGCCCATATTGTCGTTGTTTTTTCATTTCTGAGCACAGTTGCAGAGTTTTATCAGGATTTTTATACTCCATACTGTTGGCATCTAATGACCTCTGATAGGTACTTGTTTTTAAGAGCACCCAGCATGACCCAAGTTTTGGACAAAAGCTCACTTTCCTTCCCGTAAGAAGATTCCAGACCAGAAGACCTGGGTTGTGGATGGCGTGAAAAATGATGCTGTATGGATTTCCTTCTCTGTTCAAAGACATCAGCCCTATTTGAAATGTATTCCATTTCGTTTTTAAACTGTAGTGATTGTGACTGGGCCATGTGGCAATTTAAGAGAAAAACTTCATTCTTATGTTTCCAAAAATATTGTTTCGTTTTCGTAAAACAGGTCAAGCCCTTGTCTTAAAAACGAGCTGAATGCTGAGAGAGAAAAATAAGCGAGACCAGAAACTTCTAACTCTGTGTCACAACACAATAGTCCAATGAGAGTGAAGTCAAATTTCGTTTCACCAATGCTGACCGAGCACTTACTAGTTTCGACATCGCCAAATAAATACTACCTGGTCCTTGTCCTTCACAAACTCGTGGCTTGTACTTTAAATCTCACTATTTCAAAAATGCGCTATCTGCTGGCCAGGAGAAAGGCCTTTATGGCGCTTTTCACCAAGAAACAAAGCAGAAGCGATCATACTGCGTTTAGAAATACTAGACATTCGCGGATGAACATTTTTTCAAGCAGGCGAACCTTCAGGTATTTGTCAGGATGGGCGCTGGAGTTTCAGATGGAGTCATACAGGGTGAGGAGACAGCTATGCACTCAGGCAGGCCTGCACAGAAAGCCTGGCTCGTCTGCTCGCTCGCTGTGTGGTCTCGGTAAGACATTTAGCGTCTCAGTGTCCTCGTCTCTAAAATGTAGCCAATAATACTTTATTTATGGAGTTGCTATGGGGATAAAATGAGATCATGCATTTAAGTAGAGTGCCGGGCTCTTGCAGGTGCTCCACAGCTAACTATCCCTATACCCCTTTAACAGGAGAAATTTTAAAAAAAGAAAAAAAAAAGGCAGCTAATCGATTAAACATTTACAATTTGTACCTTCCTTTTTAAGAAGGGGACAATACAAGCTTGACATTTGAGAACGGATACCTACAACCTGTGTCACGTCTTCTTCTCTTAAGGGAGAATAGCTCCTGGGTTACTAGAGGCAGACCAGTAATGGGAGATCTCGGTGACAGAAGAGACTCTGCCCGTGCTTGTATTGCAGGAAATACCCATCCTAGAATCCTCCTCATTTGGTTCTGGAGTTTCTAAGTTTCTAAGTTTAGTCACAGTGAAGTTCATTAAGCGTCCGCTGTGTGCTTTTGAGA
>NW_011888890.1:2636560-2638370 GCF_000151845.1 Pteropus vampyrus | reverse complement strand
GCGTTTCCCTCTCTTTGCCCTGCAGGCAGAGCAGCTCCTGTAGCCTGAGAGCAGACTTCCACTTCTTCCTCCAAGAGTTGCAGTGGGATGGGGTGCAGAAACCCTAAAAAGGCACCCAAGGCCCACTGGGTGAAGCACTGATGTTGTCACTATTGAATTGCACAAGATTGCCGAGGGGGAGAGAGTGAGAAGGGAGGACGGCGGAGGCCCGGTGCTGAGGAAATCCAGCGTCACTGCCTGATTAGAAGAGAAGCTTTTAAAGGAGAGGGAGAAGGACCTGCAAAGGAAAGGGCAGCACACGCATCATTTCCCCCATTTTAAGGATGAGAAAGTCAAGGCTTGGCGAGGCTAAGTAGCCTTCAGGTTGATCCTTGAATACAGGTCTCTGGACTAAGCTCTTTCACATGCATCCAAGAAAGGTTTTTCCAGTGCTCGAGGGCCCAGGAGTCAGGGAACTGCTCCTCTTTTGATGGTGTTTGTGGATGCTCATGCTCACGGTTGAACACTGGTCTTGTCAGACTCTGAGAACCAGGGAGGTGAGAGGAGGAAGGGAAGCTCCTTTTCCAGCAAAGCTAAGAATCCTTTTCGAGAGTGTGCCATCAAGGGCCCTGGGTTTATGATTATGCATGTGCGAGATGGAGTAGAGAGGTTTGAACGCTCAGCCCAAGATCTTGACTTTGAATAGCTATAAGGATGGCAAGGAGGAGGAGAGCCTGGAGCCACCCCCACCTGCACGCCATGAGGGATAAAGGTGGGCGTGAGGAGAGCTTAGGGGTGAATGCACAGAGTCTCAGCTGCCCAGAGCTCAGGACCAGCCGTGCAGTGTTCTGGGGCTCTGAGTTTATTTTCCGACTCCGGGGAAGCCGCTGTTGACTCTGTCCATTAAGTAGGCTTGCCGGATGTCTGCTGACCCCAGGTTCTCTCTTCCCCTGAGGAAGACCCTCTGCCTCAGAGATCAGCAGGGGTGTGCTATTTCCCAGGGCTTCCCCAGTCTGCAGGGAGGGTGTCTGGGGTGGAGTGGGCTCTGGGCTGGGACTCAGGGGCCTGCCTGTGGGACACAGAGCGTGACCCTCTGTTTGCAGAGTCTCCGGCATGAAGAGCAGTGAGGAAAATTGGAAGTAATAATACCTGCCCCCTGAATTGCCTGGGATTAATTAGGAGAGTGATAATGCACAGCGTGTGCCTAGGATGAAAATGAGTTATCGTCTCGTTATTAATATAGCTGGATGGACGATTGGTTAATATAAAACAAGGCCACTTCTCAATAAGCCAGAGGTCATTAGGTGTCCTCATAGGGTGACTTAAGGGTGTATTTGTGAGGGATTCCCAGTGATTTACTGGAGGGTGAGAGCCAGCAAAGCAAAACTGTTTTGTCCAGTTTAGAAAATAAAATGCAAAGACCCAGCATGATGCTTTGTTTATTATTTTTCGTTAAAGAAAATATTTTCCATAGAACTGGACACTACATGAAATGTAAAAAGGGGGTGGGGAAGAAGAAACCTAAAACCAATGTAAATTGGAAGCAAACTAGTGTTCATTTCCTGTGGAGGAATTTTATATTTTTTAATGGAGTTACTGTGGCTTTTTATTTCAGTATGAGGTGAAGAGTCAAAGCATGAGGATTTAAGGCTTCCAAGTGTGTGTCGTTATATGAACAGATCCTTAAATTTGCCAGTGCGCCCCAGGCACTGCTCCTGCATAACTAACGTCTCACTGCCAGGGCCAGGGCTGAGGGCCCTTTGACTCCCCTGGAAGTTATGCAGGGATAAGGGGAGTGTCAGGAATGCAGGATTAGGCCCCATAATTGAGG
>NW_011888890.1:2634414-2636510 GCF_000151845.1 Pteropus vampyrus | reverse complement strand
TAGGGTGACTTAAGGGTGTATTTGTGAGGGATTCCCAGTGATTTACTGGAGGGTGAGAGCCAGCAAAGCAAAACTGTTTTGTCCAGTTTAGAAAATAAAATGCAAAGACCCAGCATGATGCTTTGTTTATTATTTTTCGTTAAAGAAAATATTTTCCATAGAACTGGACACTACATGAAATGTAAAAAGGGGGTGGGGAAGAAGAAACCTAAAACCAATGTAAATTGGAAGCAAACTAGTGTTCATTTCCTGTGGAGGAATTTTATATTTTTTAATGGAGTTACTGTGGCTTTTTATTTCAGTATGAGGTGAAGAGTCAAAGCATGAGGATTTAAGGCTTCCAAGTGTGTGTCGTTATATGAACAGATCCTTAAATTTGCCAGTGCGCCCCAGGCACTGCTCCTGCATAACTAACGTCTCACTGCCAGGGCCAGGGCTGAGGGCCCTTTGACTCCCCTGGAAGTTATGCAGGGATAAGGGGAGTGTCAGGAATGCAGGATTAGGCCCCATAATTGAGGCTGTCATTAGCTGAAGAGGCAGGAGGGTTTGTGAGCCTTTCCAAGTTTGCATTTATTACGGCATGAAGATATGGCTCCTTTGGTATAAAGGGGGTAGGACGGGTTTATGCAAGTCGGCAATATTTTCTTCTCTCTCTCTCTCTTTCTCTAAGTTGGCTGGTTCTGTAACATTCATTATGCTCTCCTTAATAGATCCCAGAAATGCTGAAATAGTCCTTTAGAGGAAGCATTCACTTGAAACAACAAAAGATTAGAGAGACCTTAAAAACGTTGGATTTTCTTTACCTTTTGAGGAAGGCCAGCTGGAACCTTCTGAAATTATTCCTATTCAGTGTGCAGCCAGAAACAGTACTGATGGTGAAGATGAAATATTATTTTTGTAAATCACATGTAGATGCAGCAATGCCATTAAATCACACACACCTTACTGGATGGTGGGAATAGAGACTATGGCCAAGGCTGAGGATTAGGCTACAGCATAAGCAGGCTGAGAGAGTCTAAAGAGAACAAATGGCCTGCGACCATTCTTGCATATGCGACATACATGCAAGTGGCATTCTGTGTATACCCATTCTTTTTTTAATTTAACCTTTTTATTATAGTAAAATATAAGTGACATAAAATTTGTCATTTTAATCATTTTAAGTGTATAATTCAATGGCATTAAATACATTCTCATTGCTATGCAGCCATCACCTGAGCTTTTTTATCGTCCCCTAAGAAACTCCGTATCTGTTAAACAATAACTCCCCTTTCCAGCGCCCCTTCCAGCTCCTGGTAACACTATTCTACTTTCTGTCTGAATCTGACAATTTCAGGTACGTCATATAAGTGGAATCGTACAGTATTTGTCCTTTTGTGTCTGGCTTAGTTTACTTAGCATAATGTCTTTAAGGTTCATCTATGTTATGGCATGTATCAGAATTTTCAGGTTGAATAACATTCCATTGAATGCATATACCACATTTTGTTTATCCATTCATCCATTGATGAACACTTGGATTGCTTTTACCTTTTGGTTATTGTGAATAATGCTGCTATTTATATGGGCGTATGAATATCTCTTTCAGATCCTAATTTCGGTTATTTGGAGTACACATCCAGGAGTGGAGTTGCTGTGTCATATGGTAGTTCCATTTCTAATTTTTTAAGGAACTGCTTTCTTGTTTTAAGGAACTGTTTTCCATAATGATTATACTATTTTACATTCCTACCAGCTGTGCACAAGGATCCCAATTTCTCTACATGCTCACCAACACTTATTATTTTCTTTCTTTTTTTTTTTTTCCAGTAGTAGCCATCCTAAAGGGTGCAAGGTGGTATCTCACTGTGGTTTTGATTTGCATTTTCCTGATGATTAGTGATGTTGAGTCATGTGATTGCATGCAAATATCTGTTGGAGCTCCTGTTTTCAATTCTTTGGGGTGTATACCTCGGCGTGGAAGTATGCACCACTCAAACACTGAAGCTGCACCCCAAGGACTTGCTAGGCAATTATTTGGGTAGGTGACTACAGATCTTTGAAAATCTAATAAAACTTTCATTAATCAGTATTCTTAGAGCTAGCAATTCAAAGCT
>NW_011888890.1:2613572-2633424 GCF_000151845.1 Pteropus vampyrus | reverse complement strand
TTTCTAATTTTTTAAGGAACTGCTTTCTTGTTTTAAGGAACTGTTTTCCATAATGATTATACTATTTTACATTCCTACCAGCTGTGCACAAGGATTCCAATTTCTCTACATGCTCACCAACACTTATTATTTTCTTTCTTTCTTTTTTTTTTCCAGTAGTAGCCATCCTAAAGGGTGCAAGGTGGTATCTCGCTGTGGTTTTGATTTGCATTTTCTTGATGATTAGTGATGTTGAGTCATGTGATTGCATGCAAATATCTGTTGGAGCTCCTGTTTTCAATTCTTTGGGGTGTATACCTCGGCATGGAAGTATGCACCACTCAAACACTGAAGCTGCACCCCAAGGATTTGCTAGGCAATTATTTGGGTAGGTGACTACAGATCTTTGAAAATCTAATAAAACTTTCATTAATCAGTATTCTTAGAGCTAGCAATTCAAAGCTGTTTTGCCCAGTTTAGTAAATAAAATGCAAAAATCCAGCATAATGCCTGTGTTTATTATTTCCTTAAAGAAAATATTTTCCATAGAACTGGACACTGACATTAAAAGTAAAAAGGGACTGGTAAAGAAGAAACTAGAACTGAGATAGATTGGAAGTCGAGGTAAATTCTTAAGAGGTAAAGGATATTCTGGTTAACACAGGGTTAATTAGACATTTCTATTTTTGTTCAAATGTCTCATGCTGAAATTCTTCTCAAAATGTTTTATTCTGTTTTTTTTTTAGACAAACTACACAGCATGTCCTGAGAGAGTTTCTCTTTATCCTAGAGGAATAGTTTAGTATGACCACCTGGGAACTAGGTTTAAAGTGCTATCCTGGAGGTTTGGATGGTATCAAATATGTCTAGTTATGTTATAGACATAAAAGCTACTTGCGTATAGGACTGTGAACTCTGAGTGGGTTAAATGTTCAGAGATATGGTTTCAGAAAAGATGTTCTGTAGCTCTTCTTTCTGGCAGTAATTGCAAAGCAGGGCCTGTTGTCTATTAAGGCCACTCCTAGTTAATGAAAATAAAACCATGTCAACTGCAAATAAAAGAATGTTTATCTTTCTATTCTCTATGGAGGGACTTGGAGGGTCCAGGCTGGGAATGTGTCTTACTCATCCAAATGTGATAGCACATCATTGATGTTTCACTGGGAAAAAAAAAAAAAAAACATGTTCAAATTCATTCGTGTTTCACCTCATTGGAAATTGTGGTTCCGGCCAGATTCTATATTTATTCATTAAGATGCCCCCGGCACTAGCCCAATGCCAGGCACCTAGTAAGTGATCAATAACTATGTATTGAATGAATCTGTGTTGCTTGACCCTTTAAAAGACTGTCCTACTGCAGTGCACTCTCGTGAAGTGTTAAGGTAGCAGAGTCCTCTCAGTATCAGGATAGAGCATTTTGCTGGCCAAGCTGGGTCCAGGTGCTGCTAATGTACACAGGCACAGTCTTCACTCCCTGCTCATATATATTTGTGACTCTTAGTTGCATTGGGAACTTACTTATTTATTTTTGGGGGCAACTAATAGGGGGAAAAGGCAGGAGAGAAAGGAAGATGTTGGCTCGAATGGCAGGAACAACTATTTCGAGTCTGGTCAGGTGGGCAAGGTTTGAACCCACGACTAGTGATGCGAGAGCCAGAGCAGGAGAGCACTATTCTCCTGAGAGTGTCTGTCAGACTCTGGGCATGGACCTGCTGCTTTGAGGCCCAGGCGACAGTGGCTGGGGCTGTCTCTGTTCTCCTCTCTTCTGCACAGGTCCACTGCTTTGCTCTGGGCACTTTGGAGACGGCCACCTGGGTAGGTATGCTGGGGATGCTCACTGTCCCAGCGACAGCAGCGTTCTTCTGGGCAGCTTTAGAGGAGCTAGGGCAGGAGGGGAAGGAAATGTGGGCACACTATAGGCTCATGCCAGCTCCCTGTTGGATACCCAAATGTAAAAGGAGTGACACTTCGAAATTTACTACTTGAGCATATATGGTGTTCAAAATCATAGGTCCCAGAGATACCAGGTTCTCTGCCACCATTTGCCTGTTTCCTACCTGTGCACTTTTGCCATTTTTTCAATCACTCCCTCTATAAATAAAAAGAAAATTTTAACTCTCTAATCCAGTTACTAATGCACGTGTGTGTGTGTGTGTGTGTGTGTGTGTGTGTGTGTGGTCTCCAGCTGGTGAGACTTGACAGATACTTATTTGTGCTCCAAATTACTACCTTTGTATCGACAAGCAACCAAGCCCATAAACTATTTAGGTAGGAAATGGATGAAGAAAGAGCAACAAAATCTACACTCAAAAAATTATCTATTATTCAATCAGATTTATCCACCACTTGGTATAAAATAATGGTCCTGGTGTCAAATAAGAAGTTCGGGTTTGAATAAAAACAAAACTACTCTTCCACAGTGCTCCTTAGGTGTGAGGCATAATTATAAGCACTTTTACATAGTTTAATTAATTTAATCCTCCCAACAGTCCTACGAGATAGGGAGTCTTCTTATGCCTTCTTTACAAATGAAGAAACTGAGGCACATAGAAGTTAAGTAACTTGGCCAAAACTACACAGCCAGTATGTGGCAGAGTTGGGATTCAAACCCAAGAAGATGGGCTCCAGATTTTGAGCTCTTAACCATGATAATACACACACACACACACACACACACACGTATACACACACACACATACATACACACACACACATATATATACACACACACATACACACAATGACAGCTTTATTGAGATATAATTTATATCCCATAAAATTCACCCTTTTAAAGTGTACAATTTAGTGGTTTTTAGTATAGTCACAGAGTTGTACGACTATCACCACTATAATTTTAGAACACTTTTACCACCCCCATAAGAAACCCTATATCCATGAACATTATTTCCCATTCTCTTCTCTGCCCAGTCCCTGGTAACCATTAATCTACCTTCTGTCTTTATGGACATTTCATATAAATAGAATTTAAAAAATACACCAAATGGAGTCATACACTATGTAGTCTTTCGTGTTTTGGTTTTGTTTTGTTTTGTTTTGTTTTCAATAGCATGATGTTTTCAAAGTTCATTCATGTGGCAGTATGTATCAGTACTTAAACACTTTTTATGTCCAAATAATATCCCATTGTATGAATATACTACAATTTTCTATCCAACCATTAGTTTATGGACCTTAGGGTCGTATCCACTTTTTGTCTATTATGAGTAATGCTGCTACAAATCAGCACAGTATAGTGAATGACTGCAAGTTTATTAAAAACATAAAATCTGTGTATATTTAACATATGATGACTTAAAAGCTAATAGGTCTATGTCCTGGGGGATTCAAGAATCGCCCTTCTAAAACCAGGTAGGCATTTCTCTGCCCATCTATATATCCATGTAGCTGAAGAAGGTTATGGCAAGCATACCAGATGATGTATGTGAAAGTGCTTTCTAGTACTTTAAAGCATCAGTCCAAGTATTAGTCATCAATGACGTGCACTTGTCCAGTTACTAGAGAGTTCTAATTAGATAGATACCAGAGGATACTTAGTTGACTAATTGAGGTTTTATTGTTAAAAACACGATTTATTTTAAAAGGTTTCATGCTGTGTTATTTGTGAAACAAGGAAAGGGCCCACTCGGAGATCCACAGCCAGCCAGAATGGGGTCTTCGTCCACAAATGCCTTCACGGGTTCCAGGATATCAGATTCTCTGCTACCATTTTCCTCTTTCCTACATGTTCATATTTACCATTTTTCCAATCACTCCTCCTGTAAAGAAAATTTTAACTCTCAAATCCAGTTAGGAATATGTTTAGCTGCAAGTTAACAGAAAACCTAACCATGGCTTAAACAAAACTGAATTTTTCTCAAGTAGCAAGAAGTCCAAAAGTTGCTTTGGCAGCTCATTGATTCCAGAACTGATGTTGCTGTTTTTATCTTGAATGTTCTCTCATGTTCACAAGGACATTGACCAACATGAGGCATCACGTCTGTATTAAAGACAGGAAGGGGGTTTGCGTAGAAGTGGTATTAGGGGAGCAGAAGCATTCCCAGAAGCCCGTAGCAGACTTAAGTTTCCATCTCCCTGGCCAGAGAGATCAAATGACCGCCCTTCCTCACAAGGCAGGCTGGGAAAAATCATAGTTAACTTTTCCAGCTGCTGTAGCAGAGGGATGTGAAAGAAAAGGGGGTCGGAAATAGGTGTTGAGTTATCAAAAAAAAATGTGTTAGCCACACTCTCCTTAACAAGAGACGGTTAGAAAATCTAGGCAGACATGAGGCAGAGGCAACAGCTCTGCTGGAAAAGGCTGGCACATGACCATCTCTTTTCCAGTAGGTATGTTCACTGAAGTTCTCCACTTGCCTTTTCTGCTCTCAGACTTGTGATTGTACTGGAACCACTCATCTCCCCACAGACACTGGTTTGGCTGCATGATGGTTGAACGCATGTCTGGATGTTTTAGTGATGTGACCATAGCCCATTGTGACATGTTGTGGTCTTGAGACACTGTGACTGAAACCAATCTGTCTGGATGAGCCACGTCTAAACACCAGGAAATTCGTCCACGGTTCTGGGGCCAGCTCGGAGTGTCCAAGGGTTCAGCAAAGGGCTTTCTGCATCTGCTCCTCCTCATTAGGATTAAGATGCTTGAGGACAGGGCCCAATCTCACCCTTCTATTATGCCTCCCTTTCCCTGTGGCCCTTCCCTGGTACTGCAACAGTCCTGGGCATGTAGATGGGTTTTCGGTAAATACTCGATGGGAAAACTCACATTCTTTGTGACTGGTCAAAGATGTGTCACTTGTTATGAAGTGTGCCAAGAAAGTCACTCACTCATTTGTCCAGTAAACACTTGAGTAATTTAATCTCTGAACCAATTACTTCAATACAGTTTCTAGAAACAGAGCTCTCCATCCTTCGAAGCAGGTTAATTGTCAAACGAAATTTTATCTGTATTCATTCATCTGACAGATAATTAGCAAGGGCTTCCAGTGTCAGGCACAGTGCTAGGCACAGACGGACACAAAGAAAATGTAGTCCCATCTGCCCAGAGAGGAGTGGGCTAGGCAGGCACGTCCACAATGTGACCAGTGCTATGAGAAGAGTTGCATCAAAGAGTTGTGGGCTCACAGGGGGCGGGTGACTCATAGCCCAGAGGAGTTGTGGGATTGTGAAATTAAATCAGCTGCCAGAATCTTTTTCCTTAGACATTCCAATCTGACTACTGGCAAAGGGGGTCCGTGTGCATGGCCCTGTCTGGCTTCCCCCCTTGGTTTTACTAGCGACAGCATGCTACTCCCTGGAGAACAACTCACACATGTTCCGAGTTGTCTCTTTTCAGAAACAAGACAAAGATGAACTAAGGAGAATAAGGATGAGATTCGGGAAGCCAGGTGTCTTCTCTGAGTGAAAGTGGTGGTTTGAATCTTTTTCATCCTCCAAAGAGTAGAACACGTCCTTTCATTTTTTCAGAGGGAGTGGGTGAAGTGTGGGAGGATGTTTGGGAAGAGCTGTCCCTATGAGATGACTCATTGGATAAGGCCATCTGATGGCAGGACAGACACCATCCAACTTTCTTCACAAACAGTTCAATTAAGGGAAAAAACCAACCAACGTATTTACAGAAGCATCTAAATCCCTCATTCAAAGAAAAATTTTATGGAGTCTTGTGGAGGAAAAGTGTATATTCTTGCAACTTAGATGACATAATTATAGAAAGAGCGAAACAGCATTTAAAAAAATGACACTTTTGTAATCTCTAAAGGGTTAACATCAGGGCATATTTGAGACTTAGCAGAAAAAAGACAGCTTGTGATCTTTGATTGTGAAATAAGATTGGAGCCCATAGCACAAAGCTCGGGGAGGAGGGGTATGGTGTGACCCTAAGACTGCAGGCCCGGCCACCATTACACACTGAAGTTAGTGCCTGATCTGGAAAAGCAAACTAGGATGAAGCCGGAAGTACAGAGGTACGTTACTAAACTAGCAATACTCGAGGCCCTTTTTGTAAAGTAAAATTTGGACTTCTTGCTATCCTTTAATTTTTAGTATGCACCAACTTAACAGATTAATAAAATCTGGAAGTGGAAAGCAAGTATGTAATCCTTGATAATTCTTTATCCAAGAATCTCACCAAATATTTCATACGCCACCTCATTAATGCCTGTTCCTGCTTGTTAATCTCTGGTCATTCTAGGGTGCCACTCATTCCTCTTTTATAGATGCAGAAGTTGAGGGAAAGGAAACGAAGTGCCTTCCTGTAGAATTAGCCATGTACTAGAACCAAGGCTCTGAACATTCTGGTGTCCAGTTCTTGACTTTGGCAGCGACGCTGGGCTCCCTTTTCTTCTTGTGGGACCAATTGCTAACACTTTAGCTTTAGGCTTTCACTTTACGGGGCTAATGAAAAAAATTACCATTTGCTGAGAAGGTAGTGAAGTGCTGACTTCTTGGAACTTCGGTCAAGGCAGCTTCCTAGGAAGTGCCTTAAAGTAGGCTGATAGAATTCAGATGTAGCCATTTTGTCTCAATCGCAATGGTAGCTTGTTCCCTATACGGCTATACTGCATTCCCAGTTTCTTTGAATTGATCCTTCTTTAAAATTTGGACTTTAATGCTTATTGAGTTTACTGGCCAATTTAATTAAAAGAGTACAACTTTTCCTGTGGAAGAATTGTGCCCAAGCCTTTCTTGTGACTGACTGCTGTTAAGTGATATATAACGCATAGAACTGGGTTGGGGACAACGCGTATCAGAAATAATCCTTTCCTAAGGCATACACTACACTAAGGTGACCTCTAGGTACCTCAAAGTTCTCAGATAATGGGAGCCAGTAGAGAGTAAAGAGGTGAATTTAGAGATTTTTAGACAAAGCTAGGAGGCTTCATGCCCAAAATGTGCATCATAGTCAAGAACTAGAAATTGCCATAGGAAGCAACAGGAATCGCTTTAGGTCAATTAAACTAGAAATAAGCAGAGATTTAAAAAAAAAAAATAGAGTTAGAAGTTAAGTTGTAAGAAGCCACGATCCTGCACCATGAAGTTAGTTCTTTGAATACTCTTTAATAACGACTAATATTTTTGAACAATATTTTGTATTAGACTTGTGGCTAAACCTTCGTGCACATTATTTCACTTAATTCTTACAACAAACTCAATTTTATAGAAGAGGCAATGAGACTCATAGACATTTAGTCACTTCCTGGGGTCCCAGAAGTTGTAAGGGATCTAGACAGGAATTGAACAGTTTGTCTGCTTGAGAGCTGAAACCTTGCTCTCAACTATTTCTATACCCCCTCCATATTTATTAAATGCCTGCAAAGAATAAAGCATTTCTCATGAGTTTTGCAACTACATATGCCATCCAAGATTGCCCCAAAGGTGACAGTCTTGGTTTTTCTCTTGGAAAAGTCAAGAATTTCATTAGCCAAGGTGTAAGAGACACAGACCCTGAATTAAGACATTTCTGGTGAGAGGGCAGTGGAAGAATGACTTCTGGAGATCTTAGGGAAAAGGAAGAGAGGGTCTCAATATGAGAAAACATATGAGTACCTTAGGCTTGGATATTAGGAGTTGAAAACTAGAGAGAAAACAGCCCCAGGCAAAGACAATAAAACTGGATTTTAGTTTGACATGGTGGCAACTTGCTTTAAAAGAGAAAGGAGGAGCTGGGGGAGATATGGTAGTGAATAGAGGGAAGATAGTGTGTTCAGGGTTTTTTTTTTTTAGACGTTCCCTGGAGTCGGCTACAGTTAAAAGTGAAGGAATAGAGGAGGTCAGATAGAAACAAAGTGCAGAGGGAGAATTGAAGGGAGCTTGGAGAACAGAAGGTAAAAGATCACAGAAGAAGTAAGAAGAAAGCCAGAGGTAGCACAAAGCCCCATGGAAGAAGCGTGGCAGTGGAGGAGGCCAGTTTAATCAGCTTTGCCTAAGGCAGCTGCAGTTAAATAAAGGATGCTGGGCGGAGGAGAGTGGCTATCCTGGAAAGGCAAAGGTCAACGGTGGTTTCACTGACATCTTTTTGGGGGCAAAGAGACAAAGGTGGGGAGACAGTGGGAGGAGCCCAATTTGCAAGAATGAGGAAAGCGGAAAAATGATGAAGGGGCAGAGGCAGAAGCACTGCTGAAATATTTGGGGGCTGGGAGTTGCTGGCAGGAGTGTCATGGTTAAGGCATAAATGTCTATGGAAGGCAGAGGAAAGTTTGGGGCAATCATAAAGTGCGTATTTTGATGCCTCTCTGAAAACTGAAGTTCACTGTGGCTATGAACTATGAACAAATTTGCCCCAGGCAGGTACAGCTTTGGTCCATCTGGCCAGCCTAGTGCCGACTGCAAAGAGACCTGGTCTGGTCATTAAAGTGGCTGAAACACCAGCCCAAATCTGCCACAACCTATTTGTGAGTTTGGTTTCTGATGAAGGAGTCAGGGGGCTGGGAGGAGGCATCTAATGGACAGGTGTGGATGAAAGTAAAAAAACTAAATGCTATAAGAAATGGCTCTCTTTTTTTTTAAAGAATCTCCGCCCCCCCTCCCCTGCAAAGGAGAGAGCCCATTGAACTTCATTTCTGAACTTCATTTTCAAGGGGAAGGTATGGGGTCTGGGTCAGACAAACCTGGGGTTGAAAGCTGGTCCTGACACTTTTGAATTGAATATGGACAAATTATGCCCTTTCCTGGGCCTCAGTTTCCTCATCCGTGGAAGGGCAACCCCGTCTTAGGTTATCATGAATGGATCTTTTGTAGAGAGTAAACCTCTGGAGAGGGGGTTGGCAAGTTGCAGGGTCTTACGTTAGCTGTAGGAGTGATAGGGAGGAGTGGGACCCAGAGAGCGAACTTCCCAGGGCCAGATTTTATTATACTGTTGAGTAATAAAATATCTAATTCCAAAGTCACCCTTCTTTTAATGCATCCATAGAGGTTAAATCATATCTTGTTTTGAAATAACAGATGCCAAATTTTAGGAGTCTGAGTGTTGGGGATAATGTGATAATAAAATGAGGATCAATCTGTTTTTTTGAAAATAGCTTATCATAACATATTTATTAAATATTGCAATTATTACTATCTATAATCTATCATCCATCTATCTATCTATCTATCTACCTACCTACCTACCTACCTACCTACCTACCTATCTAATCTATCTGACCATGCCTGGAGACACTTAGCAAACTGAGAAATCCCTATGGCTGTCTTTTAAATATGCAAGTTTGAGCTTATGAAGTGCAAGGAAAGTCAATTTTCTATCTGTCTTTAGTGCCACATTCAGATTGTGGAAGCTGCCGTTTAAAAAACCTTTTGGTAAATATTTGAAATATTCTAAACTGACATTCTGAATGATATTCTGATACCACTTCAATAATGTTTTATAAAATTCAGAGGGAAAATAGAATTAAGTAAATTTGAACTTTCCCTTTTCCGAGGCAGTTAAAGGCCGTACTATTTGCATATTCTAATGCGGGATCACTGTAGCTCAAGGTACAAAGCTTCAAAAGAAACTGTCCCTAGCAGGCCAACTGAGCAGGAGCCATTAACCTTCGGCCTTTCATCTGGGTAAGACAAAAATCAAAGTCTCTTCTTTTCAAAGTGGCTTCTGTGTAACCACTCAGTGCAGCCCATGCTTTCCAGAACTGTCTTTGGAAGCACAATTAGAAGGTTTAAAAAGCAGAAACACAAGCTCCATCCTATTTACACATTTAAAGTAAAGGTCATTCTCAGAAACTGGGCTTCCCAGATTTCTCCCCCAGAAATCCCTTAAGATATGTAATACCAACATAAAGGGAATCACAAATCCAGTTTTCAGAAAATGGCATTAAATATAGATTTAAACTTTGACCTTTAGTCCCAAGTGAGAGGACAAAAAATTCTCTTTACAGTGAAGGGCATGTTGCTACTAAGCTTCAATGAGTAGGAGAGAACCTGCCCGGTAGTAGCCAGGATTAAGAAGCACCAATCGATTTACCTCCAATGCAGGTGTGCTGCAAATCCGCTGGGTCCAGATGTAGCACGTGATTGGGCCAGGCTCATCTATATTCTAAAGTTTATAAAAGTAGCTTCTGGGAAACGGGGGTCTTCTTGGCTTGTGGAATTGATGTTTCCACGGCAATATTTGAAATGCATTCGAAGCAAGCAGGAATAAGAGCTGGAATACGCAGGGTCTCCCATGCCACATTAGGGTCATGGGCAGTAGTGGGAAATCCATGGGTAGCAGAGTGACGGATTGGGCAAACAGGGAAATCATGGAGACCCAGAGCATTCATACTTCTACACTCCTTATTACTCTGATTGCTCGGCAGATGCTGACCAGGGCCCCAGGCTGATGACACACTCTGCAGCTCGTCTCCCTGCTACACCACTGACAAGTTGATAAATATTGGGGCCCAGAAGGAGGAGGGGGTAGATATGGACAATGGGAAGTGGAGCTTATTGGTGAAAGGGGCTATCGGTTATGTGAACACCCAGAGGCAGAAGAAGAGTTTTCTCTGACTGTAGCATTTGTTAGGACAGTTGGGAGGTAAGGGGATAAACAGGAAAGGGCACTGGACTGGGAGTCAGTTTGCTTTGCTCCTAACTAGGTGGATGAGCTCGAGATTACTAAATAGCATGATTATTAATTTGTTTGCCTCTGTCACTAGACAGTGACCTTTACACAAACCTGATCTTGCTGATTTTACATCCATGGTTGCCTGCTCAGTGCCTGGCTCATACTGGGTGCTCATCAAATGTTCGCTGATTGAACAAATGAAAGAAAGAAGAAAATGGTTTGTTGGGAGGGAATCAGTACACATCCAGTTCAACTCTTTCATTTTAAAGATAAAGAAATTAAAGCCTGGAGAGGTGAAATAATTTGATTGAGGTCCTACTATTTGTCCATTGCAGAAATAATAGTAACGAGGATGATGATGATGGTGGTGGTTATGGTAGTGATGATGATAGTTAACAAAATCAAGTGCTTGAATTGTGCTGTTTGTGTTGGTTATTTCTTAGTCTGTTCTTAGCTCTACATTCACTCTTCTATTTTCTTCTCTGTATGCAGTGGCTGGAAGCCTAAAAACTACATTTCCCAGACTTCTTTGTCAGCTTTGGTTAGTTCTGTCATTGGGAAGCACTCACAGAACGCTAAGAAATAGGAAAAAGAAGAAGCCATTATGTCACATTTTAACTAATTAATTGTCTGGTCCAGGTGGCAGCAGCAGGCAATGGAAGACGATGGCAGGACATTGTAAGTGGCAGTACCCACGGGCTTGTTGGGCTTCCAGGCTCCTGCAGCTGCAGCCTCAGCAAGGGCAGGAGCTCCTGGCTACCTCATCATGGCCATGGTGGTGGCTCCAACAGAAGGGGCAGCAGCCTCATGAGACAGAGCTTGTGAGCTATGGGTAATCCCACCCCTTTTTTATTCCTCCCATCCCAGAGGGTAGGTTCTTCCTGCAGTTACTGATCTCTCTGGGTAACATCGCTCTCCTAGGCTTGCTCCAATAGCCTTTCTAAAAACATTTGTAATTGAATCTTCTCATCATATTCTCAGAGAAACCTATGAGATGTGAGCTATTAAACCTACAGTCCTATTTTGCAGATAGGCTAAGGGACACTAAGTGAGTTGCCCAAGGTCATACAGTGAGGCGATAGCAGAGCAGAGACATAAACTAGGTCTGTCTGATGACTAAATCTGTGTGTTTAACTCTGTCCTCAAGAGCAACTCTGCTTCCCGCTTTGGATTACGTCATCGAGATCGTGTGGTTGCTCAGAGATGGGCCTTCTTCCCCTGTGCTGCACGGGGCCGATTCCAGTGGGCTCCTTCTCCAGGACCTTTGTTTTCTTGCCTCTTGACGAAGTCATTTCCTTCATTAAAAACTTTATAGGGACTGGTACATCTTTTAACAGCGGAAGTAGCTAAGAGCACGGCATTGTTGGCAGGAGAAGCAAGAGGGTCACCTCGAGTGAGGATCTGAGGGAAGAGCAGGGAGTAGAATGAACAGGCCCAGAGTTATCACATAGTGGACGGGGCCCTGCTTTGTCAAGACAACTGTGAGGGCTCTGGCCCCTGGCTGGGCGAGGAGATGAACCAGAGGACTGAGGATTGAAGGACTGAGCTCCCATAAATAGCTTAGAATGGTGCCTGGCTTACCGTGAGCACTCAGTAAATGTTAGCTCAGAAAACGGCCATGAGGCATGAGGTGCTGCAGGAGATACCGAGACAAATAAAGGCCAGGTCAGCCCCAGGGGACATTCAACCAGAGGGGCTGAGGTGACTGCACATCCAAACTAGGAGGGAAGGGCTGTGAAGCCAGCACAGACATGCTGTCGGGGTCCTGGGGAACTGAAGGGACCACACAGGCTCTGGGTTTTGAGCAGGCTCTTGAAAGAGGGATGAGATATAAAGGAGTGGTGATGGGGGAGGGAAGCACGTGCCCAGGCAAGGAAACTGTCACCAGAGATACCTTCAAGTTAAAGTCTGAAGTCTCAGGGTAAATTTTAGGAAACTCTCCCATCTCCCTTCTAAATGCCTGAGAGTGGTTTCTGTGGACCCCCAAAGCCTTCAGGTGTGTTCAGGGTTGACATTTCCTCCACAAGAGACAAATTCAAGGAGAAATTTGGACTTTTCCACATCCTTCTCAACCATTCTCCAATTTTTTTCAAACAATCACTGCTCACCTTCCTTGGGAGCCCCAGCCCCCAGCCCCAGCAGGGACAGAGCACCCTCCCTCTTGTCAAAACCCATCTATCCCTTAGCCTATTCTGTCAGGCCCCTGCTATGAACTGGATAGCTATTTGGAAGAACCCACTTGAACTGAGATGCCAGGGGCTTGTTATAACTTAGAATGTTCTCTTCCCAAAGAGTATTTGTATTTTAACACCGGCCTTCTGCACTTCATTCAGAGAAGTGAATAATGTGGAACTTCAAATGATATGACATAGAATTTATATGAGTTAAGATTGTGTCTGGCTGTAACAGAAAGCCATACTATGGTGGCTTAAACAAGTAAAGGCATTTATTTGTTCCAGGAGTGTGTGTGTGTGTGTGTGTGTGTGTGTGTGTGTGTGTGTGTCTGTGTCTGTGTGTCTGTGTGCGCGCATGCACGTGCGTGTACATGTGCATACACACACAGTGTTGATTTGTCTGTCCAGGGCTTGTATAGCAGCTTGGTTATATCACCACAGGCTAAGCCTCTTCTCTGCGTCATCACCACTGTTGCAAGATAGCTGCTGCTCCTTTAGGCATCACAACTATGAAGGAGCAAAAGGAAAAAAAGTGGAAGATGGAGGGGCACAGAGGCCAAGGGGCTGCCCCTCCAGGGACTCTGCCTACATCCCGTTGGTCAGAGCTGAGTCACATGGCCAGTCCCCAGGTACAAGGGAGGCTAGGAAGTGAGGTTTGGTTTTTACTTACCTCTAATAGTTGGGCAGGGTGACATGTAAAGCCAAAATGCAGGTTCTGTTAGTGAGTAGGATGGGGAGTTGGCAGTAGCAGTGTCTCCACAAAATGGGCACATGCTGGGGCCGGAGAGACTTCAGAGGACACTGTGTCCCAAGCTTTGTCTATGCAGAAAGTGCAGAGTGAAATGCAGAGCAGTGAAGGGGTGGCACTGAGCAAAGCCAGACCAAGCACCCAGGTCTCTGATGCTCTGCCCATTGTGTACTTCATCACTCCATTTCTTATCTCCTACAATTAGGGGGTGTGCTTCAAAGTCAGGTGGAAGATGCCACCCTTCTGCCACTCATTCCATTCTATAAAGTGTCCCTCTGCTTCCCTCTGACACACAGAGAATGGTTTCATCTTTTTACTTAAAAAAAAAAAAGAAAAGAAAAGAATTTCAACCATTTTTAAGCGTACAGTTCAGTGCCATTAAGTGCACTGACAATGTCGTGCAATCATCACCAATATCCCGCCCTTTACTCTTCATTGCTAATCTAACTTTTTTTTTTTTTAAATCAGGTGTGGGGTTCAAAGATGGAGATTTGATATAGGGCAATTAAATTTTAATTTATTCAAAAATACAAAGTATTTTTACTTTTCGAGGTGACTAACAGCTTAGAAACACATGTATCTTCTGCCTGGAAACATGTGGTTTCTTATCTGGTTTATTTATCCCCCTCTACTAAACGTTGTTACGTGTAATGCTTTTGCACAGAGAGCCAGCGTCAGGGATATAAGCAGCTCCATCTTTTATTCAAGGGCACAGTATCAATCCCCTTGTGTTTGTACTCAGATTCTACAAATAAATTATTTTCTTTGAATGTTCCTGGGGCCATTTTGTGATTTTGGACAGACGAACATTCCTTTGGATTCCTAATCCCTTCGAATTGGGCCATACCAGAACAACAAGGAGACATTCGGGGAGTAAAGACAGCACTCCCCAACCCCCTCACCGCCCGCAAACAAACTTCCGCTCTTGGAAAAATTCCCACAGAGTCTCGCAGGCAGAAAGTGGAGTCCCGTAACTTAAGCAGGATAGTGGGACTCTTGAGGGAGACAACTGGTGTGATTTCCATCTTTTGAAACATTTAAAATGTATCTGATCAAAGGAGGAGAAAATTAACCACAGTGTAGGAAGCCGGCAGGCGGACGGACAAGATGACCTAATTTGCCTTTCCCATTACTAATTTCAGTAGGAGTCTTCTCTGGGAATTCCACGCTGAAATTCCAAGGCAAGAACACCTCAGTGGGATGCTGATGGCTGCAAAAATGGCAATCAAGGCTCGTGTGATTTTCGAAGACGCCGCTGTTGCATCCTTTGAGGATTAGCATGGAACGAAATTCTCCTCAGATGGATACACTGGGCCCCATTCTTATCTCCATAATAACTATGAAGAAATTTTCCTTTTGGGTTTCAAAGGATGTGAGTTTGGTCTGTCAAAGTTGGCGTTATGCAATGAATTTATTACTCGCTGAAATAAAAATCAACACAAATATGTCTTTGCCTTAAGAAAAAAAAAAACAACCCCACACCACTTAGTTGCTTTACTAACCTCTGGATTCAATTAATTTTTAACATGGAAGTAAAGTTCTCTTTTATTTTTTTTTTCCTTTCAAGCCAGACATTTATTTTTAACAAGGGATGAAATCATCTGAGAACAAAACGGGACATCTGTTACTTTATATCTGTTTATTTTAAGTACTTAAATCTGAGTTTGATTTCACACAATTTTGACATTGTTGCTTCATTAATAATCCTTACGTAATTGCGACCTCGGAGTATGCCCTGCGATTGCAGCATTCACTTCTCATTAGTGCAGAGTTTGATAGGAAAGCCAGAGTCACCCTGGGATGGGAGAGGCTTCCATGTTCAAGGCTGGTCCAGTGCTGACCTTGGCAATGGCAGGAAACCACCTCAAAAAGTGCAAGAAGAAGGGCTCTAATGGGGTCCAACATGAGTAAGGGATGGCCTGTAATCTGCTGTTAACATTTGCACAGTCCCCTTTTGCAGGAGTTGTTAGATGGGCAACCTAGAGGCAGCAGTTGCTACAAAAGAAATAAAAGATTGCATACAAAATGCAATGATTAACACACGTACACATGTGCAGAACAGCGTTATGGAGCAAAGGTACCGTTCATCCACCAGATCAGCCAACCTGCCTTTGAAGGGCACTGGAATGCTGGTGGAGCTGCTGGGAGGCAGGTGCAGAGTGATGGGCAGAAATAAGAAGTATGAGGGCTTCACAAGACGGGGCTCTGTGGCCATAGTGGGGCTAGCAGAAGGGATGGCTTGATACCTATGGCTGATAATCAAGGTGTGGGGCTCAGAGATGCGGATTTAAAATACGGGTAGTAGAAATTTTAATTGGTTCATTCATTTATGGACCAAATACTGAAGGAGCTCTGTGTCAGACACAGAATACACATTGGTAAATAGATCCTTCCCCTCTGAAGGTTAACAGATCAGTGTGCTATGAGAGAGAACAGCAGAGGGGTTTAGCTGAGATTTAAGGTGTCATAGAAGGGTACTCAAAGAATAAAATTTAAGTCGAGAGCTGAAGGATGAAAAGAAACTGGATGAGCGTAGGGGAAGGGAGAGAGAATTCAAGCTAGAGGAAACATCCTAATGCAGAGCCCAGAAGGCAAAGGAATTGGCTTGTTGGAGAAATGGGAACGAGCCCAGTATGGTTGGAGCCCAGCGAGAAAGAGAGGAAATGGAGAAGGAGAGGAGGGAGAAGGTGGAAGAGGAGATGGGAATCACGCCTGGCGGAGGGGAGGCGTTTGGATTTAACTGTAAGCACAAGGAAAGTTACTCATAGTTTTAAGCAGGTGGGTGGTGTGATTTGGTTTATGCTTTTAAAAGATCATGCTGGCTACACAGGAGAATGGATTACAAGGAGCAGGGAGATTAATTCATGGGCTGTTGTGGTCCAGGTAAGGGTGGCAGTGGAGATGGTGGAAAGGGCATGGATTTGAGAAGTCCTCAGGGTCAGCAGGGAGTGCTGATGGGTTGGTTGTGGGGAATGAAGAAGGAAGAGGGATCAGGACTATCAAGCATCTGGGGGAATAGTGGTGCTACTTATCGATATGGGAAAGGTGGGGTTCGGGTGGGGCAGGGGACCAAGTTGCTGGGATAGGGTTGAGGACTGGGAATCAAGCATTGCCTTTGGGACATGTTAGCTTTGAGAAGTCAGACTGGCTATTAAATATTTGAGTCTGGAGTTTCTCTTAAGAGAAGTCTGGCTTAGAGACATAAATTTAGAATTATTGATAAGTAGATGGCTTTTAAAACCAAGAAAATGAATGATATTATGTAGATTTTGAATAAATGTGGGTAAGTGTTGTGCTAGCTAAAGATTCTCCAAGGAAGAAAGAAGGATACCTTATTTACTTCACAATATTTTGGAGAATATTTTAAATAAGCCATAGATACTATATTTCACTCCTAAATTCTCAGTCTTCAAAAAATAAGGACATCTGCTTAAGCAAAATTCCAGGAAATGACATTTATGGTCATCAGTTCAGTGCCAGGCTCTTGCCCCATGCCTGGAATTGTCCATTTATGTTTTCCTTTTAATCTTCACAACAAGATTACGAATAAGGTGTGATTAGCCCGTTCTACTAACAAGGACACTATAGCTCAGAGAGGGATAGTAAACTATCCAAAACCAGACAGCTAGAGACTTGTGGAGCCAAGATCCAAATCAGACCAGCTCTAAGGCTTTTCCTCTATCCCTTCTTTAGCTATATACGGAGGCCTAGAAATCCATCTTCTTGGAAGGCATATGATTCTTCTCTCCCTTGACTTGGCCTCTTTGTCTAAGAGAATTATTCTTTCCTCTGAACATTCGACTTCATGGTTCCCATTCTTTGCCTAGGTCAGTCAGGCTGCGGTGGACCACTCCCTGAAGGCAATAGGGTCCAGGAGGAAACTGACAGCAGCCTATGAATCCAACTATCATAGGTTTGAAAAGCCAATTTTCATTCAGTCCTGGGCTGCCCATAGGATGCAAGGGATGGGAGCAGTGGCCTTGGCAAGCCACTGGTGATAGAGCGAGGGGTTCTGATGGCAGTGACAGGATGAAGCAGGATGTATCACCATTTCGCTTTCTGTAGTCATATCTGTGCCTCATCCTCTCAGGGCTGCACTCTAGAGGAAAGCTAGGAGTTGTGCTCCCGAGGGCCCTGCCTCAGCTTCCTACAAGCCATGACAGGGGAAGCAGTGGGATAGGGGCCATTGACTCAGGTACACTGCCAGTTCTACTCTCCCCTGGACAGGTGTTCTTAGCTCACTTCCACCACCATCCTTACTGTAGAATTCAGATGCAGAAGCGCCCATATCATTCAAAGGAGTGTTTATGTACACAAGAACACTCATGGGCGGGCCCCCCATCACTGTCTAGACACTTATCCTGCTTTATTTTTCTTCATGCAATTTATCATCATCTGCTATGAATGTATTTGCTTATTATTCATCTCTCTCTGCTAGAATTTAAACTTCAGAAAGCAGAACCTTTATCAGTTTGGCTGGTAATTCATCCTCAGTACCTACAAGAGTGCCTGGCACATAGTAGGCACTTAATACATACTTATCGAATTAATAATTGAATCAACGAATAAATTACAGAGTCATACGCATCTAAATATTAACCAGTGGGTTCAAAATAGTTTATAACAGACCTCTGTCCATCCACCTCCAACGAAGCTCAAAAACACTTTCTTTCTCCACAAATCTCAACGACAAAAAGAGTGATGAAAGAAAAAAAGGAAGAAAAGGAAGGAAGAGAGGGAAACAGAGGAGATAGTGAATACAGAGAACATCAGAGAGCACTAGAGGAAGACAGACCCATTCAGACCAAAATGGTGACCCCGGGCTGGTTTCCAAGGCCTCGGGGTGGGGCACAGGAAGGTTGCATTTCTTTAAAGACATAAATCTCAAGGAACCGTAGGTTTTGATCATCAACATATTCCAGGCTAGCTTAGAGGTCTGGGGAGGACATTCAGGCTCTCTGAAATACAGCGATAATCAAGAGAAAGAGGGAGTCTTAAATTGAGGATGGAGAGCAATATACTCAGGTTAATGGAAGCACTAGCAATATTAAATGAAATTGCTCTACCACTTCTTCATAAGACGGCACAGGGGAGCCTGCTCTTTGCATAAGCAGGGAGGGTCCTGGGATTTAGCGGGAGGGCGGAGGAGTTGGGGAATCAGTCATGCAGCAACCATTACAGTTCAAGGGAGCCCAGCTCACAGCCCCTCGGCACACCTGTGCATATTTCCTCAGGCCCACGCAGAGCCAGGCAAATTTGGGCAGGATTTCAAGGGAGCCCGGAGCCCGGGGAGCCTGCTTTAGTCCAATTAAATGAAGCAGTATCAGGTGGAAAGTAATTCTGAGTATTCACCATTATGGGGAGTTTTGTGTTTAAGCCCCTCTGTGGACCTTCTTTTAATGAAGAACTAAACTTCGAGATCTAGAAGTGGGAAGGAGGAATTGGTCCAACGCACAGAGCAGAATCTCCCCCGACAAAGGCAGACAAGGGCCTGCGAAGTTTCCCAAGCTTCATCTTCCGGCTCCCCCAGGCACTCCCACCAGGGTCCCTGGACATTTCTGTAGATATATGTCACTTCCGCTTTGTAAAAATATCAGGGAGTCCTCACCACTCCAGGGGGTGCTAAGAATCTGCATCCGAATGACCATGGGTGGATGCAGAGCACCAAAATCTTTAGGGTCTTCTTTCCACCTCCTGCCTTTCTTTGTTCCTAGCACTAGGGTGGTCTTCTGAGGCAGCAGAAGCCAAACGCAGTGAAGCCAAGCTAATAAATAGGGTTGCAGAGAATCAAGAGTTTTTTTTATATAACTGCGTTATGGAAAAACAAGCCCACTAGTGCAGGTAATGAAGGAAAGAGGAGGGTGTAACTCATGAGTTCAAATAGCACAGAGAGGATGAGTTGCTTTTACATTGTTGAAGATACTGATTGGAGAAATCTATCAGTAGACATTTACAGGGGACTTAAAAGTGAACCGAGCACTGTGCTACATCTAGGGTGTGGGACAGAGGAGGGGGACAATACAGAGAAGCACAAAACAGGGTTTGGGACCTCGAATGGCTCTTGCTGACAGTGTCCTGAAGATATTCGTAGAACTAGAGACAAAGCATAAATATGCGAAATGCAATATCCATGCATAATTTAACTCCACAAAAAATGTAGACCCTTATTTTGGCCCTAATTCTTCCTGCTTGCAAACACTCCTCCGAGTATATTTGTGTATGCTGTCCTGCTCACCACTCCCCATGACCGTCCAGCAGTGGCCACCAAAGACAGTGAGAGCACCCCAGGTACAACCGTGTTTTTACTTTCACCACAAACCAGTGATTCTAAAAAAATGCCAATGATAAAATACTTCTCCCAACCTCAAAAAACTGTGTTGGTCTGAATTAAACAATTGT
>NW_011888890.1:2611107-2613522 GCF_000151845.1 Pteropus vampyrus | reverse complement strand
AGCAGAATCTCCCCCGACAAAGGCAGACAAGGGCCTGCGAAGTTTCCCAAGCTTCATCTTCCGGCTCCCCCAGGCACTCCCACCAGGGTCCCTGGACATTTCTGTAGATATATGTCACTTCCGCTTTGTAAAAATATCAGGGAGTCCTCACCACTCCAGGGGGTGCTAAGAATCTGCATCCGAATGACCATGGGTGGATGCAGAGCACCAAAATCTTTAGGGTCTTCTTTCCACCTCCTGCCTTTCTTTGTTCCTAGCACTAGGGTGGTCTTCTGAGGCAGCAGAAGCCAAACGCAGTGAAGCCAAGCTAATAAATAGGGTTGCAGAGAATCAAGAGTTTTTTTTATATAACTGCGTTATGGAAAAACAAGCCCACTAGTGCAGGTAATGAAGGAAAGAGGAGGGTGTAACTCATGAGTTCAAATAGCACAGAGAGGATGAGTTGCTTTTACATTGTTGAAGATACTGATTGGAGAAATCTATCAGTAGACATTTACAGGGGACTTAAAAGTGAACCGAGCACTGTGCTACATCTAGGGTGTGGGACAGAGGAGGGGGACAATACAGAGAAGCACAAAACAGGGTTTGGGACCTCGAATGGCTCTTGCTGACAGTGTCCTGAAGATATTCGTAGAACTAGAGACAAAGCATAAATATGCGAAATGCAATATCCATGCATAATTTAACTCCACAAAAAATGTAGACCCTTATTTTGGCCCTAATTCTTCCTGCTTGCAAACACTCCTCCGAGTATATTTGTGTATGCTATCCTGCTCACCACTCCCCATGACCGTCCAGCAGTGGCCACCAAAGACAGTGAGAGCACCCCAGGTACAACCGTGTTTTTACTTTCACCACAAACCAGTGATTCTAAAAAAATGCCAATGATAAAATACTTCTCCCAACCTCAAAAAACTGTGTTGGTCTGAATTAAACAATTGTTACTGTTACTGTTAAATTTTAATTATATGTATATACATTTTTATGGTTTATCATTTAATAAATACTGTAGTCTACATGGAAGCTAATTCAGAAATTCTCAGCCATATAGTCTCCAATCAGGCGGACACGTATTCATGTTCCTTTTGGGAATAAATTTTTAGGGAGCCTTTGAGTTTACATTGGGTGCAGTTTATGTCCTCAACTCCAGCGATAAAACATATCCCTCATTTAAACTATAGATGAAGAAAAACCATCAATAGTACACGGTGAAACAACAAAACTTGGTTTGTATCAATTCTGTTATTTTATGTGACCTCTTAGAGGTTTCGTTTTAAAAATTCAAGACAGTGAAACAGAGTGCAAACTGTGAGGTGAAAGTTTTTTGTTTAATATGTGTAAATGTTAGTGCACACATGAAATATTTTGCTGACTTTGAATAATATCTTTAAAAGAGTTGTCCTCTTTTTTAAATTGCTAATTGTTAATTTTAAAGCTAAATAACAAGAAGAAATAATTATTATTAAATACTGCATGCTGATTTCTAAAAATTAGTGTCATGGCATAGAGGAAAGGGTGTTTGACATGCTCTGTATGTTAAAAACACAGGGACATCACTACTTTCCAGAAATTCCAGGAGTTGACCTGGAAGGATTAGGGTCTGAACCCACAACCTGAATGTTGCTCATGTTGGTAGCGTTATCTCATGTTTGTACACCCAAGGCAGTTCAGGTCCTATCATAATCCTATCTCTTTTCTTCTTTCTCCTCTCTGTTCCCAACATTTTCTACTCTGAACCCCTTCTAGTTACCCTATCTTATATTCTCACAAAAAGAATTTATGAAAATAGCGTTGACTATATATTTTTTGCTTTTAAGCCTGCAACTTGTTTTACCCTATTTCCACTTCCAGATTTCTTTTTGGCCCCGCCTTAGTTCTTCAATATCTACAAAGCAAGCCTACCCAAGAAAGGGTGCCCTTGGAATGAGTACAGATCAGTAGATCTGAAGGAACCACCTTCCCAATTCCCAAATTAAAAAAAACTGATCAGAACTTGCTTAAGAAGTCCATTTATTAAAAGATTGAAAAATATGAATCATGATCAAGGATTTATCAGAAGTATTAAAAGAAGACATGTGGGACCAATTTCCAAGATAAGGAAACATTATTTCCCTGGAAATAATCCAGGGAAAACGTAGAACGGGGAATTTCAATATTTTACCAGAAAATGGAAGAAATCTTAAGAGAGAACGTCTCAGTGAGCATGACAGCAGGACTATGAGGAGTTAATATAGCCTGTTTATGAAAAACTGAGCTTGCCAAACAAACTGGATGTCTTCTAACATTTCAGCTTCAGGGTTAGCAAATGAGGTGCTTTCAAAGCACTTCATATGTCTTCATATTTGTGATGGATTTGATATGAAGACCAGAAGAGGGTTTTCAGTAATGGGAATTGGAAAGTGACTTAAAAAAAAA